>NC_040013.1:4068198-4410064 GCF_000972845.2 Larimichthys crocea
TTCATCAAACTGCGAGGTCAATGCAGCGTTTACCCCCACCACTGGACACTATAGTGCGGCGTGCAGGGTGGGGGGGGATAGAGGTCCAGGAAATAAGTTGTAGTAGGGAGGAGGAAAGAGGTGGAAGGCAGCTGGGATGGGAGGAGGTGGAGGAGGTGGTGGTGGTTGAATGAGTTCACAAAAGAGTTTGCAGAGAGGAAGCGAGTGTTCTTACTTTTATAGAAGGAGATGGGAGATATCAGGGGAGATGGAGGATGGAAGGAGAGAGGGAGGATGAGGAGAGAGAGTTACAGGTAGAGACAATCGTAACATGTGGATGGTGACAGCGGCGAGGCAGAACACAATCAACCAGCCTCTAACCAGCTGTCAGCTCCAACTAGTCTCAGTCTCCTCTATGGACTACACCACCACCACCTCCACCACCACCACCACCCCCTCTGGCTTCTGACAGTACCTCAGCGGGAGAGCACAGCTCTGATGGATGCCACAGATGGGCCTTTCCCTTGGAGCTCCCAGCCTCGGCGCAGTGTGTGCTCGGCAGGGTCAGAAGCCAGGCCTCCCCATGAAATGCATGTTGTAACAGGAAACAAAAGAAGGGCCCCCGTCCCCACCAACAGCAACGGCACCCCCACCCCTCAAGCCCTCCTCTCCCATCCCCAAAAACAAGAGGGGGGAAAAGCCATGGAGCTAGCCAGGGAGGGTGAGGCGAGAGTGAGGGTGAGTGCTGGAGGGTTAAAAGTTGGAGGGGGTGGTGGGTCATGGAGAAGAGGGAGCAGCACTTAAAGAAGAAAACAAGAGAAGATGTGAAGGGACATTCTCAGCTGGGGTGTCAGATGGACGACTTCACTCTCTCGCACAGGGCTTTGTCTTTCGCTCTTTGTTCCGTGTAAACTGCGTCCCTGCCGCCGTGTGGGTGCACACAGCTTTCACACTAATGCACACGAGCGTGTTCGTAATTGGGGCGGCTCAGAGCGCGTACATGTGCGCTCGGTTGTTTTGTCGGATTGTAACATATAGTTGTTCTGTTGGAAGTCCACCCACATCCCACCCAGTCCTCTCAGCAGCCCCATTGCATGTCAGTTTGTTGAATAGATATGTTGAGTGACATTGAGAGACAGGCCCTCAAAGTGCAGCTCCTTCAGTCTGAGAGAGAAAAGCCTTTGATGCAAAGGATATCGCTACCAGCATCACTTCACACTCACTGAAGGAAGCTGCTATCAGCGCGGACTGTTGGGTAGACCCTCTGAAGGGTGTGACTAATTATATAATGGCTCATTACAAGCTGATACTGTAGATACATAAAATAGAATAGATGACAGCAGATTGATGGATGCATGTAGATATATAGATGTAATGCTCCAGGTCTTACACACAACACAAGTTTCCGGGGGGACGATGAAAACTGATAGACACACACGAGGAGAAGGGCAGTGGTAGGTGAAATCAGAATATTCCTGAACTGAAATGAACAGTCTTAGCTAATTTTTCATTTCATCAATAATTGATGAGTGATTGACTCCACCTCTGGTATTTCATCATTTTTAAGTCATGAACATCTGCGATGTTGTCACTCATTTCTGCTGCACAACTCACAGCGTTAGTTACAGTGTGCTTTTCCGTGGCGAGTTGTCAAATTGGTGAATACGTTTCTCAATTTTTTATTTTTATTTTTATTTTTTTTGCTCAGTTTGCAGAATCTTTTATCATACATGTTGTTATGTGCTGTTGTTTTTCTTGTGTGTTGTCCGTTGGCGCGTTTTCTAACAATGCAGTGTATCTACCGCGATAAACAGATAATATATAGACAGATAGACACAGTACATAAATGGACAGCCCACCTTCTCTCTATCTCTCAGAGCAGTGTGTGTGTGTGTAGGTGTGTGTGGCTGCATTAAGTTGAGCTAAGCTGATCCTAGTTAGATTCCAGCCTGTTGGAGCTGAGAGTTGCACCAGACAGCATAGCCAGCCTCTGGCTATCCACTAAATTAAAGGCCTAATGCACAATCCTTCGTGCAGGCTGACAAACTAATGAAATGGAGAAGTAGGGGCCCCCGGGAGGATTGGGCGGCAGATGAAGACGCCTCCAATGAGGGATTCAACCCAGGAGCAACCTCCCCACCTTGTCTTTTCCATCCATGTCTCTCTCTCTTTCTCTCTCTCTTTCTCTCTCTCTTTCTCTCTCTCTCTCACTCACACACTCACACACTCAAACACACACACACACACACTTTCTTGCTCCTCCTCTACATTATTCTCTTTCTAGCTCTCACTTTCTCTGCCTCTACACGAAGCCAAAGGTGTCAACAGCATGTCTAAGTGCATAGGAAAGGTGCAACACAGTTCTACAGTATGTAGCTATACAGTATGTGTTGTTGTGTGTGTGTGCGTGTTTGGCATTGAATTTTTGATATGTGTGTGTGTGTACGGTTATGTGACTCAGGAGAGATGGAGAGGTGGGGCAGGTTTTTTGGCAGCGGTCTGTTTGTTGCCACCAAACATGACGGTCCCCACAGAGGACTGAACAGACTTAACCCACTAACCTTGAAAGAGGTGCTTTGTCTATAAATAACTCCCACCAATTAAAGCTGTTTTTCTGTGTCCTCCCCACTGAGCCTGGCACCTCGGAGTCCCCGACGACTCGTCTCTCGAGCAGCGCGGCACAGGAGCCACAACCCTGCTAATTAGAGTTGCTATCATTCACCTGCCCCTGTCTTGCTGCTTGGCCCTACTGTCACACACACACACAAACACACACACACACACAACTACATGCACATGACATATAAATGCAAAACACCTATGTTCGTCCACGGAATATAACTACTGCATTACGATATCTTCAGCGGAGGATTAGCCTCTAGGAGATGACTCAGTAATTTGGTTTAGTGCTTGTTCGACATGGCTCTTTTATCAAAACTGCCAACAACAGGGCGCATAAAGAAACGTAACATTAAAAAAAGGATGCATCACAACCTTCCAGTGCTTATGGCGAGTGAGAAAAGGCAATCGGAGGCGAGGGAGGGAGAGAGAGAGAGAGCGCACGCTCTATGGAGGGAAATGGGCTGAATTACACTTTAATTGCCATCGCTATTAATTAGAAGTCTTGGAAATCTGTTGCGGTTTGGGTCTTTTCCACCCTCCCTCCCTCCGGTTTGTCGTCCTTATGAAGCTATCTATTAACATCTTAATTGCCGCCTGGTCGGCTGTGTTGTGCTGTGGCAGCCACAGTGAGTTAAACACAGCCTCACTGACATCCAGTTTCTGGAGGCTGGCTGACTAGTTAGCTGGATGGCTGACTGGCTGAGCTGGCTGAGGGAACATTTTTTGGCTGGATCATTAACACAAACAACAAAATATCCGGTCCGGCATGATGCGATGAAAAATTGCAATTAGACTAACGTTTAAGACAGAGACAATATAAATAGGATCTACTAGAGAGCCAAAAAAATCCACCTCTTGCCTCTTTCATCCCTCTGCTCGTGTGTTTGTCATTGTCATGGGTGTGAAATTGGTCAGTCAGATGCTGATGATGAAGTGGGTAAAATGTAATGAATTCTATCTAGCCTATAAGTGGTTGACCTGGGGTTGATCAGAGGTTAACATCACTTCACCCCTAAGACAGCTCCCATTAGCAATTATATTGTGTATTAACAATCACTATGGGTGGGTTAATGTTAGAGTTTGCGCATTGTCTTACACGTGTGTGTGTCGGTGTGTCCTTGCGTGTCATTTAGCCGGTATGTGAGCACTGCATAACTATTCCACAAGTAGAAAGCTGGCTCCATGATTGAGCCTAAGCATGAAGAATGGCTTGTGTGTCATTGACACCCACAGACAGGCCACAGCCGGGGACTGTCAGTCAAACCCTATCTGTCTATCAGCATCCACTAACCAGCCTGCAGTCTGATGTGTTGTGCTAAATGGCATTTTTACACATTAATGCATTTGATTACACTGAGGGATGGATGGAAGGATGTGGCAGCTACACAAGATACCCCCAACACCATGCACCACACACACACACACACACACACACACATGCGCTAATAACCCCAGCTCTGACATTTGAAGTAACATTATTATAGGGCTCATTTGGAGCACAGAAGCCCCAGGCAGGAGGCTTTGTTAATCAGGTAGGCCAGGGTTGCTTGAGACTGGAGGGTCAGGTAGGGTAGGGGGCGTAAAGAGAGGGGATTGGAAGGCCAGTGGGTGTCAGAGCCTCTGGGTTTGACATTCACAGCACAACAGACAGCAGAGATGGATGCTGGGTAGCATTCCATCTATGCACGCATGACAGAGCCCCTCCCTGCACACAGCCGCATTCAATCCCAGTTATGACCTTTCAAGAAAACTGGGGTCAACTTCAGGGTTTTTTTTTCTTATGCTGCAGCACCGACTCCAAAGGACGAGACAACAATATCACAACTTGTTGTCGATTCACGTCGTCAGTTCTCCTTTCAGCGGGTCTTTTCTCCTTTGGCTCCACCCTGAACACGTCTTGACAGTGGGAGCAGCAGGAGTGCTGCCTGGATTGGTGCCAAGCTGCACACTATTACTAGCAGATCTAAAAACTGGCAACAGGCTGGGTTGTGCGGATCAGGATCAGTAATCGCTTCGCTGTGGCTCCCTGTCCTTTGCCAGTCTTTAGCCTTAGGTCAGGGGCAGGTTAGGTGTGTGTTTATGTGAGAGAGAGTGTGTGTGCAGGTGCATGTAGTGTAGGTGTTTGTGTATATGTGTGTGTGTGTAGGTTAGATGGGGCTCACAGGGTCAGGAGATGCTGCAGGGCTCTGCTGACGGCTGCAGGAAACCAATCAACCTTGTCTGTGTATTCCCCGACCCGTCGTTTTCTTAATGACCTGCCCTGACAGGCCCGCTGGAGCCCCGGCCAAACCTCCCTGCACCGCTCAATGGATGACCGGCCCCCATCAGCAACATGCTAATGACCCAAAGAGAGGGAGATGGGGGGGAGAAGGAAGGGATGGAGGGGAGAGTAAGAAAAAAAACAGACAGAAAAGAAAGGGTGGGGTGAAACAGAATAGACCGCAAACAATCGAGCCGCTGCCAGCAGACAGAAAATACCTGATATGTACGGTCTCATGATAACTAATACTTTTAGTATTTAGATGCACAGCATATTGGAATAACTATAAAAATGTTAGTGCAAATCAGTGCATAGGAGCTGTTAGGATGGCCATGTAGCAGCTGGATATGCAAGACAGGCTTTGTGCAAAGCCAACCAGGTGTTAATTTCACCGACTTTGACACATTAAACATACAGACTTAAAACATATACTGTGGACCTACCAGCAGCAGCCATGTGTGGTGCGACTGGCAGCCTTATATACCCTGCTGCTGCTACCAACCTAGACCCTGACACAGTCTGGGGGTTTCTGCCCCTCCCATTACATCTCAACATAACAAACATTAGACAAGAACCTTAAAATACATTCACACTCTACATATTAGTACCAATTAGTCTGTATGTTCTACCTATGCTGAACATTTTACCAAACAATCTATTAAACTCCCAAGAACTGATTAAGGTGCACTCCCCCCTGCACCAATCAGCTCATGGTATGGTCCGGAACCTTTGAATACTGCTCAGGTAACCTGGGGACTGTTTTCACCTGAACACCCTGGAGAGAAGAACAGGTGAGTGTTTTGCACATATACACATTTCATTCATAACACTGCACAGTCACATCACATTTTATCAAATATCAATTTTAGCTGCACATTACCACACCAAACAAACTAATGTTTCTCCTGCACACCTGGTCTCCACTCAAACACAAGAACCTGCACACACACATTGTTAACACACAGCTACAGTTTCAATAAAACAGTCACTGCTTTGGTTTGTGCCTCATTCTTTAATATAGTAAGTAATGAAGACGACCTTTATTACAGGAGCACAGGTATGACTCCACTGGTCAACCTGTGTGATGATACAAAAATGTAGGTGTAGAAGTTAAATCAGAGTTTAGTTCCCGACACGTCCTCCTACCTTTTTGTATCCTCGTCTTCCTCTCAGTCCGCTCTGATATCAATTCATCACCTCCACTTAAAAAGGTGTGATTTTCATCTTCATGTCTAGTCTAGTCACAGGCCATTTATCATGCATATCAAGCCAATGTGGTGACACTTTGTTCTGATTGTCCGCCTACACATGGAGTATTTGTAACATTAGCTCACGAGTTTTGAGTCAACAATTCGACGGTTTCACCAATAAAAATGTTTTATGATATCGCACCGCTGTAGTTAAGGTTTGATTAGTTAAGGGCATGGTTATGTTCATGAATTGTCACATATATTCTATAATCAAGACAAATAGCCTATAAAATATCAATAGGCAGACTATCTAATTAGATTCTGCTGCCAGTGTTTGAGCTGGAACTTGGTCTGTCCCCCTGATGGGAAGTTTGATATATGAAGTCCAACTCTGAGCAAAAATCTGGGGCAAGTCTGTACAAAATAGTGAACTAGGAGCTTTAAATGTGCCTCCATCTTATTTTTTACATTGCATTTTTGTAAATAATAAAACAAGACATTAGATATGTTTTCCTTTTTGTTCCACGTGTATTTTCAGCGAGGTCGGGACGCTTCTATCAGCTGTGAAGGTAACACGAAGGCGCCAAGGTCATCTGCTCTGCTTTCGTTCGCGGCCCCGCTCACTGCAGCGTGCTCAAAGGTATGTTACTTTTTAAGTAATGTCTCTCTTGATGTTGCCAGCATGGCAGTGTCATCCATTAGCATCTTTAGAAAAAATGTTCTTCTCTCCGTCCTTCCTTAATCATTCTGATCAGCACATCCACAAATAGCACGAAGGGGGAAAAAAACATCATGGAGGAACACTCCTACTGTAGATGTAATTACAGCAGAGCCCGGAGTACTTATTGTGACATTGTACACTGCTCTCGGGGCTTTAATAGTACCACAGCCCACACTTTTAAAAGAAAATTTAACATTTTTACTCCTGGCAGACAATTACATGCTTTCAAACAAACACGGTAATCTAAATGTTCGATGCGGACTCTCAGGGCTCGACTATCTGTTCACGGAAAGTTTATTTTTTTGATATGCAGTCTATACATTTAATCGCACATATGACTGAACAAAGAAAAAAAACATGGTTAAATAATGTTATCTATCTAGCAAAGAAGCAACGTAATGGGTAACTAGATGTAAAAATGCACCCAGGCTTATTCCATCTATCCAGCTGAGCTCCTTAAGATAACATTTTGTGTTTCTTCAGATATGGTTGAGTCATCTAATAACAGCCCATTCATACTCTGCTTCTCTAAACTTTGTGAGTTTTCTCTCTGATCAGCTTGGAGGTTGAAGATCCGCCCTATATGAGCTGGGGGGGATTTGTCTCTGAAAGCCTTTGCATCCCTCGCAGTCCACTGTACCTCCGACTTTTTTTTCCAGTCAGAAGACGAGGGCGAGTGCATTTTGCTCTGAAACGCACAATTTCAACAACATGTCAGCAAAATGTGTAGCTATGGGGGTCAGGGATTCAATCAGGGTTTTCTGATGAGTGGCACTTTGAGCATATGGAGGTTTGTAGCAATTAAGTCTGCTTTAATGTATTTACAGTATACAATACAGAGCGCATACAGTGAAAATTGGCTTCACAGGGCGAGAGCAGAGAAATACTGCAGCAACAACTTCGGATCAACTGTCTCTGCAAAAAAGAAAAGTTTGAATGATCACAGGGGAGCAGCCAGATTAACATGTGGTTACCATGCAGATATAAACATATTGTTCATAATTCTTCCTCTTTGTAAGTAAGTAGGTAAACAAACCAAAAACAGCCGTGGGTTGTCTGTCTGAACAAGCCCTAACAAAGAGCAAGATTCTGTGTATGATTAAAGTTTCTTTCCATCTCAGTGTCCAGTCCGCTGGTCACTCTATTTAATAGCCACAACCTAACATTTTCCAGTGCTTAGGAGATTACCATAGTGTAATGCATACCAGTTTCTTGACATATTGCTCTCACCATAAACTGTCGCTTAAGCTGTTTTTGTTTTTTTTTGCAGTTGAGCTGCTGCCCCTCATTTGCCAAACTTGAAAAAGTCTTGTAGCGAGACTACACCCATCCATCCCCGCATTCAGGCACCCGTCCAGCCGACCAACAAAGCGACCACGCTGGTGTTCATTTCTCCACTTTCCGTCCCTGCTCTGTGCTGCTGTCCGATCATTAAGGTCATTGACCCGAAATCTGATAGCAGTCAATGAGCTAACCAAATGAGCCACCTAATATCTGAATCCTGCTGCAAGCGCAGACACTCTCAATAATGCTGTGTACATTAACGGCATTAACACGGGGGAGGAGGAGAAAGGGCGGCCGCAGGGAGGGAGGGAGGGAGGGAGAAAGAGAGAGAGGCAACAAGACTGAGAATGAAAGAAAATAAGAAAACCTTATCCATCATTGAACACTACGAGACACGGCCGTGCGTGCAATTCATCATCTTTTATTTAGAAGATGTACGGAGACCCATAAAGCCTAGTAAGATGAAATATGTCTCTTGAATAAATTGTGAATATTCTGTGTTTTCTCTCTTCTGTGATGAAACTGTATTTCAATCCCTGTCATTATGATGCTGCCAGAATCCCCTGGCAGGCACGAGGAGGTTTGGGACTTTTAAGCCGTTTGTTTCATCTCAGGTATTAACCCCAATTTTATACCTACGCAGTGAGATAATCATGGTTTCAAGCTGTTAGTGTTTTCTTCACTCACCAAATCTGCACACTTTTAATCCCTGGAAACTAATTAAGATTTATATAATTATCAGTTTAGTTTAGTCAGTTTTGTGTGTGTCTGAAGTGTGTGTGTGTGAGACAAACTGTAGAAGAAGAAATTGGTGAAAAGCATGTGGAAACCCGACGTCTTGAAGTGAATGGAGGTAGAGCGTTAGACAAGGCTTCCTTTATGTGTGTTGGGAGGCATCATGCTGCTGCTGCTGCTTTGGGTGGGCACTGACTTGACCACCCTCCTGAACCCCCTCACCACACACACACACACACACACACACACACACACACACACACACACACACTCGCGCACACACACACACACACACACTCTCCCCTGTCAGACCCTGGAAATACCTCACATTCCTTCCACTTCACTGACTGCTTTACAGCCAAGGGGAGATAACAAAGGAATGGGCAGGCATTGAATACCAGCCTGCAGTGTGGACTCAGAAACCTTTTCTTTTCTTATGGAAACCAATGGACACCGCACCTTATCTCGCTCATCCCATACAGAGATGTCACCGACTGTCCTGCTAATGAGATGGAGCGTGCTGTACCTCCTAAATGAGCCTCCATCCTGGCTCACCTGTTAATCCCATTCATGTGAAACCTCATCCTACTGTCTGAGCAGCGTGTTGGCTCGTCCTTGTACCTGGGCCCCGACTCGTACCCTGGTCGACGCCAGCTCTACCACTCTCCCCTGGGATGAGGTTTTCTCTTTCTCTTGGGCTCAAGTTGCCAGCTCAGGTATCCTGGATTCCCTGGGTCTCTCTCCTCCTGTTTCACCTCCTGTAACATGCCTCCTTTCCTTTTGCCATGCTCAGGTCATCTATACTATTCACCCCTGGAGTCTTCATCAGGATGACAAAGAGGGATGGCTAACAGATGTAGTGCTACTCATTCACTTGTATGTTTTGGTCCACCGATGCACAATCAAGATCAAATAGATGATATTGCTTGAACAGGAGACAGCAGATTGATTTCCACGGCCAGTTCATTATAGTGTAAGGGGAGAGCTTCACAGTCAGGTGATGTTCCGGCTGAAGTCTCTCAAAACCTCTGCTGTGTGTCCGCCAGAAAACAGGACTGACAGTGGAAGAGCATGTAGCCTGGAAGTGCGCTTCCCAACAAGACTGGCAGGTGGAAATATAGTGTGATTCAACCATCACTACCCACCGCAAACCGTCGCTCATTCTCACTTCACGCTCTTACCTCTCCGAGACATGTGCAGCCTTACCTGGTCACCAATGGAGCTGAATTACAGAGTGCTCTATAATCTGTTGATCACGGATCATTGAGAGATATTGCTTCCCTAACTGTGTTTCTAGTTCATACTGTAAACTCTAAAACTTGGAGTCGGTTACTGCCAGTGTAACATGTAACCTGGGTGGGAGCTGCTGATCTTTAGTAACTAAGGTATCAATATCTGGGGTATCCAAGAGCTTACGGTTACAGGTTTACTTGGTTGTCTAACTAAATTCACTAGGTTCAGTAAGAGTATGAGTGGGTGGAGGCAGACTGTACACAGTGAGCAGTGAGACCTCCACCCCACCAAAACAAACGCGACCACTGACTTAGGAGAAATAATAGAAAGCATAAAGGTCACTTGACTCAAATCTACCAACTCGGATAAAATTTGAAAACTTTGGAATGGCATGCCGCAAAACTTTGATTTGGTACACTCAGACAGCTGAGAGGTCTACTTTATATTTCTCAATGGCCTTTCATGCTTTTAAGATATAAAAAGACCTCTTTACAAAAGAAAGATGTTATTTTGTAGGAAGGATTTCCAAATATATATATACATTTTTTTGTAGACGGAGCACAAAATGTTGTGAAATGGTTCAAAGGCCAGAAAAAGACAAAGACGCCTCTGAGTAACAGTGAAACAAGAATATAAGAATCACCAGACATTGGTAAAAGAAATTGGAAGCTTTGCATCAAAAATCTGTGCAGAGTTAAATAATGCCACGTTCCTTCCAGTGTCAAGTGCACAATAAAGCCTTTTATGAGCTGGTTTTAACAGGTGTGTTGCATTAAAGAGGCTATTCTTAAAACCTCAACATGCAAATAGAAGGTTAGTCTGAGGTTAGTCTGAGGTTAACACTTCAGTTTCCAATCTTTATGCTAAGCTAACACAAGGCTGTAGCCTGCAGCACAATGTTTTTACGACATTTATTATTGATTCAATATTTCTTTAAGCTTTCACTGCTTAAAGTAGATGATTATATATCATTGATATGTACATTTTAAATGATCTATTAATGCTATTTAAACATTTACAAAGTTTGTTTTCATGACTCAATGTTTTTAAGTTTTAATTCCTTTTTGTTGTCTATTTGAATCCACTCTACTATAAAAGCTCTCATTTAATTTGTATAAAGTAATTACTCAATTATTTATAATTTAATGAATAATACTGTTTGTAATGTGTTGCCTTGATTTTATCGAGAAGATGTGCTGTGATCTTTTCTGACACTGTTGATTTCTTGTGAATAACAATAGAAAAAGTCGCTTTTTGGTCAACCTGGCCGATTCAGTGATTCATCAAACTGATGATGAGGTGAGTCGTCAGCCTTTTATTTTCACAAGCTAAAAAGAGAATTACTGTTGATGTACTGAAACTGCAGTGACATCCGATGTACGTCAAGGACGTGAAATATGAAGTTTCAAACCAAAATACCACAAACTATTTCTTTGTGTGCATGAAAATGTTCGTTCTTCATGACCTCCAAAAATTTGAGGAGACAGACAGAAAGGAGGAGTCAGTCAGATTTGGGTGAATTTTGGAGGCATATGAAGAAATTGGATGAGGGGGGGGGCTGAGCTGTAAGCCCAGCAGGAAGCCTTGTCCCCTAGGGACGGGGGTTTCCGACCATGACACACCCCCAGGGGCAAAACAGACAGACAGAGCCACATAGGGTTAACATGATGGGCAAGCACGAGCCTCGCCTCGCCTCCATGTAAAAATGCCAGACCTTTGGGTGTGGTGTAGCTTTTTTTTTTTTTTTTTGGATGACAGTGGGTGGGTAGCGTGGTGCTAATGTGGTCTAGTGGTAATCCCACATGGCACAGGCAAAGCCCCAGGTAGTGTTTTAAGGGAAGCAGTGGCAGCTTTGTGCTAGGGCTAATGTGTCAGCTGGGTGTTTCCCAAAATCAGCTTCGCCCTGCACCAGGACAGCCCTCAACCACGCCGGGCTGCTGGAGATGACACATGCTGAAGGCAGAGACTGACTCTGTCTGTGTGTGTGTGTGTGTGTGTGTGTGTGTGTGTGTGTGTGTGTGTGTAATGTGTAATTTGTGTCACTTTACACACACACATGCACGCCTGCTTTCCCATGAACATACGCATGTATTCATAAAGGTGTGTGTAAGCATCTGCCTGCCTGTCAGTAGATGTTTGAGTGTATATAGTGCACATGTATGACTGAGCTGTGTGTGTGTGTGTGTCTGTGACCGACGGTGGTGAGGGTGTTATTGATGTTGATGGAGTCCAGACATCTTTATTTAAAGCTGATGTGGTTAAAGTAGCCTCTTAAGCCGCCCTCTCCACGCCTCTGTGGTCTAAGCCAGTGTGAAGAGGTGTGCTAATCGCTCTGCCATGTCTGCGTGCGAGACCGGCGAGAGCGTTCCCTGTAGCCCGGCAATTTGATCACAGCTGATTAGAGACGCACACCCATTGCCCACAAGGCAAACAGGTAGAGGGCAGATTAGCGCTGAAAAGTGTATGAGAATAGAGCATTAGTTGAGATACGACAGCGGGAAGTGGCAATCCGAGCAACGCGTAGACGTGCAATTTGGTTCCAAGAGTACAGCGTGCAGACATCCAGTGGGAAATCTGGCTGATTCCGAACAGCAGCAGCAGATCCTGCTCCTCTCCTGACAGAGCTGCTGCTGCTGCTGCTGCTCTCGCTGCCTCAGGCCTGTTGTGACTGGATGCTGCCGTCCGAGCCTACATGTCAGTGTGAGACAGGCTCTCCCTGACCTCTCTAGCGCTGGGGGCCTCTCAGCCCCAAGGAGGGGCCCCCCGCTCCATCACATCCCTTCCAATTACTGACATCCTGCCGCCTTTGAACACACAGGAATCATAGTGAAGAATAGCAGAGGTCAGACTGCAGATGGAGAGGGGTGGAAACAGCAGAGTCTAAGTAAGAGGGAAAAGAAAGAGAAAAGGGGGAAAGAAGAGTGAAAAGCTATTTGTGTCATTGATGCCTCCGTAGCCCCTCCACCAACCCTCCATCCTTTTCAAAGCTTCTGACTGAACCCTAATCAGGAGCAACTGTTTCAACAACAAAGACCGAGGGCCAGTGAGGCTGAGAGTTAAAACAGAGAAAACAAAGCACAAAACATTCCCTTTCCCTCCTGAAAAAAGATCAGTTTGGGTCAGATTAAATGTGTATAACATCTGCCATGTTGGAAAATAGAAGAAAGGGGAATGTGATGATTTCCAATTTTTCTTCTCTTGTCTTCTCCTTTTTAAAAAAAACAAAAAACATTCACAAATTCAATCATGGGGCCTCCCTGAGAGAAGAATGCCCTGCTAGTTTAGGATGAATTAAAGTAATAGTGGATGTTAGTACTTTTTTAAGTGGGGGGGGACGTGCACAGTGAATAAGTGATTCGGTTATGGGAATGACACGAGACACGCAAGCCGTGACTGGTTCCAACATACAGTGAGTTTCAGAGCTGAAATCACTGATGAATGAATGACTGTGCACAAGGAAGGGAATGAGGAGGTGGGGGTTGGGGGGTGGTGTTGCATGTTTGCGCATGTGTGCATGGAGGCTGTGGTCGTCCTATAACGAATGGCATATGAGATTGGTTGGTGCGTCTGGCAAGGGCCCAGTGCCCTTAAACCCAAATTAGCCTTTCCAAACCCATATCCCCCTGGCACAATGAAAAATCCCACACATACATATAAGCCCACACGCTCACAAATACAAACACGCACACACACACGTACACACACACACTCACCACCAATGACCTCACTCTCCCAAACTGTGGTGAACACTGCCAGGCCAGAAATCCCTCTAAGGCCTCCCTTTCAGACTGTAAGCACTGTACTGCTGAATAGCCATATCAGGGGTCATTATAGGGTCAGAACGGGCTGCTATTAGACTCCAGCAATCCCTGCAATTCAAGCATATAAAATGTGAATCGCATTTGTGGTAATAGCATTACATCAAACTAGTTTTGACGTGTTTGCTGCAGTGTGGAAAGTATAAAAATAGCTTCCCTGTGTGAAATAAGCCTCACCTACATACATGCTTTGCCACATGTATGCTTTTTTGTGTGTGTGTGTGTGTTTATCAAATGAGTGTAAATGAAATTTAGTTCTTTCTACAGTTCACAGAAATACACAGGGTGTGTGTGTGTGTGTGTGTGTGTGTGTGTGTGTGTGTGTGTGTGTTTTTTGAGGACGTGGGTGTGTGTGTGAAAGTAGAGTTTAAAGGGTGTTGAAAACTATTAGCCTGCTGCGGAGAGGCGCTGCGCAGAGAATGAGTGATGAATTATTGAAGTGGCTCTTTGGTGTGAATGAAGTGTTGAAAATGTCCATTGCCACGGAGCACTCTGACGTTCCCGCGCACGCCTTTCAACAGTATGTGTTAAAATGCATGTTTTATTTTTTTTTGCAATTCTTCTGAACCATTTTTTAAAAAAATGCGGAAAAGCGTCCATCTGTACTGTTTCCGTCTTTTATTAATCTGCACTCGCCTCTCTTCCTGTCAACACGTTTCACTTCCTTCTGTTACCGTTTTCCCTTTTCTCGCCACCTCTTTTCTGTCTTTTTCCTCATTTCCCCCTTTTCTCTTCCAACAGGATCCTCAGAATTTCCTCTTGTTAAAGCACATCCAGTGATCAGTCACTGTGATTCTACTCTTTCAAGTCTTCCCTGTTTCAAAGAGCCATTGCCGTTGGGGGGGAGAGTGAACAGGAATCTGAACCAATGCTTTTCGACAGCAGGGCCTCTCCTGCATGTTACACCCCAACAGCACCAGTGGAGAAGGGTGGGAGGGGAGCGATAGAGAAAGAGGAGGAGGAGGAGGGCTCTGAAATACACATCACACATGAAAGTCACCTCACTCCAACCGGGAGAAATCACGGGCCCTGACGGAAAGGTAACAGCCGGCCGCAGGCTCTAGGCGAGTTGCTAGGAGACAGGGAAGCACTGTATGGTCGACGGGATGAGCGGATGGCTGGTGTGTGTTCGCTCAGATGGAGCTCACTGACACATACAGATGCACTGACAACATAAAGCTAAACGTAAACACACCCGGACATAAAGGGAAGAAGCATGTAACAGAAGAATAGAAGATGACACGACTGCATGGAAAAGAAAAAAAAGAGTTGACAACTGGATCATAAATCTGAATTCACATAAAGACAGATTGGTAAAAACGCATATGAAATGATCCAAGATATACTGAAGGTGAACACAAAGTGTTGATCAGCGCTGTCCCCAGAGCTGCATGGATGCACACATGCAGTCAGTCCTCTTTCCAGTAGTAAGGTGTTTTATGGTCATGGGTAATAAGATGGCTGCTTGCCTCTCTCCTTGACCCGCTGCTGAACCTGCCACAGTTGACACGACCACGCGAGAGAGGGATGAGAGCCGAGCAACTATACCTGACCGTGTTCGATAAACAAGAACCTTAACCTCTTAATTTCAATGTCTGGTTCGGACCCAGAATTCCTTTCCCTTCTATCGGACACATCATGTGAAGAGAGCGTGCTGGGGGTTAGGCATGACGTGATGTGTTTTGCAGTGATTTAGCTCCCTCACTATGTGGTGAGAGATGCTCTGTGGAATGAGCCAGCCTGCCCACAGATAGGGGTTTTAGGTGGAACAGGGGGGAGGCTAACTCGCCTTATCTAAAGTATTTGGAGGGGAGGACATGGACGCCTTCTCTTCCATTATATCATTGTATAAACACAGGGCTGTGCCACAGGTTGACAGCGTGTATTTCATAAATCGGCAGCGAACAAGCCTGTCTTGATTAAGGCGTGCTTACATCATTGTGAGAAATCAATCTGTTTAATTGGTCGGCTTTTGTCAAATATATTAGCTCAGGACCAGTGTGAGACCATTATATTGAAGAGTGTAAATGAATATGCTTTCAGCTGTTAAGATTCACTGAGCTTGTTGTTATGATTTATGGTGCTTACTAAACATGTTTTCCTTCACTTGACCACACCGAGGCTGACGGAGAAGGATGAAGGGAGGGGAAAAAAAAAAAGGTGTAAGTGGCCGGTGCAACTCATCTTCAAATTGGTTCATTTCGTGATTGCAGTCATAATGATGCAACATCAACTCAGTGTGGCAACACAGGTTGAGCTGCATATAAAAAAAGTCTATTGTATAATGCTGCAAAAAGACCCGCGCTTGACGCATATATCTACCTGACCTGTTTTGCATATGATCTTTTTTTTCCAACAAAGCAGCTCAGGTTTATCTTCCTCTCCACTTTTTTTTTAAGTCACGTCAACCATTTTAGCATTCATGGCAAGCCACAGCAAGGCACAATAACAAGTGGTCTATTCAAATTAAATCAGTAATGGCATTGTCCATATTTCAGGCAGGTCATGCGTTTTTATTTATTCAAAGAATGAAGACAGGTCGGTTCCTCTCACAATTATCTCTTTTCATTTAAAGAATGAATGTGCATGTCAGGGCTTCTTTTACTCTCTTTCTTTCTATTCTAAGTCGCCCCCCCCTCACCCTCTTCCATGCTGCCCCCGCCATCACTGGGCGACAGTAGAGGTCGTTAGTGGAAGAGGGATGATGCCAAACTTGACTGGAGTCGAGCCTTATCTCTATTCTTTACACTCTCGCTTTTGTTTCAAGGGCTTTGTTTACACACGCCCCATTAATCACCTTCTGCCTTCCCACAATCCCACAGCATTTAAAGTGGGTGCTAGTCCTGGGGACAATGTGCAGCACAGGTGCCAGTGTAAATCTCTCTTTCTTCCTCCTCTTAAGAAAGGAAACGAAGATTCCCAGACCTCTGGTCACCCTGTCCTCTCAGGTTTCTCTATTATCTCTTCTTTACTCTGCCCTTGGCCTTGATCACTATCTCGACATATCACTCCAACGTGGCCCTAGAGAGCTCTGATTACCAAACATTCACACGCCGCACACCTGGGCACGAGTCGGTCTGGCCCACCGACGCCACCCTATGTCGTTTAATCCAGTCCCGACAGCTGACTGACACTGCCCTCATGTCTTGACAGCCAAGTGTGAGCGTATGCAGACAGGATGTTGTTGAGCAAACATTAATCACACCACAGGAAGCCACAGGCAGAGAGAAAGATGGAGGACAGAGGAGAAACCGCCCGCCAATGGCTCCAAGGACTGCTGGGTCACCTCTAGAAGGACACCTCTCCGTAAAGTGCCGTAAAACCCCAAATGGTATGCAGACAGTCCTCCATCTGCCTCGCGGTAGGATGGAGGCCACAGCGTTGTCATCCGCATTCCAAAGTGTCCACATTTTTTCCTTGTCCTTACAGGTATGGGAATAAGAGATACTCAGCCCCCCTGCGTTCATTCCTGCAATGACTTTGACACCCAGAATATCAATGAATGTGTGAAAAGAGGCGAAAACAGGAGGCGATGTTATGCCATAACGAGGATAGAGCATGTGAAAATGCGTGAATTATTTTTTCTGCGTGTGCTTCTCTGCAGATACATGGCTGCATTTGAATATTGGTCTAAGAGAGTATATGTGCAGTGCATGTATGGGAGCTCACTGGGAGCGCTTTAATGCATAGCCCTGTTTAATTGCATAGTCAATGCATTCATCATTCAGAATGCAGAGCCCGGCTAAAATGAATTGAATTATCTGGCGCGGAGAACAAAGAGATGTACATTGAGTTTGTGCGTAATTTATTGTTGCAGAGTGAAGCGAGCGGGGAGCAAGAGAGGCTGGGAGAATTAGAGGCAGAGAGGGAAGATAGAGAGACCTGGAGGAGGACAGGAGAAGGAGGGGAGAGGGGAGAAAAAAAAAAGAGAAAAGGAGGGGATGAGAGAGGCAGACACAAAAAGATGAGGAAGGAGAGAGAAGATAGAGAGGTCTGGGGGAGGAGAGAAGAGACGCAGGGAGTGAGAGAGTGAGAGAAATGAGTAGGAGAGAAGAGATAGGGAGGCCAACAGATGTGGAGGGGGAAGAGAGAGAGAGAGAGGGAGACAGGGAGGATGAGGAAGGAGAGAGATAATAGTGAAGCCTGGAGGAGGAAGGGGAGGAGGAGGAGGAGGAGGAGAGATGGAGGGAATGAGAGAGAGACAGAGAAGGAGGAGAGGGAAGCTGGTGTGCAGAGCCAGAGATAGACCAGAGACGGACCTGACACCTTCCTCCAGATTCCTGAGGGGATAAAACACAAGCAATGTGTGTGTGCAAGTGTGTGTGTGTCTGTGTGTGTGTGTGTGTGTGTGTGTGTCCATTTCCACATGCCTGCACAAGTATGGAATTTGACAAGAGAGGTTTCTGTGTTGTTATACATGTAAATGTTGAATGAGCGGTCCCCACCTTTCCCAGGGTGAACACCTGGACATATGCACCTACACAACCACCTACATTAAACCCCCCCCTCCCTCCCTCCCTCCCTCTCTTAGACACACACACACACACAGACGTAGACACACATTTACTCTGCCAAGTCTCCATCTCTCTCCGTTGACTGTGAAGTAATTGCAGTGAGTATTGAAGAGAAAGCTTGTGGCGGTGGAGCGAAGGAGGGGTGGAGGGGTGCGCGGACTGAGGAAAATCTATTTCCCAATACTATCTAACTGCAGCTTTCCTCCAATGGACTTGCATTCCTGGTACTGGCTGTGTCCCATTGATTCCTTCCCAACATCATCTGAAAATCTATGAGCATAAAGGGCAGCTCCGCAAAGTACAAAGCACATAAGTGCACATCATGTTCTATACGGTCACTGTAGGAGGAAACTCTCACTCTCACCTTCTCTCAATTGTCTTCGTCTGTTTCTCTTCCTGCTACTTCTCCCCCATTATTCTCGCGCCTTCGTCCTCAAACAGCAGGTGGGGCCGGGAGGAGGGTGGGGTGAACGCTAGATCCAGACAGAAGAAGGGGAAGAGAGGTGGAGGTGAATAAGAGGGAGAGGAACAAAGGAGAAGGCACCGGGGAAAGGCCGTATGGATTATTCTGTGCAGGTTGTGACATCTCCTGACAGTGCATTATACAGCAGGGAGCTAAGCAATGCATGTCCACATCCTGTTTCTATGGAGTGACTCACTCCAGAAAACCTAGTGCAGGACTATATCACATTCTTGGCTTGGAGACTTGCTGATCGGCCCGTATTTTACTTAAATAATTCCCTTGTCGTCTTCTCTGTATACACATTTCCTCACGAATGACAGTAAACACAATGGGTGCCTCTTAAAGCAGATGTATGTGCGCTGCTCTTCTGTTAAGATACCATGTCTAGACCTAAGCCCTTAGAATATGATCATGGCAACGGTACAACATTCCTTGGAAGGATCCATACTGTCCTACACACATTCAAGCAGATGGAGTCTGTGCCAAACAGCTCAGTGCTTAGACTGGGAGGAGGCTACCCAGTTCCTCCTACTCCAAACGCTTGCCAAGGATTTAAAATTAGACTGTGAAGAGATACACATTGTACTGTATGCTTTACAGCTATGGCTGAGCATAACACAACCTTTCGAGAACACGGTCTCGAGGCAAACATTCTGTCTGAAGACACGCAGAGAGACGAGGGGGGGGGGTGCATTCAAAACTCCCGGAGAACCGTCGACGCTGAGCGAGCGTTCCAACGGGACTTTAAAACGCGTGTCAATAAGAGGTTACGGTATTGATTGCCCATACCACGCGCCACCTAATGATGATTATTTCCTTACTGCAGGCTCCCTCTAAGGCAATATAGGAAAAATATAAAGAGAGGTTAGGCTGGTAATGGTGGACCACCTCAGTTATAGTGGGGAAAATGTGCCTTTTCACTTTCTTTCCCAGAGTTATAGGATCGATAATACTCATGTTTGTACTGTAAATATGCAGCTAGTTAGCTTAGCTTAGCATAAACAATTGATTCAGTGAGAAACAGCTAGCCTGAAAGTAACAGGATCTGCCTATCACTATGTCTAGAGCTCTATTCCTGGTCGGGACTAATTGCCAGGCAATCAGCAGAGGTCATTGGACCTGGCCACGAATATATCCCAGTGATTTGTTCTATTTACACTTCAAGTTTTGATTAACAAACAAGATGTAATGTGTCAATTAAAGGTTTTGGGGTTCTATAATTTGGGTGAACTGGCCCTTTAAGGCAGTGTTTCCCAACCTTTTGTGGCTTGAGTACCCCCTGAGCCTTCTTGTCACTTCAGGAGTACCCCTCACACATATATGCGTTGAAAATTCTCAAAAAAATAGAGCATAACACAGCGGTTATAGATGAAAATCATTTTATTTAATCTTCTTAAACTGAACATAAACTTGTCAGGCTCTCTCTCCTTCTTTTTTAGCATCAACTTAATGCAACATAAGAATAAAGAATATGTTTTCTTGGAATAAAAATAACTGGCCAAAATAGCCTGAATATTAAATCCAAATAACCTTCAAAATACAGCAGGTAACATTTCTCTCTCTCTCTCTCTCTCACTGTAACATAAAAATAAAAAAAATCTCCCCATGCGCTGCGTACCCCCTGCAGTACCTCCGCGTACCCCCGGTTGGGAAACACTGCTTTAAGGGACCAGCATGTAGGATTTAGTGACATATAACGCTGTAGTTGCTGATTGCAACCCCTCACCCTCTCCTTCCTTAACGTGAAGGTTGTCTAAAGTTTGTCCATTCTGGGCTACTGTAGAAAAATGGTCCATATAAGAGGACATGTGGCAAACCTGACAACACACACACCAGCTTTACAACTTTACATTACCTCACCTGACATTCCTCTGCTTACTTCACCCACGAAGGTACAGTTCTGCCCCATCGCAGAAGGAAAGTGGTTCACTAAAAAAAAAAAACCCAGAGGTCATATGATAAACAGAGTGAGATTAAGACGCATTAGTAGAGGAAGCCACAGTTGAAGAGTTGACAGGCCAGAATTTGTCAGCAACACAGGTGTCCATGAGTCAGCGGAGTCATGAGCAGCAGTACAGGTGAGGTCACATTCCCCTCCAACACAAGCTCGGCTAAATCTGCAAGTTACTACATAACAGAACTGTGAGAGAGGAACGTGTGACTTAACAAGTCCTGACACACCCAACATGCCAACAAAATAACTATCATGCCCGATAGTATAGTTACGTTGCTTTGCCTGAGACCTAGGCACAAATAAACAACACGCAACAAGACCGAACTGCCCTGTGGTGAACGAGCAGGCACGGAGCCACAGCTGTGTCCCACACAATCCCGTTGACTAGAGGCCTCAAAGACAACACGTCTGTGTCAAAAGAAATGACAAAGCAGTGTCATATACGGTTACACGCTGGAGTGAGGGGATGGGAGAATCATGAGCAATGTTAAAGTGACTTAAAGCTGGACGGAAGAGAGACGGAGAGTGAACTGAAGAGAGGAGGTCAGCGGGGGGACGTAACAACCACTGGCCCTGTCATAAGAGTTTAGTCAGACAACAGAGATCACACAGTACATTTAGTTTAGCTGGATTTGGCTCACTACTTGCTTGTGCAACTTACAGATACCACTCCTATCCTGCAATTCTTTTTCTTTTTTTTTTTTTGCTCAAGGATAGCTGGTGTTTTCAGGGAGGCTTAGATGAGAAGATGAATGGAGAGCGAAAGGGGCCAGAGAGGATCTTGGGCCCAGAGGAGGAATGCATAGAAAGGATGAGTCCTTTCTAAGAAGATGGGGAACAGCCAGAGCCGGGCGCAAAAAGAAGATCCTGTTTGCTGTCCCTTGATACAGTATACACACTAAATAGTCTTTGCAGCAGATTTCAGAGACAGACCCTTGTCTTTGTTCAGCTAATAGGCAGACCACTTTAAATGGGCTGTTTTTCAACCCTCTGACACAAAGACACTTTTTCATGACTCCTCAGTGCCATCGTTTTCCTGCTCCTCTTCTTCAGATATCTGGAACAGAGCGCTCTCTGTGTCTTGATGTGTCGCTCCCACAGCACAGGAGCTCTGAGCAAACTCTCTCACACTGCTCCCCATTGCCAGGGCTACACATCCCCAGTAAAACTACACTGCGGCCACAGACACAAGCCAGGAGTGACTGACTACAAGCTCCCTCACGGGGGTTCCACAGAGTGAATATGTGGGCCATTAAATGACCAAAATGGTCAGTCATAATACCCAATGGCTGAAATCAACATTTTACTGCAGCCCATAAAGTTTTTGCTCATAAAGGGGGAATCAATAGTAGAAAATGATATCCCAATGACAGCCTTACACAGATTTGTACCATTTACAGAAGCGCTCCATGACTGAATCATAACTCTGTACAATCATGATATACATTTTAATGAGATATGCTGCCCTTTTCCATGGTACATGGTCTGTACTTGTTGTCAGCTGCACTGTATACCCAGGAGTTGTTGTTACTTGACTGCACTGAACCCTCAGGCTGTTTGGCACCTACTGGAGGTGAACTGAGTTCATTATCTAATAGCTGTATCCACTGGTAGTTTTCAATCCGGCCTATATTCCTGCATGCAAACAGTAAACAGACAAACTCCAAAAGAAAAAGACAAATTACCTACGTGTGTATATATATATATTTTTTTATCTCCACTAGTACGCCAACTAGTAATAGATCACTGCTGTCAGGTATAAGAACTGCTAGAGCGTGTAGTTTGTGGGGTTTTTTTTTCATTTATAACTTGGGATTTGAGTGGATTTCACGGTCGTGAAACATGTTCCACGTATAATGAACTGTGTAAATATTCAGCACGGGTGAAATTCATAAAACTCACCAAAAGTTCAGTTTATAAGGGATTTCCCTGACAGCAGCTTCCTCCTCAAAACTTCATCTAAGTTTAAGTTCAGTTTAAAATTGAAGTTCGTGTTTTATGATAATATGACAATGATTTAATTTGAAATTTCTTTGTAAACAAGTGGTAAAAATGACTCTTGCTCTTCACACTTTTGCTTCCTGAATTCTCTAACCTGTGCCGTTTTCATGAGTTTGGCATCAAATGTCACACGGGCTGTCCGTAGACTTTGATGGATCAATCTCTCTCCCCACCAGCCGTCCCCAGGGCTTTCATCTGCTTATCTCTGACCACTGTCTGTCTGACTGACCGCCTCACTGCTCATTCACACTCTGAGGCTTCCGCACAGCCCTGCAGCTCTCACTCACCAAAAAAAAAAACTCCACACATACCGCACTCAATGACCACAACCATTAGTGGAGTCAGGTTTGCAAGTCTCCCCCCACCCACCCACCACCCCATCTTCACACTCTTTTTGTGTGCGATGTGGTATGAAGACGTACGTAAGCATGTGCGACTAACCTACTACTCACTGCTGTTGTTGGGCCTCCCTCAAGCCCGTTCATGTTCTGAACTAGAGTCATACACGCATCAGCAATTTGTCATCCTGCAAGAAATTGGGTAGATTCCATGCTCCGGGGCCTGCGGGGCACATGGGCACACATCCATTATTTGTGGCATCTTTATGACTTTAATCTGTACTTATCAACTTGTAAGCATGTTTGTTTCATCACTAATTTGTTTCTCTGAGTTTGTTCACGACTTTATCTTGTTCCTGCTCCTTCTGCGAGACAAACTCAAAGTGCCTGACCTCTTTCTCTCTCTCACACACACACACTCATACTTGCGCTCAATCTTTCTTTCTTTTATTAGAAGTTCTCATATAGACTTATTTACATACCCTACAGAGGCATATTCTCAATGTGACTGCTGCTGGAGGCTTTCCCGCCCTCTCTAGAGGGTCTTTTCAGCCCCGGGGCTGCTGTAGTGATGGGATTAAGGGGAGGCCTGGAGCGTGTCCACGTCTGGAGCCGAGCAGGACCGTGCTCCGACGACCCACCAACCTCAATGCTATTGTCCTGCTTCCCAGCGACCCACTCCAGGTGCCAGGCAATGGAGAAGATGCTCCAAACTTTCCCAGGAATGAGGTGGACTGACAAAAATAGTTCATTTAGCACCGCAACCTTTGCAGCTCCCCCGCCGCCTTCGCCTCTACCACCACCACCACCATCACTGAGAATCTGAAAAGGAAAACTATCATCAAAAAAGAGGCAGAAGGGATGTCTTTCTTGCTCTTTCTCTTTCTTCTCCTGCTCCCTCGCTCACTCTTTTAAATCTAAATTCCCCCTTTTTTTTTTTTGGTAGGGTGTGGGGGCCAGTGGGAGGACAGTTGTTTTGTCTCCCTCCATTGGCTGATTTACATCTCCACAGCTTCTCTATCAAAGTGGCCATTGTCAGTTCTGACCTATGAAAATTACAGAGGACACTGGGGGCCTTTCTCCTTTGACAGACCAGCTAGCACACAGACAAGCGTGCACACACACACACACACACACACATGCATGAACACGCACAAAAAAAACACAAACAGTATAAACACACACCCACAAGATACACCCTCTGCTTTTTTTATTTTTTTTTATTTATTCAGATTTTACGCAGATGCTCGGCTCTCTCCTCCACTCACTGTGCCCCGCTTTCCAAACATCCAGAGACTGCGTGAAGGAGGGATGGAGGGAGAGGACAGAGGAGTGGATGGAGGGAGGGAGGGAGCGAAGGAGGGAAGGAGGGGTGGGTCATCCAGAAATAAGGGAGAGGCATCCATTTGCACACCAATTGTTTTTCCTTCTCTCTGAGCCAGGGAGAAGAGAAAGACCACCTCTCTCCCTCTGAGACCACCGTCCCTCCTCCTCCTCCTCCTCCTTCTCCTCCTCCCCCCTCCTCCGTCCACCTCCCTCCCCTCCTTCCCTCCCTCCTCTGTGAAACCAGCGTGAATGGAGAGCCACATTCAGTGGGTATGAATGGGATGGGGTGGAAATGGGTAGGGGGTAATTCTGACCACCGCAGCCCTCCAATGCCAGAGCCACATGTGCAGCATATTAACATATGAAGCCTTGTCACTGCTGTGTCCACCCTCCCAACTGACCTCATTCACATTCGCTCAAACACACACACACACACACAAACACCCAGACACATGGAGGCTTTGAGTCAGGTGCCATGCAGTTTTTATCACCAGAAATCTCTGAGCAGCTTAGAGGGGGGCGGGTTGTGCATCAAGCGGGGTGAACTTATGGGCAACAAGGACACAAGAGTGGCAGAGGGTGAGTGGGGCCAGGGGGCAGGCAAGTGGGACTCATGCCAAAAGGGTTAAAAAAAAAAAAAAAAACAGAACGAGCCCCACAATGGCAATAAAATACAAAGCTTCCACCACCGGAATTAAAAGAGGAACCGTGCAGCAATCTGCAAATCCGAAAACCATTGAACTGCAGTTAAGCAAATTGGAAAAACAAGTGCAAAAAATGTGAGGAGAGGGCCAAAGAAAACGTACCTTGGGCCCTCGCTGCACAGGGACCTTTTTTAGACTGCCTTTCCTGTTAGACTCTCCCTCATCGAGACAGTGCGTCACACGCAGGGAGTCTGCAAACCCAACAGATGTTAACCCTTTGCAAGCTAAACAGCAGCTCCACAGGGCCTGTTCACACACACACACTCTCTGCTGGGTCCGGTATGTTTGGACTGAGACTCTTACTACTCCACCGTACTCCCCTCAGGCTCTAATCTGTTTTACAGCACAGAGGATTTAATGATCATATTACATCTTCTACCTCTCAGGAGTGCTTGTCTACTATTTGAGAAAAAAAAAAACAAAAAAAAAAACAGGTTTGGTTTGTGGCCAACTGGCACATGTTAAGTTGTCACAGCCTTAAACAGTTGCATGGTAATATCATAATATGAAAAAAGCAGGACCCCCTCACCTCTGTGCTCACTGCCTTCACATGGTGTATGTGTGTGTGTGTGACAGAGAGGCTATGTGTGTGTGTGTGTGTGTGTGTGTGTACTGGTAGGGGGCTAGTTATTAATCACTGCCTGAGAGCTGACATCAGGCAGCCAGTAAACGTTAATTAGGACCACCCAATGGCCAGGCCAGTGTCATTAGCTAATTGAGTTTGTTTATGTGTTTGTGTTTGCGGGGACAGAATAAAAAAAGGAAAAAAAAAAAAAAAAAGTGACAGAGTGTGTGGCGAGTGGTGGTGGAGTTGGGAGGGGGAGATGCGGGAGGAGGGGGGGGAGGGAGGGAGAGAGATGTGGGCTCTCTCTCCAGCAGGCCGTGTGGTGACATGTCCTTCAGCTCAATCCATGGGAGGGAAAGGGAGACAGAGAAGAGGGAGAGGGGGAGGAGCAAAGAGAGGAAGAGATGGATAGAATAACAGCGCCCCTTCCACCCCCTTCCTCCTCCTCCTCCTCCTCCTCCTCACCACCACTCTGTCTCAGGAACCTGAGGCCTCACTCAGCCACGGCCGGAAACTTTCCCCACAGGCAAGCCATGGAAAGAAAGACATAAAAAAGGCACGACAACATGCTCAGAACTGTGTTCTGTTCCACCACTGCTGATTTCCACAAGTATGCATGTTTGTGGAAATCAAATACACACACACACACACACACATGCATGCAGTTAATGCACACACTCACATACACACACACACACACACACACACACACACACACACATATATGTGAGCTCATGCTGCCTCCAGTCTTTCCCTGGTGTGTGTTTCACACGCCACCTCTGCTGCCTCCCTGGGGTGTTTAGAGTGATGCTGTGTGTAGAGAGCAGCCATGCCTCAGCGCTGCATGGTCTCAGATGGCCTGGTGTGGCTGGCTGTGGTTTACGCCTGTTGAGTCCGCCTGACCACCACATGATGAATCACATCCCTGCTCCGTCCAAAACAACGCACACACACACACACACACACAGAGGCCGAACCCACCAGATCTCAGCACAGCCCGGCGAAGAGAAACAACTGTCCTCTTCCCTCGTCGTGCATGGAGATTAATTTTAACAAGCCAGCGGAGCTCTCAACAGCAGCGCAGAGAGCAGGAAAAGCAGAAAATCCACCAAGGAGCAAAGGGGAGGAGGGAGAAAGCTGAGCCGCAGCCCTTTGCTGTCAGGGTCTCTCTTCTTCTCTCTCTGTGATTTGTGCCCTTGGCCAGGTCCGATTCATGTCCCACAGATAGCTCAGCTCATGCCCCAGTAGGCTTGTTAGAGCAGTTGAATGAACGCCTACATGTAAGGATTTGGCCCAAAAGCTAGGACAAAAACAACAACAAGAAAGCAAATCCAGGCGGACAGACGACAAAGTGAGACATTGCCCAGTTTGTTTTGTAACTTTCTGCTGCTGCTTTTTATAGGCAGCACAGCGGTCATTGAGATCATCGTTGTCTGCTGGTAAAACGCTTCCAATTTCAATTACAGTCTGTGATACAAAAGAACAGTGATAGTATAAAAGGAACTCAGTTCGAGGAAAGCATAAAATTTACTAGGCCCATTTTTTTTCCTCTCTGCTTTGAGGGACATGGCCTTTCTGTGTTCACCAACATCAAACAGAAAACAACAAAACTCAGTGAGAGAATACGTTAGCCTCCAAGTCCATGTGTCTTACAACAAATCCAAAGTGAAAAATCTGGGCCAAATATAGTTTTTCATCTAATAAAATCTTTTAAAAAACAACTAAACCTAAGCACCCTGGAGAAAATTGACATCACCATAATGTGACTTTCCAAAAACAAATGAATGCAGAGAGACTTGATTCTTGCAGTCTGAAGTTATCAAAGATTTTATTTTGAAAAGCACATTTTATTTATAGACAACGTGCCACAGACACAACATTTCCAAAATGATAATAAACCAAACTAACAATTGGACTTGAAACTGGGAAAATCACAGAGCTTCCTTTTCCCACATTACTCATTCTCCAGAATTACACACATAACGGGTAATGTGACATTACGGCACCTTACTCGGGTAAAACTATCCCAGCTAGGACACATTTAATGCAGACGCCCATGCGTGTGTGTAAATTGTGCTCCGGGTGTGTGCTTGTGTAGCGGCCTGTGTCCCATTTCAGTTCGCCTGACAGAAAGCTGCCTCTGACTGTGTTCACCACACTATTTGGTGTACTGTCTAACTGCTAATAGACCACCAGGGATTCTGCTTAGCCAATCACCTGCAAACTCACACTCCTGAGTGGAGAACGGCGCTCTTCCAGTGAGTAGGGTGAGAGAGAGAGAGCGGAAAAACAAAAACAATGGAAAAAGAATGAGAAAATCACCCATCAGAGAGGTAGATTCTTGTTACCATGGCACCTTGGTGTGGTTAAAGAGCATAGAGCTCTGAGCTAACCTGCCTCCACCCCCCCGAATGCTCCACCTTCCCTCCCCTCCAGCGCACCTTTTACATGCCCCCGGGGGAGCATTGGAGCGCTCGGTGGAGCACATCCATGAGAGATGCTCCTCAGCTAGGCAGGGGTGGAGAGACACCTCCAGCTGGATGCTGGGATCCAGGGAAGAAGCTCTAAAATTAGCCCCAGCATGGGGTGCAGGAACAGGGGAGTGGGGGCAGGGTTGAGGGAGGGAGCGTGGAAGACGACTAGAGAGAATAAGGGTGGGAGACTTGTGGAGGATAAGGAATGCTGGGGAGGAGGAGGAGGGGGGGGGTGACAGCACACATCTACTGAGACGCCTCTCTGCACATTCACTAGGCTGTGGCAAATTAAATGTCTGAACTAGCACTTCATAAATATACAGGCATACACACACACACACCTCTCCACACACACACCTCTCCACACACAATTATGCATGTTCATAACACCGACTCTCACACATTCACTCCCACTCACAAGTGCTACACACATACAGTACGCACACACGGGAGCAAAGCACACAAATACCACATCATTAAATTATTTGCTCATTGTGAGATCACTGGGTGGCTATGCCGGGGCTTAAGCTCCATGAATGGTGCAGTGTCAATGGGCATCTGTGTCCCCATGTCCCACTTAGTCCCCTGCCGAGGAGCCCAACCTGCTGCTCAGTGTGGGAGAGCAGAGGGCAGATGGGTAGAGTCCGATTATAGAGTTGTCTGACCTCTCTCACAGGCAGCTCACTGTGCTCTATGCCCAGGGCCAGCACAGAAAGAGTGTTTGTTGTTGGTATTAGGAGCTAAACGGCTTAACGGTTAGCAGACGTGCTTCTAGAGGGTTGAGCGCATACTTTTGACTTGCTGCCAGACTCTGAGGACCAAGGCGATTCAGGGGCACGTCTCAAGGCTAAAAGGAGAAAAGAAAAAGGATACAGAAAAGGAGAGGTGGACGGAAGAAGGATTTAAGTGGAATTAAGGGGCACAGGTGTGCAGAGTGTGGATGTTGTCCTTCAGCACGGGAGAATTGAGTCAAACCATTTTTAACTTATATAACCGAGTTTCCAGTAACAACATATCAAAGTTCTGTTCATGCATGAGTTGCATACTCTCTCAGCCACCTGTCACTCAATGCACTGGCTTCCTGTTGGGGCTCTCCACTTCCTGTCCCTACAGAGTCAGCACACTGCTCATCAGAGACGGCCTCTGATGTTGACAGAAAGTAGCAAATACATGTCAACGTTTCCTTTCAGCGGAGCCACTCGGTCACATGTGTGCCGCATGTGGCTGTGCGTGTTTATTAATCTACACGATGTGTACGGATAGTGCGCGGCACGAATGCGACGATTAAGTCTATGTGCAAACCGTGGCAAACATAAGTACACAAACTAAAAAAGTAAACTGCACTCAGATTAAGTTGAAGTACTGCTAACAGACTGTGTCAACTGTGAGCGCTGCCCGAGATGAAAAGGGCTACAGTAATCCCCTCTAGCCTGTCGATTTCCCTAATCTCCCCCCCTTTTGTTGTTGCTGGAGCCCAGAGGAGGGTGTGACAGGGTCAGGGGTGAAAGTTAAGAGCCTGGATGGATGAAGGAGGAGGGGACAGATGAGGTTTCATGCCTTGGGAAGACTCTGTGCCTTTTGGCTGAAAACCACTACTTCCCCTGTAGCCCTCCCTCCCCCCAAACCAGGGAAGAGATAAGAGCAAGAGGAGGTCCTTTCTGGAAACACAAACAGGTTTCTGACTCACCAAGGGTCAGGGGTCAGTGGGAGAACTTCCAGCAGTGAACACCTATTCCTATTGTACATCTCATCACACAGTCTCATACACAAGCACATACACGTCCTCTGACTTAAAGTGGGCTTTTGTCATTTCTTGCCTTTTGTCAGAGTTTTGGTCTACAGAGAGCAGAACATCTCTAAATTCCTTCACAGAGCAACTCCCTTTGTTGGCTGTTTTACTTCTCTGTTATACTGACAGCAGTCCTAGAAAGACTGCGACTGTGTTAAACAGTTGCACCACACGGCATAAATATCTCCTGAATGTAGACTAACAGGAAAAGAAGCAAACACAACGCGACGTGAAAGCCAGAGGAGAGAGTGACGTCTTGGCTTCGCGCACACACACACACACACACACACACCGCAAGAATGCCCACGCTCTTCTTGTCCTTACACCATTTTGACAGAGGTGTGAAGGTCCCTCCCTCCAGCCAAATACCTGTGGGATTATTACCGCGCAGCCTGGAACACGCCTGGCCAAAAGACCTACCCACAATCTGGGTAAAAACAACATCCGAGCCGGGGCGCTGGAGAAATCCCCGGCCTTTATGTGAGAGGTGACTGGAAGAGATGAGGTTGCACTAGCATGTCTTCTCCTCTGTGACCCCAGGGGGTGATAGGTTGAGAACAGTGGCTTGCATTGTTTGCCTGTACTAACCCCACCCCCCCCATCCCACCACACTCCTCCACCCCTGCCTCCTCTTCACCCTGTACCCCACCCAGCTGAAGATCGAGTTAACTCTTGCCTGCGGTCACTCCACCTCACAGGAACTCAATCCTGCGCCGCTGTGTATCAGTCTCTCCTGGGCCAGCCGGTGAGAGGTTAAAAGCTTCAGCCCCTTTTTTTTATATGATTCATTACCAACAAAACTTGGCTGGGGAGAATAAAGGGCAGAAGTGAGAGCTGCTGCAGCACTGCAGGCAGATATCAATCAGCCGGTGCGCTGATATCGTGCACACTGTGCTACTACAAACATATTCCTTGTGCCTTGTATAATTATCAGCTTGTGTGTCACTTCTTCAGCGTGTGCACAGTGACAATGTGCGCCTACTTGTACATGTGTGATGTGAGAGCAGTGGCAGAATGTAATTAAGTACAATTAGTCAAGTTTGAGATGCTTTACTTTTCATTTCTCATGTCTGTCTCTCTCTTTCTCCCCCAACCCTCTCCACCATTAGCCGGGTTCTGCTTGAACTTTCTGAAGTTAAACTCTCTTAAATCTTTCTTCTCCACTGTCGCTAAGTGCTTGCTCATGGTGGGAGTTGTTGGGTCTCTGAGTACAGTCTAGACCTGCTTCATACGGAGAATGTCATGAGATAACTTCTGTTATGATTTGGCACCATACTACACAAAATAAAACTGAATTTCAGAGGGAAACTTTTTACTCTGCTACATTTATTCGACATTTGTTTAGTTACTAATTACTTTACAAATGAAAATTAGATAATTCAATTATGCAACGGTGTACAGATGCACAGCCGAAACAATTCATTTTGATCATTGTTTCATGTCATTTTAATGCATGGATGCCAAACATTTCGTAGTGTCAGCACAGGGGGTTAGGACTCTTTCATTTTAATGGCATGTGTCACTATTTATAACCAAGAAAACAGCAGGTTAATCCATAATGAAGTACAAAATAAAGGTTCTGTATGTAATCAGAAAATCCTTGTTGATAATGGCGTTAAGTGAACCGCAGTCAGCATCCTGTTGCTCGCACTCACTCATTCCTTAGGCCCGAGCGAGCATCATCCTGTAACGTACCACCGAGACTGAACTATGAGAAGTTGGGAAATAAATCATATTTAGAATATCATTACTTTTAATGTCCTTATATTATATTTGAGGCACTGGCTCCATCATACTAACCAGCTTGCCATTAAGCCACTTAGCAACGGCAGACTCACACCGCACAGCAAAGCCACAGCCAGCCGGCCGACCGACCGACCTCAGCTTTGCTCGGTTACAGTTACTTCACCGACCCCTGCCTTGCATCGCTCTCGGCTAGCAGAAACCAATCATTAGTTATTCACCTTAAAACGTCACCTCCTTCAGATTTCCCCAGAAAGTTTGTCCCGGATCCCGTACACATAAATCAGTCCACATGCTGTTATAGGCATAGTCGTAGAAAGGCTCATTTTTAAAGTTACATTACAACCATGTCACCCATTAGCAATAAAAAGTGATTAAAACATAAAATGAATACGTAGAATGCTTTAGAATCTTACAGGAACTTTTGGTAATTAAGCTAGAACAGTAAAATCCTGATTTTTACATCAATGCATGAGAAATAATGATCTAATGATGTAATATAAAATCGTATAACAGTCACAGGGCCATTTTTCTGCATTGAGCACTCCTGCTTGTAAGATCTGAAGTACGTTTTCCTGATTACACTCACATACTTTTTATTTATGGAACATTTTCAGTGCAGGAAATCAACTTGTAATGTGATATTAGTACTTTTACTCAAGTAATGGATCTCCGCCACTGAGTACGAGTGTGTGTTATATGTGTGCAGAGGGAAGAGGTTTTGCTTTGTCTTGTTCCCAGTGCTAAGGGGCAGAGCAAGGGAGCAGGGCTGGGCCAGAGACTCATAAATCACAGGAGAGGATAGAGAGTAACAGCTCAAATTAAGATAAAACCCCCTTAATTATCAGCTAAACAGCCTGGTGTCCCCTCTCTCCCTGGGCTATCTGTCACCCAGCAAGCAGGCCCAGTCACCGGGGGACAGGCTTTACTGCTCCTCACACACGGAGTGGAGCGGCTGACACACACACACACACACACACACACACACACACACACACAACACACACTTCCTCTTCTTCCTTCTCTTTCCGTCACATCCGATCGTTCTCCTCCCTCACGTGAAATAAGCACATCCAAAAGTGCATCCAGGTTCACACGTATCACCAGCCAACATGTGGCTGTCAATCAAATTAACTTGTAACATATCACCTACCCCCACCACCCCACCACCCCCTCACTATACACACATACACACACATATATTCTCTCTTTGCTTATTCACCGCGCCAATTATCATTAGCCTAATGACTTCTCAATGGCCCTCTTCAAAGGCTATCTCTACCATGTCCTCCTCCTCTCTCTCAATTTGCGGCCCAATGAGATGTCCTGACATTCTTATGTGTGTGTGTGTGTGTGTGTGTGTGTGTGTGTGTGTGTGTGTGTGTTTGCATTGACTCACACACATTCACACACACACACAAGTAGCTCCTCTTGCCTCTTCCTTTTTTAGAGGTGCCTTGTGAAGCAGTAGGTGGGGAAGTTCGGAGGTCCAGGTCTCCTCAAAGCTGGAGAGCGTGGTTGAAGCACACTGGAGAAATGTGTGTGTGTGTGTGTGTGTGTGTTCATATTTGAGAAAGACAGAGCGAGGGAGAAAGAGAGAGGGGTGAGGAGGAGAAAAAAAAGGAGAGACCAAAGAACTCTATTTTGGCATTTGTGGTGTTTGAGCATTCTTTTTTTTTTTTTCCACCAACCCTTCTTCATCTCCCTCCCTTCAGTTCTCTTGGAGGCAGCGTATTGATTTTATATTAGGCCTGAGCTACCATCTGGCTGCTTTTCATTCCTCTGTTTTTATAAAGCATGGGGAACAGAGAGACAGAGAGACTGAGAGAGAGAGAGAGAGAGAGAGAGAGAGATCGAAAGAGACCAGGCACAAAATTCATTATGCGTTAAATAAAGACAGTGAGAGAAAGAGGAGCATACAGAGTAGTGTGTGTGTATGTGTGTGTGTGTGTGTGTGTGAAAAAGAAGGAGATAGAGTGTGTCTGTGCTTCAGCACATATGTTTACGTTTGTGAGCATTATGCGTGTGTTATGTGTTATGTATTCATACATGGAGGCAAAGAAGGAATGGTGGGCAAATAGACAGCCAAGCTACCCGATGAAGTACAAAGAGCTCAATTTGACAGCGGTTCTCTGCATTTTCACAAGGGGGATCTCTTCACACACACACACACACACACACACACACACACACACACACATCCCCAAGCCCCCTCATCTTTTTCCTCTTGGTTGTCCCCACATCCATGAAAAAAAAAGAGCAAGAAAAAAAAAATCAGATAGTCCCCAAGAGGAAAATCTGAGCCCAGGAGAGCCACAAATCTTCATCTCCCTCCATCTTCCCTCCTCTTTTCCCCTCCCCATCCCTTAGGAGCAAGGTAAGCAAGCACACCGCCTTGTCTCATTCCCTCCTATCAGCCATTGATTTGTTTCATCAATGTGTGATCGTCTGATGACAAATATTTAACATCCTGCCACAGTATTGATCTGAATACTCTGAGTGAAAAGGGAATTGAGGCTGTGTGTGTGTGTGTGTGTTTTTTCTCTCACAAGGTCAGGCTCGTGTTTGCCCTCTGTCTGCAACATGCACGTAACCTAACGCCTTCACTGTAAAGGGTTATCGAGATGAGTTGCGGAGTTCATCTAAAGTGAAGTCTCCAAAAGAAAGACACATGAAATGAAGCAGTACAGGTGTAGGTATTAATAGCTGATCGGCTCATCTGGTGACACGTCTGGATAAATTAATCGCTAACTAATGATAACCAAACAAAACATGTCGAATCTTATACGGTTGTGTTGAATTTTTTATGGCCGCCAACATGTGGATGCTGAGCAAATTGTCAGTGAGCGTTCGACTGTGGGGGTACTCAGCCTGCGCTGAGATCCAGGACTGTTCTGTGATTAATGGTAGGGGACGCGCCCCACTAATTGTGGTTCCTGACACAGGCACACGTCCCCAGACAAAGCAGGACAGGGCTGGAGCAGGGTGCCATGCTCAATCACCTTCCAGCAGAAAGCCTGAGTGCTGCTCTTTGGGGGAGGAGGAGGAGGAGGAGGAGGGGGTTTCGGTGGAAAAGAGAGGTCACAGGATATCTGCTGATGACAGTAAAGGAGAGTCCAGAAGAGACTTGAGTAGCTAACCAACTGTGGGAAGCATAGGGAATGTTGGTGGTTTGGCCATGCGACCTGGAACGGGGATTTACAAGAGACAAACACAGAGAGTAACAGAAACCAGAGGGGTACACTGTCCTGACATGGGAAGGAGAGATTTACGAGGCCTTACTTTATCCTCACTGGATTATCCTCATTGGATTTGAATTTAAGTCTGCTTCTGGTCTGTGTAACTTCATGCACCTGTTGCACCAATGTCGTATCATTACAACCACATTGTTTAATTGGGTCCTGGTGTGTTTTTAGGATTGTGCAAAAGCATCTTGATTCAGGAATTCAGCACTGCAATTAAAAGTATATTAGGTCCTCTCTGCTAGGCTGCAGATCCATTAAATCACCAGAGTCAATATTTTTAATACTTGGACCTCATAATTTTACAACGTGAGTAAACATTTTACTTGACTGACCCATGGACTCTGTAAAGACAGGAAAAAAAAGGCCTCAACATGCAAATGCTTTGTGCTTCTCTTCCACCTGCTGGCATCTTTTGAGAGTGAGGACAGATGGAAGTCATGAATTGGCTGCAGCGAGGGAGTCCAGGCACTCAGCTCTATCAAGAAATCCCTTTATAGGGGGAGGGAGGCAGACTGTTTTCATATTGTTTCTATCATCCAGGAGGGTACAACAATGGGACCGTCCAGAGTTCTGCTGTGGTCTCTGTTAACGTTTACTTCATTGCAACCATAGAGCTGTGATTAAAGCCCAATAATTCATCTTTACTTTCAAATTCCTGCAGTCAATAGCGACGCGTTTAATTGATATTCATTTGTCAGTTTTTCTTCAAGTGTTTGCAAGCGTTCAAGTAGCTGCGTCCCTCCGTGTGTGTGTGTGTGTGTGTGTATGCATGTATGAACATTTCTTAATTGTACCTTCACAGTCCCACTCCTCCTGGGTCCAAGTCATTCAGGCAAAGCCCCCCTCGGTCCCTCTTTGGCCTCCTAGGCCCCCCAGGCCCCTGTGAGCTTCCCACAAAAAGTCCACAATGCTATTCAAACAATAGGCCAAGGGGACAAAGAGCACATTTACACAAGTGGAGCTTTCTTTGAAAGCAAAAAGGCACTGTTTGGAAGATTTCCAACCCCAAACCCCCTCCACCTACCCCACCCCAAGCCCACCCCCCACACACCCAAACAGAGCCCCCCCCCATTTGCCCCTCCATACCCCACCTCTCAATTCCCTAGCTTAAAAAAAAAAAAAAAAAAAAGTTCACCATTCCAGTGATGGAGACGTGGGAGCCAAATATACTACACCAAGCCCAATCCCACCCGCCAATCCACAAGCACCCCCAATTTAGCCAAACCCCCTCTTTACAGGACAAAAGCCCTTTAGAGGCCGAGTGTATGTGAGGGCTCTGGTGGATACCATAGTGGCTTAAAGACCGTGGAGGCCTCTAAGAGACACTTCTTTTACTCCCAGTCTCCCTTCATTTCTCTTTCCTTCCCTCTCTCTCTCTCCCTCTCTCTCTCAGGCAGTGAAAGGTTCAGCAAGGGGTAGAAAGAGTTTGGAGAGGGAGGGGAGTTAAGGAGGAGGAGGAGGGGGTGTAGAGGGTGCTCTTATGTCAACATTGTGGTATTTTCCCAAAGATGCATATCGCCTCTATACAAATAGGAGATGTATTTATAGGAGTACATAGAAAGCTGCATGAGAGGAAAGTGTTTGGCCGAGCTTTCTGGCCATGGCCCCCATGGCTCCATGGATGGTCTTCATGGCTAGTGAAATTGTTATTCTTTAGATGCACGTTGGCTGGGAAACACATAAGTTCTCAGGCGACCACACAGTACTCTTCCTCCCAATATGGCTACCACGCAGAGGAGCCCATTGAAGGAAAAGGTCCAGCACCATACATCTTGACCGGAGCCAATATCCCAAGGCCTCTTTGTCACTGTGTCCCACACGGCTGTGGCTAAGCAGCAGGCATGTTCGGGAGAACTCTTATTTTCCACTTCTGGCTTTGTATGACGCACAACAGTTAATCTTCTAGTTTGGGTGTGAATTTATTGTTTCATTCAGATACATTACAGCAACAAATTCTTACTTAGGTAGATAATAGGGCGGCGTGTAATTTAAGACTGTAATTCATTCTGGCATTTCGTGTCTAAGAAGGCGAAAAAAAACTAGTCACCAGAGCTTCAGGTACATAACAATAACCCGGTGTTCAGCAACCGTCTGCGCAACATTGAAAACGTGTGAGTACAAGCCGTTGTCCTAGTACACAACAGGTCAGCCAAACCAGACAAGCAGGTAGTGTGTCGCCACAGGAGTCGCCTGGCAAACACACACTGTGGTGACTCTTTAAGTAAATTTAGAAGCTTAGCATGAGAAAACACAAAGCACAAATCTTAGCTCGAGGTTTAACCAACAATAGAGAAACACTTGAACCCTTTTTTTGATCCGTAAGTAGGCACCTGACACACCCCTGGGAAAAAAGAAAAAAAAACACTCCTTTAGATCTATTATACTGGTCGAACCAGTGTTCTTAATGAATGTGAACTTGGTGTCCCTTTGTACAGTAATAAAAGAAAGGTGACAATCAAATCCCTGTATTTATTGTAACCTGGGATTAAGTGCTTCAAAATATCTATATTGACATACAAAGAAATGTGTACACACACAAAAGCATTCTCGAGTACTCAAACACTATTTCACAGATTCAGTGACTAAACCTAACAGAGAGAATCTGCGGCTTCAGTTTCACAGTGAGCAGTGTAATCAGCATTTATTCCCCCGCCGTCTCCCACTTTCTCCCCCATCCTCCCTCCCTCAAACAGGCCCTCCCAGGTGACATGACAGTCTCTCACATAACCAGTCTCTGCTGTTTGCTAACGCTGCAGCTCTCTGTGCATCACATTCACAACAGGCTCTGCAATCCTACACAGCGGGCGGCAGGTACAGCAGCAAGCACAAACACACCTGAATAACACAGACAGGGTCCTGCAGGGAGCTCCAGTTTGTGTGTGTAGTAGTATGTGTGTGTGTGTGTGTGTGTGTGTCTCCCAGACAGAAGTGATGCAGGTTGATCACTAGCCCTGTTAGGTAGCATTGACGTCTCCACCTCAGAGCTGGCACACAGGGGAGTTATTGATTAGCATTAAGCATCCATGCAGATGGCCAATAAAGAGCAGGTGAGCCAAAGAGGGCCTGGGGAGCAGGAAGAGGGTGTGTGTGTGTGTGTGTGTGCGTGTGTGTGTGTGTGTGTGTGTGTGAGTGTGTGTGTGTGTGTGTGTATATATATATTTGTGTGTGTGCGCTGCAGGGGGGACTAAGGGCGAGTAAGATGGTGTAGAGTCGCCCCAAACAACAACAGAGATAATGAGGAAAACAATAGCAGTCTTATTAAAAAATAGTTTTAGTCATAAAGGAATAATTTTCTAATGATGACCCGGTTTAATATGTCGCTGCTGATTTATTAGCCGTACTAAGGTTTGGAGCAAAAAACTGTCAGGAGTGATGGGTGGATAAAGTGCGACACAGGTTGTGAGCAGGTGTACATGGAATTAATCGTCTTGGCTTTCTAATCCACCAGCAAGTCTCTCTTTTTTTTTTTTCCTGATGTCGCTGGCTTTAATGTGGTGCAGGTTCCTGCATGCTTGTCAGGTATTGTGCATCAGTCCACAACTTCCCTGTCATATCTGTCACATGGAATATATAGCAGGCACTGACGATCCTCAGGTTACACGCGCACTGTCCTACCGTGCTTTGCATAGAATACCAAATTATGCCAATGTTTTTTGATTTGTTATTGTGCCTTTTTTTTTTCGTTGACAAAGGAAACAAATTCCACCTTTAACGTCATATTTATTGTTATTTAGTTACTCAATAAAACATATACAGATATATACAATATGCAGGAAAACAGACGACTGCACTTTACATATTATTAAAAAAAGAAAACAAAAAGAACAAAAAAATCAGTTCGTAAATTGCCGTCACAGTCCTCCATCTATTGTTTCAGAAATTCAAATTCAACAGAAGCTTTATTTAAAGATTACAAGATTGCCTAACACACAGCAAATTTTCTCTTATTATACATGTGCAATACCAATAGTCTTTTTTTTTTTTCATTTTTTTTTTCAATTCCCTTATTAAACAATCCCTCGACCTCCATTTTCAGTTCCCATTGGCTGATTTCTATACAAGTGGTTGAGCTCGTAAAGTCTGTAGCAGAGGTGAGAAAGAGAAGAGAAGAGAAGAGAAGAGAAGAGAAGAGAAGAGAAGAGAAAAGAGAAGTACAATGCAAATGATAATGGTTAATTTGCTTTGACAAAAAAGGGAAAAAGTTGTGTTGACAAAAAAAAAATTGTTGAGTTACATTCATGCATAATCACCCTTTCCCCATCTTCCTCTAGTTCTGCCTCTCAGGCCACTTCTAAAGAGGCCTCATTCGGGTTTGTGTGTTTGTGTGTGTGTGTGTGTGTGTGTGTGTGTGTGTGTGTGTGTGACTATTTTTCATGTATATTAGAAGACTGTAATTTCAGCGGTGCAGAGAGTTGGGCAGCAAACAGTAAAGTTGCGATTTTTGGGAGGGTAATGTACACATTAGAGCTGTAAGCTTAACTGGGGTGAGAGCAGGCGTGAGATCAGGTTTGCATCACAAGACTCAACACTGGTATACAATCAAAGCCAATGACAACAGAATATCTCTTCGTCTGCTTCTTCTTCTTCTTCTTCTTCTTCTTCTTGTTTTGTATTCTCCTCCTTTGACATTTCTTTATTTTTCTTCAACAAAGAAAATAAAATGTAAAAAAAAAAAAAAAAAAAAAAAAATTTTTGATTTGAGGTTTTCCAGATGTGGGCATCGTTGAATAGACGCCACGCTGTATTGTCCAGCAGTATGTAAGAGAGTGTGACTGCATGTATCAGAAAAAAAACAACATGGTATTTCCATGTGTGTGTACGTGTGTGTGTGTGTGTACATGTGTGTGTGTGTTGTGTGCGAGTTAGTGTCTGTGGTCATGTTTGCATTTATGAGTGTAAATGTCTTTCTGTCCCTGAACAGGCAGGAGCTGCTCGCAGTTGCCTCATCGACACTTTATCATCATCATCACCATCATCATCCTCATCATCATTACTTGTCTCTGACAAATCGTCTTAATTTGCGTTCTCCTTTTTTTTTCTTTTTTTTTTCCTTCTTTCCTGCTGGGGCCGCTTTTTGTTCAAGTCAGTGCCGCCACAAATGTCCCAAATCGGTTGGAGATATCAGAGTGGAGCGAGCGCCAGGACGAGACGGGCCCCCCTCGACCTTTACTGTCCCCCAGCTCGTCTGTGCAGTGGACGGACAGGCACTGCAGGTGGTTCCCTCCGCTGTTCCCACCTCCGCCGGCTCCCGGGGCTCCGGCTCCAGCCTTACTCTGGGACAGCTCCGATTCTGCAAAACAAGCACAGAGAGGAAAAGGTTAATTAAGACTGTACAAACATGGAAAAACAACTTCGGGCTATTGGCATTCTCTGATACAGATGAACCATTTAAAATACACACTTTTAATTAAACCAGTGTCATTTTCACATCCCACTCTAAATCTGCACTGTGAAATTAATTCAACACTATTCCACCCCCCCATCAGTACGACCCGAAAAGGAGGCTGTGAGCAAAGCTTCTTCTTCTCACACTCCTCCTCCTCCTCATGCCTGACACACACACACACACACACAAACACACACACGCGAAAACACACAGAATTTTGTTCCCAGTCAGGCGTGCAAATCTGGAGCGCTCCTGCATGACCTCCGGTCAGAGGGTCAAAGGACACTGAGAATACTGGCCTTTAACCCTGGTTGACCCAATTTACCGGTATAATGGCCGCGCCACGGTATCGACCCTGTGTCACCAAGGTGTGGAGCCTCGTATTTAAATGGTTGCACTAAGCTTCCCCAAAAAATCCATAGACAGGTTGATTACAAATCATAAAAATAAAAAATATATATCGCCCGTGCCACAGAATTAATGCTGACGCCTGAGATGCATGTTTCACATATGGAGAAAAATTACTCCGTGGCATGTAACGAAAAAATTAGTCATGGGGGAAGATTGACGAGGACAGGAAGTGCTTGGATAAACTACACATAATAGCGCAGCGTCACACTTCATCTGCTGCAGCTTTCTGAGCGAGAAAAGGGCAGAAAAGTTTTGAAGAAGATCCAAACAGGGGAGAAGAAAGAAAAGAGGAAGAGAAAAACACTATGATAGAGGTAACAGTGGGGCTATGTGTTATGACACTAGTGTTGCATCCTGTGCTTTGGTTTTTGCCTCTAAGGAAGCCCAAAGTGCAGAGAAAGTTTGTGTGAAGATGTTATGAACCCTTTGCTAAAATCAGACCGATTATTCTCCTATCTCCTCACCGCACCGCGAGGATGACGAACGGATCAGTGTGCTGCACAAAGACACAGAGCTTTTAAGGTGCAGGGACACAACTGGGTGTCTGAGTGTGGAGACGGGTAGAAAACAGCTCTGACAAGCTGAGTTACATGTGTCAGAGAGGGGAGAGGCTGTGACAGACAACACAGTGGATGGCACAGAGGCTGCAGATCACAACACTCCACTCTGCCGCTCACCTGAGAGAAAAGAGAAGCACGGCGCAGACCTCCGTGTCATCCGCAGCCCTCAGTTCCCCCCTTTTTAGCTCATCTTTCTCTGCTACTTAAACAGTTTTATCTTGTTTTGCTTACTGTTTTCATCTCCCTCCTTCTCTGCTTTCACAAACCCCGAGGCAGCACTGACACAGTGTTAACAAAACACAGCACAGAGAAGAGAAGAACGCCAGACCAGGCAGCTAGGACAACCGGGAGAGGCAGGGAGGCAGGCAGACATGCAGGCAGTGAGGCAAGCTTGCCCCCCAGCCTGTCTGGGCTGCGACCACTGGAATGGAAAAGTGGGGGGATTTGGTAAAAGGTCAGGCAGCCAAGCCTCCCGTTGTTCCCTGCTTCGTTTGTCTCTCTCTCTCTCTGTGAGTTTCTCCATCTCCCTCCCAAGGACTGGAGATGTGGTGTAAGTGGGGGCTGAGGGTGCGGGTGGGGTAAGGGGAGAAATGAGGATTTAGAGCGGTGTTGGTGGTGGCGGTGACAAGATCTAACATTTGCCAGAGGGTCCAGTCATACACCTCAGCATGGCGGATCCCCACCCCCTGCCAGTATCACCCACCCCACCCCTCCACCCACTACCCCACCCCCAGCCCCCTTCCCAAACACCGTGCCTCCAGCACCCGCGCAGCAGCTCATGCTAGCTGGGCACAGCAGGGTCCGCACCGGCCTGAATAGGCAGCCAAGCGTCCCCTGGCTCACTGCTGACACACAGCAAACTGACAACACGCACGGCCAGAAACACACAACACGCCAAACCACTGCCGCCGCCCCACCGCCGCCGCTACCACCTCTTCTTCTTCTTCTGCTGCTGCTGCCATGCCCACACCAGCCCTCAGCTGCTGCTCCACATGCACACACACACACACACACACACCACCCGCATGCATACATATAGACACAACACACACACACACACACAAGCTCAGCTAGACACATCACTTCAGTGCAAGGACAAAAGTGGAAAATACACTGACAACAAAAATACACAGGGATCAAATTACAAACATGATAACTCTCTTCTTGCAAACACACACACACACCACACACACCACACACCACACACACACATTTATCGCTTGTATAGTCCCAGAATTCATGTTCAGATATGAACTCATATTTTAAAAAGATTTCTTTTTTATTTATCTATAAATATATATATTTTTTTATAAAATGCTGTCAAAAGTAAAAATACATGTATATTTTTCTCGTCAAGTTAAAGACCTGCAAAAACCGCCACTTGTAAAAATAAGCCCAAACACTTAACCACCACGGGATTAAAATATCACCCAGTATTACAGGGTAGCCAAAGGGGGATTGAAGGGATGTGATTTCTACGGAAAAATCAAGACACTGCCCTTAAATTGTAAAGCATTATCCATGGCGGCGGCGTATTTGTTCAAAAGTGGAAACGGCAGTGTGAAATTCTCCATCACACAAGTCTAAATCCCAAATCAGCATGACATTTTACAAGCAGGGAAATCTGTATGTATGTATATACATATAAAATAAGATCTATCTTGTTATGGCTGTTCATTGACTAACGTGGAATTCATATCCACGGTAATATCTCAATAATAGCCTATTCATCTGAGGGGAACAAGTGCTTAGCATCAACAAGCGAGGGGGAAAATACCTAATAAAAAGAGAACAGCAACAGCACAAGCAGCTGCGCTGAGCCACAAATACACCTAAATATCCTTAACCACATTACAGCCAGAAAAGATTACCACAGTGATGTGTTAAGTAAATACCGGATTTAATGTGATGCACTTATATCGCTATATCTCTCGCCCCCAAGTGCTGTACTTTGTTATTTAGTGCCTGGTGATGATACTCACACACACACACACACATACAGACACACAAACACACACATAGCAGCGGGGTTTTGGAGCCGTCTCACAGACACAGCCAGAGACGATTTACAGAGATGAGTAGAGCTTCGGATGCCATGAAGGCTGAGAGCACAGCGCACAGCTCCGGTTGTCTGGATGACACCAATGTGTCTGAGAGCTGACGGCCTGACACGGGTTTACATGTCATACCACACACACACACACACACACACACACACACACACACTCGAAGCGATGCAGAGAGGTAAACAATGGCAGCTTGGAGACTATATTCTCTTGCAGTTTAATAATAACCGTTGCGGCGTGCAATTATTTTTTTTCAATTAATCGTGAAAAGCAAACGGCACAGTTAAAAATAATGACACTAACGTGTGAAGCTCACACAGATATTGTGACGGCAGATCAAATAAAGTGTGTCTGAATCGACAAAGCTCCTTTTTTGGTGCAAGTTCCCTCGGAGCCGTCACATTGATTTCCCAGGCCCCAGAATCCCATGCGGCAGGCCTCTGCCCTTTTCTATCCCAAGCTCTATACTTCCATGACGACACTTCACCTTTAACCCCCCGTGCTCCCGAGGCCGCGACCCCATCCTCTCTGAACACAAACCAGTCCAATCAGAACGCTCGGCTCGCTGACAAAAACACCCAAAGGCCTCCGCTCCTATGACAGTGTGTGACATCAGGTCAGATTCCTTTAGCATAACAACTACCACTATGGCCTTGTGTGAGGATTCTGTCTTTGTCAGCACAAAACAGCCATCGCAGCCCGTGGAGAAAAAGTGAGATTTAAAAAAAAAAAAAAAAAAAGGAGGGGGCGAGAAAAAGGTCTGATTTTAACCAGGAGAGCTACAAAACCAGATCTTCTTTTCTGGACGGCACATATGTAAGAGCTTAAAGTTCTGCTTGTGTCGTCTCATCACTGTCTGAGGAATGACAGGACATGCTGCCGAATAATTAAAACACCTCGAAAATCAAATAATATCCCTCCAGCACGGTTATGTTCGTGAAATCTTAATTGTGTGTAGGTGCTAACAGACGGTTTCGGTCCTGCCCAGAGATAGGTAGGGAGCATGCAAGGCCCAACACAACCCCACCACCACCACCCCCCCAACTCCACCCAACTGCCATAGTGTGACCTTTCCCTCAGAGCAGGGAGGATATCTGGAGGGAGCAAGGGGGGGGGCACATTTCTCAGGCAAGGGCACAGGGGTTATTTTGGTTTGAATTTCCTCTCTGTTCTCTGGCCTGCAACATAAAGGAAAAGAAAAGAAAAAAAAAACGTGCCCAGGCAGGCATTGCCCCCAGCGTTCGTTACCTTCTCTTCCAGCAGCAGCAGCAGCAGCAGCAACACACCCATTCCCATCATCCCCTCAAACTCATACCCACACACACACAGACACACACACAAACACACAAACACACAAACACACACCTCCCCCTCTGGCCACAAAAAGTGCTTAGGAAACCAGACACAAATCAGAACATGGGAAGTGATTTAGTGCCTCCTTCATAACTCACAACCATGTCCAGGACCTGTCCAGCATGTCATCCAAGTCGGTGACATATTGATCTACTTCACTGTCTCTATTTAGTTTCAGCGCGGTGCTGCACGCTTTGTTTTCTGTTTTCTCCTCCTCCTTTTTTTTTTTTTTTTTTTTTCCAGAGCAGGTAAACCGCATGTGAAAACATCAGTGTGACTGACACAGTGTTGTTGAGATAATTAAGAATTCTGCTCCAGGAATTGCAAAAAAATGTAAAAATAAATAATTTAAATCAGTGTAATTAAACAGACTTTAAAATTAATATTTATCCTTTTACTGTTGTGTGTTTTATTTTGAATAAATCTAGATAAATATGGGGGAGACTCCCACATACAGACGTGAATGAACAATAGTCATGGAGCATGAAGCTGATGGAAACAAAAAAAATGTTTGATGTTGAATTGAATTATTTTCTCTTCCATAAATGCAAATGGTAGCTATTACCCAGCCACTCGCCTCGTGAGCGAAACTACAGATGTTCTCTGGAAAAAGCAGAAAACAAAAAAAAAAAAAAACTATCTCTCTTACTTTCTCTTTCACTCCATCAGTCTCTACTTCTGTCTCCCAGGAGAAACTGCTCCAGTGTCATAACTCATTTGTCAGTTCCTCAATACAAATTAAAGGCGCCTGACGACTACCTGTATGGTTAATAACATAACCGCTGCTGGCAGTGTGACAACATCTACACCTCTGAAAACACACACGCACCTTTTCAAACCTGTACTTGTATCCTGGGCAAAATATGAACCCAGAACACCTTTTAGGAGCTTCTTATCAAACCGATGCTTTTTTTTTTTTCTTTCTGGCGGTCATTCAACAGGACAGAGTGGACGTTTGGATGCACGTCACATACAGACGTTGGAAGGATTGAAGCTCCTCGTTCTGTGCATCTAACAGATAAATTGAGCTCTCCATTTCCCTGCTGCATCCAAGGAGAACATTTACCACATGCTGAGACAAGTTTTATTTTATTCTATAACACCCTTCCCCAGGGAAAACAAAACACCGGATGAGCTGCTATTTTGAAGAGTTGAAAATCCAGTAAAGCAAAAGGCCTGACACCTTTGTTCATCTTTTTCTCTCTTCATCAGTCACGAGCACGCTTCTTTAACGGGCTTCCTTTGACTGTCACTAGTGCTCAGTGTCTTGCAAAAAAGCCCAGGAACATGGATCACACACACACACACACACATACACACACACGTAGCATATAAACAAACAGGATTGCGCACACGTTTCCTACGTTTCAGACGCTTTAAATGCACGATAGGCGTTTTTTCAGTGCCGCGCTATTTACAAGTCAAGTAAATACTCTTAAATATTTTCAGCACATTAGAATTAAGTGAGCGTGCTCCACCAAGCGAGACACCTGAGATCGCGAAGGGGGTGTGTGTGGGGGAGGAGGGGGCTGAAGCCGTGAGCCTGACACCGAGTCTAAATAAATCAAACTTTATGTCTACAGCTGACAAATCCACACTATCAAGTTGCAGTGTATACAAACCTGGCCTTCGTCACATACTGACGTGCATGCCGGCACACACACACACACACACACACACACACACACACAGATGCATACAATCACAAAAAAGCAACAAAACAAACAGCCCTGATGAACCCGTCAATAACCAAGTCAACTTACAGGAGTTGCCCGAGGATGAATTGTGACTTTTAGAAACAATATTACCAAGGCTAATTGCTATGATTATCATAATGATTATCATTACTGCAGCGCAGGAGTGTGTGAGAGGGTTGGTGGATGTGTGTTGCTGAAAAAGTCAATATGAAACACCTTGTAATGACAGGTAAAGAACATAGACTGCCCCAAGCTGGGTTTTTTTTCCCACATTCAAGCATGTGCCAATCACTTTCTTCTTTTTTTTTAGAAAAAAAAAGGAAATAGAAATTACTAGTGTGATTTGTGGGGTTGTTGTCGAGTTGAAATGTCAAAGGCAGGTGGTCTCACAGGATTGTTCTCCGTGGTGGAATATCAATACGGCTCTTTCTGTGGATTTAAGTGCTTTCTAGTAGGTGTGATAAGATGCAAGTTCCCCTCTTTTCAAACCTGTCAAAGTCAGAGCGAAGAGAGAGAGATTTGATCATTATTAGAGCTGTTTATGGGCTGATTGCTCGGAGTGAAGACTGAAACTATTCCACAGGGTCAAGCGTGAAGTGTTTTAACTGCGATGATAAAAAAAAAAAAGAAGAAGAAGAAGAAGAAAAAAAAGTCGCACCAAGTGCATGTGGCAAAAAGTAAAAAAAGTAAAAATAAAAATAACTGAATCACTTCCTACGCCTGCTGGTTGCCTGTTATCAAGACCGTGCACAAGTTCCCAAATGAACGGCCAGCTTCTGGCCGAGATATACAGAAGAGAGAAGGGAAGAGGAAGAGCGTATATATGTTTTTTTTTTTTTTTAAACAAAAGAAAGGGGAAACAATGTTAACTGACACCATACAAGGAAAGTTGCTGGTGTACACACCTCAGCTCCTTTTGCCTCCATGGGAGCATAAACTGCTGTGTAGCACACAAGGATCTGCAGGCCGTGAGCTTTACAGCACGGCAGGTATAACTGCGCCTTAGTGAAAAACTTCAGCTACATGCTGTCACATAGATAGGAGGCCAAATATGGGGTCCAAAGGGGGCCATTACTGCAGCACGCATCACTTTAAACAGGCACAGAGGGACCACGGAGAGGGTGAGCTGGGTGAACAGACATCAGCTCTGGGAGTACAACTCCTCTACAAATAAGCACAGTTGAACTTTTATTGGCTACTTGTCTGCACATTCAGGGAAATTTTTGCAAAAAAAAGAATAATGTGCACCGCACTGTGTCTTCTTCGAATCGTGGCCAGACATGTGGCTCATGTAAGAGAGGTGTAGCTCGTAGCGCTGATACAAACACAGATCTGGGGTCAGCTCTGAAGTTTAACACAACTTCACACTGAAGCTGCACCGAGCGATGGAAACATTCACCTTATACGACCAAAGCGACCCCTGACCTCCCTCCGCTCTTTTACTTTCACTGCTCATCCGAAGCAAACTCCTCTGTATCACTAAAGTGCACATAACACCATAATCCACCTGCTTAAATTGTCAAGCAACTTAAAAAAACAACAGACACACATGATGTATCGGAGTTCTCAGGATAAAAACCTGCACAGAAGCAGATCATCTCATATTCAGACACAGTCTGGGTAAAGGTTGGACGCATGACAACAACAAAATAAAATTCAGAACTTTGCCTGAAATCTTTAAAATGAGAAAGCACTCAAAGTTCTGCTTCTAATTATAATAAATGAAATTTAAACTGCATTTTTATTTTCAATTAGGTATTTAAAACGAGGTATTTGTGTGTAAATCGATGCATTAATTACCGTTTATCACCACTGAACTTAATAACCCGATGAAATGCTAATTATTTAGGAATGAAAATAACCCATGCATAATTCAACGACGCTCCTGAGAGAGCAAAATAAGGCATGTTTATGGAAATGAAACGGTGATGACAAAGAAGAAAATAAGAGAAAAATAAAAAAATCACGTCTAACACACGAGAAAATACATTTATGAGCATATTTACACTGCAAAAAATATCTGACAGGTTATGTCATCCTGTGCCAATGATTAAAATGTTACAAGTGGGAAAAAAAAAACATGTCTTTGGAATTATATGAATTAATTTCATCCTAATGAAAATGAATTTTCTTACATTTACTTCATGCTAATGGACTAACGAATCGGCCTGATTTAATTCAAATTAGTGTCACTGACATCTCTGCAATGGCATATTTCTGTTCAGACAGGATATTTCTTGCAGTGTGAAAAGCCTGTGGGATGTTGGCTCTTATAGAACTACACTGTGGGCTATGACTTATCTTAAATTATTATGTTATTTTGCTCCCTTCTGTGTAGCCTAAGCATCAGATTCAATCTGAAAATCCCCACCACCACCCTCACCCCCTCCCCTCCCAAATACACCTCCACCCTTTTTTTTTTTTTTTTTCATCTTTGCTGTCTGAAGCACTCAAATGAGAAACTGTCAGGAGCCGTGATTTGTGCTAACTAGCTATCGATCGCTCCAGAGCTGCATGCCTCGTGTCCATGCAGGGAGGGCTGAAAGAGGAGAGGAGGAGAGAGGAGAGGAAGGGAGAGAAGATAGATAGATAGAGAGAGAGAGAGAGAGAGGGGGCTAGAGGGAAAGAGAGCAGAAATTAGGCTACCTGCTGAATTTATAATATTAAACGTGCCATCAGCCCCACTGAAAATTAAAACAGTGAGAGCAACAGGGTGAGTGTGGCTGACTGCTTATCAGTGCTGGGTTTCCGACTCAAAAGAATACTCATTAATCAATATCATAAGTGATGATGTTACTTATCACTCCCTGGCATCAGTGGGTGTTTTTCTTCTTTTTCATTTTTTTTGTTCTTACACCCCCACACTCTGTTTTTTGTTGTTTGTGTTATTTTTTCATGAATTAGAAGAACTGTTTCCTCTTTTGTAAATAATAAAAAATTACTACTCAATGATCCTGTCATGTGTTCATTAATTCCGCGGTGAGAAAGTAATTATGAGGAAAAACAAATCTGGCTCAAATTCATTTGTTATTTTTCTATTTAGTTATATTTTTTAAAAAGGAGGGGGTGACTGGTGACATTCGCCTCCTGCATCAGTTGCAATGGGAAGTTCCAAAGCTCTTCCTAAGTAATGGCATTAGTGTTACTACCCGACACCCTGTGCTCTGTCTCAGATAAACAATGCGCCTGGACTCCAGACTCCGCGCGATGCGCGCCCCCGCCCCTCTCTGCACCCGCACTGATCAGAACAAAGAGGCGCTCGAGACGCGCTCGGCGCTCTCTACAAATATGTACATGCACATTATACATTATATATATATCCATACATCCACAGGCCTATAGGCTGTGGAACCCAGACAGTTTGTAGTTTTTTTTACATGCATATATATAAATAAATAAATAAATAAATAAATAAATAAATAAATAAATAAAGCGACGTCAACCATGTCTGTCTGCTGCGATTATTTATGAAATACCCAACGTGAAAAAATTAAACAATAAAATAAAAAATAGATAAATAAATAAACATATACTGACATATGCAACTTGCTCAATTTTGCAATTATAGGGCATGTTAATGCGTGCGACTGTGTGTATATTACGATTAAAACACAGACGATCATATTAATAAAACAACATAATCCAAATGAAATCACAATAATATGAATAAAAACAGAAAATATTGTTGTTGTTGTTAGAATTATTATAAGAATGAGAGGAAGAAGAATTAGAAGAAGAAAGTGAGCCGCAGCTGAACAACGTAAAAGTAATGATCATTAATACGTATCTGCATTTTGATTTAGAGCCACCATAAAAACGTTCTGATTAAAAAAGAAAAAACTATTGGAGAGCATGAACATATCTGCAGACTGTAACACACCCGCTGAAAAAACTGCGTCTGATCCTTCAGGCCAGAAGATTTCCCATTTTTCTGGAGAAACTTTGTGTCGTAAGAGACTCAGTTACGTCCTGAACTATTTTACACTCATTTGGGGGATGTAAATATAATAAGAATAAAAAATAAATAAAGTGACAAATAAGAAGAAATAAAATAAATAAACTACAATTTAAATTAAACTATTTTCTAAATGAACTATTTCCCACGGAAAATAATAATTAAAAAAAACTGGATGTCTGTATTAATTCCACCATGATATTTAATCCTTAAAATCCTGTCCTGCCAATCTTTAAAAAAAAATCAATCCACTCTGAGCAGCTCTGTATTATCCCATGGTAATAACAAAAACAAACACGTAACAAGGCGAGGGAAACCCCGCTGCGCAAACGCATATCCTCAAAAAGCTATTAATCTTCTCAATGTAGTTGTTCACCCTGAAAACCGAGATAAAGAACCACAGGAAATGTTTACTTTTCTGGAGCTGCTCTTTTGAAGTGCCTCTACAATGAGGAACCTTATAAAAATACATTGCAGGAATAAAAAAAAAGGTACATGGTTTACTTTGTGCACTCAGCTGCCATTTAAAACTGCTCCATTCTTCTTTTTTTTTTTTTTTACATTCTTCAATACGGAGCCAATTTAACGAGAAAAAATCCCGCACGACTCATCTATTTTTTCTTTGTGAAAAGTTGAATAGGCTACTATTAAATTTATTATCATCCTATAGGATAAACCTCTCAAATTCAAAGACTCGTTAAACAGAAACGGCTGCGCACAACACGCACAAAAGGTCCTTCTATTATCAGCGTCACCAGAGCATTTTTACCTAACACGTTTGTGATGTTACACTGCACTGCACATGAGATAAATAGCATTTTAATGCAGGACATATACTAATCCTATGAGTACAATTAATAAGTAAATGTGTTGCATGTGTGAGCGTGAGTACAGAGAGAGGAAAAGGTGTAAAATAGAAGCAGGAATGAAATCATTTACCTTCTTTACTGTTGTTTTGGCTCTTATTTTTTTCCCATGGTCCCATGGCCTTGTCATCCTCTGACCCGTCCATCATGGCCTTGTCACTGGGCACGTACCAGGTGGCGTGCTGCTCTGCCATGAGGGTGTCAAGGTCAATAGTGCCCATTGAGCCCTTCCCAGCATCCGGGCTGCAGCTTGCCAGCTCATTGTCTCCGTTCTGTGAGGGACAGTCACCATTCTTTTTGCCATTCTTCATGGCCAGGGGCTGGTCCTCAGAGATACTGAATTGCTGCCGCTGTAGCTGGATCTGGGCCTGCAGAATCTCCAGAGGATGGATTTCTTCCTGGCCAGAGGTGCTGGATGGAGTGCGTACCTGCTCCACCCCAGGTGTGCCCGGGTGGCTCACCCCACTGGCCCCTGTGCCCCCACCAGCATTCAGTCCATAGCTGTCTGGTGTCGAGGTAGTATGATTGTTAATGCCCATGCCTAAGGGCTTCTGTCCATTTATCAACCCATGGTCACTCCTCTGCATTTTGGGTGAGCCGGTGATCATAGGGCTGCGATTAGGTTTTGTGGCCGAGGCCCCTCCTGCATCTGAGCTGGAGGACACCTCATCCTCGTTGCCATAGTGGGTGCTGACATCGTCAGGAAAGTCCACACGTGGTGAGCTACTATCAGATTTGGCGACACTTTGAATGCCACTGTCCAAAGAAGACATCAGGTCAGCCTGGTCCCCCAACATTAGGTCTCCTCCTTTTCCCCAAGAGGGTGATTGGAGGTGTTTCTCATGGGGCGTGCCCCCACCCCTCTCCCCAACGCCAGCTGAGGGGGTCTGCTGGCCTGGACTTACAACAGGGTTACCATTGTCAGAGGAAAAAAAAATTCCAGGGCTCACATGTCCACTGTCTCTTTTTCTCCTCCCTCTCCCTCTCCCACTCCCTGTTGTTGCCTTCCCCTCACTGCACGGGGTAGCGTCCATGTTGTAATTTGGGGAGAGGGCACTGGCTTCCCCCTGCACCGTCTGGCTTTGACTTGCAGGCTTAGAGTTGCTATTCCCGGTGCCAGGCATCTGGCTGTTCTGGGAAGTGCTGCTCTGAAAATATTCAGGACCAGCACTGCCAGTCCCATTAGATGTGCTGCTATTAATGTCCTGCTCTGTCTGACTCAGTTTTCGCTTGCCCTCATTTTGGTTCTTCTTGTTGAATGTTACGTTAAGATTGGGGGCCCCTAGGCTAGCAATCATGTTCTGGCAGGCCGTGGAAAGGGCCGCCAGGCAGCTCTGGCCAAAAACACTGTCTTTAGCACTGGTTTTGCTGAAGTTCCCGAGGGACAGAGCTCCAAGCTTACTAACAGACGACCGCTGGCCTGAGGGGAACTCAGACTGAGGAGGGTAGGTCCCCGGTGAGGTGCTCACCCCCTGGGGAGTACTGTGGGCTGGCCCTTGACGGTTAGCCCCCCCATAGGGAAATGTTGGCTGTGCTCCCATTGGAGGTGCAGGGAAGTCAGCTGGCCGCCTCTCTGCTGGTGCATTCGGATGCCCCGCTCCTGCTCCTGGAGACTGCATTTGTGAGAGGCTGCCCATGTTACCGCTGAATTGTGAGTGCATGCCCGGGGAATGGAGAGCCTGCACATGACCATCTCCTGGTATTCTCATGGGCTCCTGCATGCCCATGCCTGGCCTAAACATCATCCCAGCGCCGTTCTGCTGTAGCCCCATATCGTGGGGCCCTGATTCATTACCTGCTCCACCCATACGCCGTGACATCATCTCCCCTGGTGGGTGGGACCCTTGGAACCAGGAGTTCTCCTGAGTTACATGAGGATTTTGTCCATCAATGTTGGGCATCCTGCCACCATTCTCCCTGTCAAAACTGGGCTGAGGCATGCTCCCAACCGGGCCTCCGTGAGCCATTGGGCCAGGAGGTACATCGCCATGGTGACCCAGCTGCTGTAGACTGGGCTGCCTCATCCTCTGCTGCTGGTTGCGAGAGGCCATCTGTTTTATCATCATGGCTGCATTCTGGCGCTGCTGCAGAGACTGCTGTTCAGGCCCTGGATGCTGCAGGGGACCTGGTGGGAAACCTTCACTCACAGGTGGGGTGAACTCTCCAGGCAGGCCGGGGTAGGCAGAGGGAGAGAGGTGGTTATCCATACCACCACACCAGCCTTCACCGCCATGTGCATTTGGAAAGTCAAATCTAGGCCTTTTCGCCATGTTCATATAAGGAGAGTCAAAGTGTTGCAGCCTCTGATTCGGGGGTTGTTGGGAGGGAGGAGGAGCTGGCTGTTGCATATTAAACATGGGGTCCCCATAGGGGTGCAGACCCCTATTTTCCAGTCTGTGAATGGGATATTCAAACTGGTTGTGTTGGCCAGGCATCATGACCCCTCCGTCCAGAATGTTAGGGTTAGAGCCGGGCTCAGCCTGAGGGGGTCTGGGGAGGCCAGGGGGACATGAGTTCTGTCTGGCTATCAAGCCAGCCTGTTGTTGCTGCTGCATGAGAGGATGTCTTGCATTGACCCCCGGCTCCATTCCCACGGGCATCTTCCGGCCATTTCCAAAACGTTCAAAAAACACTCCATGTTGAGGCTGCTGGGGCTGCGGTGGTGGCTGGTGTCCCTTAGAGATGCCCTGCATACCTGGTGTCCGTGGCATGCCAGGGTTCCCCGGGAAATTCCCACTGGGAACTGGCCTCCCTGGCCCAAAATGGGGTAACTGAGAATCTGATTCTGATGGGGAAAATACATGTACATCAAAATGTCCAGATGGAGGCTCGCTTGGGAAGTTATACTCTAAGCCCTCCACGGCTCCTTGGTTGGGCATCCGCCGAGGCTCCAGGCCATGAGACTCAGAGGAGGAGGATGAGGAGGATGGGAGACCGTGGAAGGATGCTGCTCTGTTAGGTGACTGGTCCAGGGGTAGACAGGGGGCAGGGACAGCATGGCTGCCACTAGGAGGCCCATGATGTTGAAAGTCAGGCATGTTACCAGGCCGCTGCTGCTGCTGCTGCTGCTGGGGAAAGCCATCTCCTGCCTGTCCCTCAGCGAGAGGATCAAATCCTTCTCCGAAGCCCTGCTGTGGTCCCATGCCATTGTTGTTGTAGCCCATTAGCCTGCCACCATGTAGGCATGATGACCCTGGCTCAGGGCCTCCAAAATTCCCACTGAAATGCGGGTGAGGTTGGTGGGGGTGAGGTTGATGGCCGTGAGGATGTCCTTGATGAGGTTGCTGGTTGTTAAAAAATCCATGCATGGGTCCTTGCTGCGGCTGCTGCTGCTGCTGCTGCTGAAGTCCGCTGCCTGCATGCATGTCCGAGTGGCCCCGCGGGTGAAAGCCCCCGTACTGCTCTCCGTTCATGTTCATATTGAGCCCGAGCATTTGCGGCTCACTCAGAGGGCCCATGCCGGGTTCCACGGCTCCCGGTGGGCCTCCAGCGTGAAAACCTGGGCTTTTATAATGGGAGCCCATGTTCAGTCTCGGTTGGTTTATGTTTCTCTCTGACTGGCCAGGGTTTCTGCTATTAATCTGAGAACCAAACTGCTCCAGCCCAAACATACTCCCCTGCAATCAATCCCACATGACGGCCAGTTTGCCAGACATCGGCACACTGTCTGTTTTTCCGTCTGTCTCCAAGAGCGAAAAAAAAAAAAAAAAAACGATATTGAAAAAAAAAAAAAACTATTCAAATGTTTCAAACACAAAACTGATTAAACTATTTTATCTACTTCAAATGTTAAAACTCACCGAATAAGTTCTCATTGTTGTGGATCAATTGTTTTTGTTTTTCAACTTCTCCAAGGACGCGGAGGAGAGAGGGGACAGTGTCCAAATACGCACTTAAACCGTGTCCCTGTTCGCGTATTTACGCGTGCACTTGACTTGCTCTTCTTCTCGCCTTTGACTAAGAAAACTGAGAGAAAACGCTGCTATTTAACTCGCTGCACGGCTGACCTATAATAATCCAAAGTTTGCTCTGTGCGCATTTCTTCAGGACGAACATGACACAAAAACATCTCACTAACAAACTCGAACGGGAGCGCACGAGAATTTGGAGCGATCAAACAGGGAATACGGCGATTTCTGTCAGCTAATTCATTATTCCAGTCCGATGTTAAATGTCCCAGAGCGGCGACTTTTTGTAGAAGGTCCCATACTGGAAACAAGGAAAAAGTCCAAATGCAGCCGTTTAGTTCAAACTACCTCTGTGGCTTTGAGGTGGGGAAAAAATCTTTATTTATGTTGCCCACCGGTGTCATTCAAAATCTCAACTGCTTGAGCAGGCACGTAGCCAAAAGTCCAGTGTGATGGAAAGTCCACAAACACGGATCTCCAACCCAAGGCACCGGAGAACCGGAGCGTCCGTCTTTACGCGACCTGAACCCGGAGCAGAGCGGCGTGCACTACCCGCACTCCACAACTACGGAGCGGCTTGACAGCATCCTTCACCCGCTGCCGGTCATGCGCCTTTGCAGTGGAAGCAGCGCCTTTGCTTTAAGTCCTTTCCGATTGCGTTTCGTTCCTAACGTGTGCGTCCCTCCGTTTACCCGACTCTTGTCTGGTGTGGTCTGAGTGCACTTGGGGAGCGATTCACAGATACACTCACACTCCGCTCTGCCGCTTGGCGCTGTGTGAGATCAGCGCGTCCAGAGGATCCAGCAACAAGTTTTGCATTTCTACAGCCTCTTCCATCCATGAGGTCCCAACCAATCAGAGAGAGCAAAGAAAGCTTGGTGGGGCGGGACAAATGCTTTTAAGGTGGTCCGTGGAGTCAATGAGCTTGTGAACGCTTGTGCGTAAATCACATTTTCAGGAATGGCTTTCACTTTTAAAACGTGGTGTTTTGACCAAAACATCGAGCGCACTGTTTTCACATTAAGCACAGTTTGAACTGGGTGCAGCCTCGCAGATAATAATTCTTTTTTTGTTGTTGTTGTTGTTCATTAAACCACATGAACAACACTCCTGCAACTCTCATCTCATCCACTGGAATAACTTGAAGTGAATTTGTGCACGCTGCTCTTTTTGCATGCAGCTTCAGACCTCTTCACTTCTATGAACAAACCTGATTTTTGCAGGCATATGACTCAGTCACTTCACATCTCCACTGAAACATGTTTGCAACAATATATCAGACAATAACTCCCAACCTGAAGGAAAACAGACGTAGCGACACCAAAAAAAACGAGTAATCCGCTGTGCACTGGGTTTCTAACTAAAACACACATCCTCAGATCACAGACTGGATGTTATATGTTCTCATGTGTGAGATGAATCTGAAAAATAATCTGCAAAACAATGAAGCAGTCCTTGTTTTGCAGCAGGTGCTGACTATCTGAGCTCATATTGATGTTGGGATTAAAGGTATAAATTAGACTAATATTATCAAGTGACTCGCTCACACCCCTGTGACCAATCAAACTCGTCTTGTGTGTGAATCTGTGTCCCAAAGGTGTAAAAAAAAAAAAATCCTCCTTAAAAGACAATCTGAACTAAATCATGTGGATGATATTGGGCTTCGGTTCCGATAATCAATAGCATTCTCCTGGTATGATAGTCTGCATTTATTTTATTCTGCACGGTTAAATTAGGCTCGTTTGCTTCATGGGTTAATTAGCTGTTAGGCCTGAAACAGAAGAGGTTATCTGCGTGAGGTTAAGTGGCGCAATCACCTCAGATAAGACATGAAATTATTGCAAAATAAATCTTCATGTGAGAGTCCCAGAATAAAGTGTGTGTGGCCTTTCATTGTGTTTTAATAAGACATACTTTCTGACATATTTGAATTTGTGTCAAACGTTTTATTTACTCTTATGTAATTCAGAATGCAGCTCCACACATCTGTTTGTCCTTTTGTGGATGCATTTAAGATTTGGGTCTTTGGGTCTTTGTCCTTCATTTCATTGTGCGAAACAGCTGCACAAAATGAAAAAAAAAAAAAAAAGTATTTTAAATATTTCAAACGAATGCTGAGAGGAATGTGTGTACGTGATGTGGAGCTTCACCTCCTGAGATTCAGAGAAGTCTGTATTTTATTTCAAATAAAGCTGGAGACACTAAACAAAATGTACTTCCATATTTCTTTTGGTTAAAGGAGAACACCACACTATCCTTTCCCCGACAGTGTGGACAGTGGCCATGTAGAGAATCTGGTGTCAGACACATTTTTTTTTTTTATTGGAGGGGGTAAAAAACCAAGAGGACTTTTTACCAAACAGACACAGTGCCACCTAGCGGCTGGCGTCAGAGAGAGCGCAGGAGAAATGTCCACTTTCATGCTGAAGCACTCAGAAAATATTATTAGATCTAATGAGGCGTATACATCTAAGCTGGTGCATGCTGTAAATAGAGTTTAAAAAAAATCTAAATATGAATATATGGAAAACAAAGATTACATATTTAGTCTATAAATCATGTCAATTCCTATAATATACTTGTGGAAAGTGTGGAAAGATGCATTATTACTTAGTCTGTTTTATTTTGAAAAGTATATGATAAATGTTATTTTAAGGGGAACAGTAGGAACTCAGTCAGAGTTGTGCAACATAACAGAAAGTAATCAGTAACTGAGGTCAACATGTTTCTTTTTCTTCTGGAACAACCCAAGCTGAGCTAAACAGGGAAGAATATAATGTCTGTGCAGGATTTTTCACAATAAATGTCCTAGATTTGCAAATATAATCAGCTACTCTATAAAACACTGTGGTGTTGTGGAGGTTTCAGCCAATGGGTGGAGTACAAAAGATGGAGGTTTTACTTATAAGTGTGTCACAACCTGCTGGCAGCTAAAGGAGAAGGATGTATGTCAAGTCACAACCTGCTGGCAGCTAAAGGAGAAGGATGTATGTCAAGGCTGAGGCTGGAGACAGGTCAGGACAAGGCACTGAAATGTGCTGGGACGGTGTGTGTGTGTGTGTGTGTGTGTGTGTGTGTGTGTGTGTGTGTGTGTGTGTGTGTGTGTGTGTGTGTGTGTGTGTGCAATCCCTGCAGCTGACAGGACAGCAGCTCAGAGCAACGAGGCAGGCGCAGAGAAGGGCGTCTGTGTTTTGAAGGAGACATGGTGTAAAAGTATCTGTCTTCTCGAGGAGGAGGAAGGTGAAGCACGTTGAGATGTTCTGACGGTTGCTGGGCTAAAAAAAAAACACACACACACACAGCCTTTTCTTAGTATCACCTTGCATATGGAATACCTAAACATCTGAGAGACAGGCTGGATGTGGCGTTCGAGTTTGACCCAAAAGTGTGCGCGTATCGAGCTGCCATCGCTGCTCTGTGAATTCCCTCATAACACCAGGATGGATGTTCATTTCCCAGCTGATAAAGGCACCACCAAATCCCATTTACAACACTAGGAACGAGTGTTATGCAGCTCAACAGCACAAAGAAGAGGGGGAATAAAAATCAAGATATGGTTCCAATCCCCCGGCGATACAGTTCCTTCTAGCTCTGTCTACAGACTTATCAAATGGAGACAGACAAGTTAAGTATGACAAACCGATGGCATGGTCTCTTTCCCCCTGAGTCCCCAGTGATGATAAATGCAGCTCAGAGCTGCTGCTGAGGCGACTTCATGACAATGGACAGTCTACAGGCTTTCAGGCCGTGTCACAATACCACTCTTCTCTGCAGTGATTTAGAACTCAATTTGTCTCAATATTTTACTCAGCAGGATAAGATAGCAGGAGTGGGCGCCCCTTCCCTACTCTTAATCCACAGTGTTAAGCTTTTCCTCAGATAGACATATATTACCGTGGGGGTTTCCCAAAGAGACAGTTCCTTCCCCTGTTGGCAGGGACAGCGTCCTGTGCAGTTCGGTTAGTGTGGAGCGGAGCTTCACTGTGTTCTCCATGGGCCTGTCACTCAGCCGAGCCATCACAACTCCCTGGGTCAGGATGGGTTAAGCAGCATCTGTCATCCAGAGAAGCACCATTGTATTAAGGGGAGGGATAGCGACATAGACTCCCTCCCACCCCGCCCGTCTCTCTCCGCGTCGGTTGGCTCCGCACCTCTTCCACCTCTCCCAGAACAACAGGAAAACTCAGGAGAATCTCTGCGGGCTAAACTTGACCCCAAACCCCGGAAGATGAGGAAACACTCGTGACATCACTGCCATCCCCTGTAGAAGCCAAAAATAACTTTCCTCTCCAAGAAAACCTGCAAGCCCCCCTGAACAAATCTGGCCCTGATGGGAGGTCACGCATTGTACACAAACGTGGCGGGGATGAAGCAAAGTTGGAGCTAAATCTTCACTGTGCCACTTCCTCTCATCCCACTGGGTCATTTTGTAGCAGGAAATGCAGCCGGGTGGTGCAAGGAACAGTGGTACAGCTTCATTTTCAAATAGTTGAAAGCCCGTACGATTCATTCTGACACATTTAAGAATATTTAAATACTTCTGCTCATGTATGGAAGTAATAAGCTGGATGTTCTGGCTACCACAAAGTGTTTTTAGCTCTGAACATTTAGTCTTTCATGGGCATCATGCCTGGATGTCCTGCTATGTCAATCTCCCTTTGAGATTCATTTCTTCTCTTCATCTGTTGCCTCGTCTATTTAAAATGACGAGGGCTCACTCATGACATGGCCCTTCATCTTCTCTGGGAGGGAGACACATGGATGGATGGATTCATGCCTACTGTAGACTACTGCGAGTTGCCACTTAACAGGAGGTGTGTGGGCGAGTCTGCCCATCTCCGCTTTTAGAAACAACATTATTCGCTTGTTCTGGGGCAGATATGACTGATTTCCTTGCAGCAGGCACATGTGACCATTCCTTCATAAACAATAAAAAAAAAAAAAAAGTTAAAAAAAAAAGGCGGATATCTCAGCCAGCAGACTGGCGGCTCTTCCTGCTCTTTAGCACGAATTCCGCTGTTATTGTGTGACTCTTCTGACCCGCGGGTCACTGAAAGTCTAGTCCAGGCTGGACTCACTGATAACTTCAGTGAAGGGATGTTTATCCTGTCTGATGTGCATTTTACAGGAGAGAACGAATACTTTCAGTCCGGCCTCGGCCCTGCTTTAAGCCGCTTTAAAGCTGCATATGTTTTAGAAGATGAACGATGAGCCGACATTTTACAAGGGGAGAAACAGAACGCTGGCAGAGCTCTACAGCCAATCTATAAGCATGCCCATGGGCCTGAAGTCAACATGAACGGAACAAGGAGAAAAAAAAAAAATCGGCCCGAGTTATTATAGCTTTGTATTTTTCACGAGTTTTAGTTTTTAAAAAAATGTATTTTCACAGTGGGTTTGTTTCTTTCTGTGCGGTTTCGATTGTTTGAAATGTTTGGTTTCACTTTTGTTTTTATTCTGTGTAGAGAGATTACAGTACAGACACATCACATTTACATTGAAATTGAGCCAAAGGCTAATTTATTTTTATTTCAGTTATCTAAAATTAGTTGAATCTAAGTCTAAGTCTAGTTTTAGTTAAACCTGGTTCTATCGTATCCCCTTCAATCTCCAACAATCGGCGACAGGAGCTTTAGGGATTTGGCTTGGAAACCAGAGGGAGGCCAGTTCAAGTCCAGTCCATGGACCAAAAGTATCAGTATCAGTTCACCTTCTGAGCACTGCCGAGGTGCTCTTGAGCAAGATACCAAACACTTAAGTGCTCCCAGGGCTGACCATCACTCCACCATTTCTCCACATTTGCATGTCAATGTCTGTCTATGTGTGTGGTATTATTATCTATGTATGTAAAAACCTGGTGAAAAAAGAATTTCCCCTCGAGGGATCAATAAATTCTCTTCTGTTCCAACCACCTGCGTACAATCAGACCACCACGCACAATCTAAAATATTTCCAGACAAAAATTTATTTGATATTTCGATACAATATGTAGACTTTAATGGCACAAAGAAAAAAAAAAAAGATCTACAGAAAGAAAAGGCACAAGATGTTATACATTCACTACCATGTCCCCTGAATTTCATAAGCTGATCAGACATTTAAAAAAGCAGCCGGTTCAGAAATTAAACAGTTGTAGATTTCATAAATTAGGTTAAGACTGTACAGTTGCTTTGTGAATACTTCCTCTCCCCCGTATCATCGTCTTAACAGATGGTGACCCATTGATTCAAGTTGTTCTCTTCAGCCACCGGGTCCTCTATTCAACAGACAGCAGGAATCATTAAGATAGACTTGGAAACATTGATTACACCGATTGTTTCACTCGTTTCTCTCTCGGAGATGTACGAACACAATCCCAGTACAGTATTAAAGTCGACTGTTCGTCTCACGTGACGACAGAACAGAGCGTTACAAACACTTCCAATCATGTACAAACTGGATTTTTTTCCCCCCACAGAAAAGGATAAAGTACAGTAAAAGGCAGCCTGCTGTTTTGGGGCAACTGATGAGTAACAATATCAAAAATATCCTCGTGTCATTTTGTTTACCTGAGAAGATTCTGTTATGAAAAAAATAATAAAAATGTTGCCTCCCAATTTTCCTATATCACCACCGCTGAAGTCACGTAAACACATCAGAAATCCATGCACGCTCTTTGGACAGACCAATGACCCATTACTGAGGAAGCGATCGCATTCCCTCATACAGTTAACAGAAAATAAAAACATCAGGATCTTTGAACAGAGTATTTCATTACAAATGTCTTGAAAAGGAAAATAGAGCTCTGAAAACAAAAAAAACCCCCAAATTCCTGTTGCACAATTTAAGACATTGAAACAACACAAAAAACCCACATGTAAGGATCAAATGAGGAAAACCACTTGTACTATATATAAGTTTGTAACACTAGAGAGTAACACTGTAGGCCAGTGCCACATGATTGTGAAGCCTAAGGCGAGAAAGTGCAACTATGGAGTTGAAAAGTCATTAATATGGCATATCCATCAAAACGGCTGATCTGAGGCAAAGATGTAAAAATAAACTGCAGCCTTTATTTTGCGGGAACAACAACAACACAACACTGTACGGGCTGTTCTGGCTGCGACGTACACATTTTTGCTTTGCTGAAGGGATTGCACTTGCTCAGGCGCTGTGACACGTGTCAGGAAAACATGAAGGGAATCACATGCGAGGAAAAAGACAAAAGTCACAAACACAAACAACTTGTTTTCTCTCTGTCCGCCGTGGTTTACTCCTAACAAGTAGCAGCTAATATCTAATGCTAACCATTTGGTGTCAGGAAAAAAAAAGTTTGCCAGTCAGAAACAACGAGGGAGGTAGCTAGAGCGATAAGCTGGCAGCAGAGGTACAACAGGTAAAAAAAAAAATTAAGGCAAGCAGTGTGTGGTGCTGGTGTCGACTGGGCACTGACTGGTGAGGCTGTTATGAATCTGTAAACACACCTAGAATGACGCAGAAAGAAAACAGTCCACCCCGGGAGAACCAGATGAGTGAGACGGGCCTCTGGGGTGGGCTGGGTGAGGGGAGGTGGAGCGGTGTGGTGTGGTGCGGTGCAGTTTGGCTTGTGACAGAGGCTGGAGGGGTGTAGCACCATCTGTAGCTGTTTTTCAGTGCAGTGTGTGTTTTTTTTTTCCTCCCCTTCTTTCTCTGGGGACATCTGTTAAGGAGGTGAATGCTGTGTTATATGTTATGTGTGACTGTCTTCAGAATAGGGTGTGTGTGTGTGTGTGTCAGTGAGAGCTGTAAACACTTTCAAAGTAACATCCTTTAGCTGAACGAGCTTGCATGGATCTGCCCAGCTTGAGCTTTTAAGAGATCAGTCACCGCAAAGGCATCCACACCTGCGAGTGGATGATTTCACATGTTTGTCCTCATGTGCGTGATGTATATGTGGCACATGCATATATACGTGTGTGTGTGGGTGGGAGTTTCTATTAAATGGTACGAGAGTGAGAGTGAATACCTGTACGGACATGATTGTCAGTGTTAATAAGATGCAGTGCTTTGGGTAAGGTGAGGGAGGGAGGGGAGGGGGGGGTAAGGATTACAATGGGCCAAGGCGCCAAGGCTGTTAGTAATCTCTTAATGGAGGCTGTGGCAGGAAGGAACATGAGTATGACAAACAGACTCATGCTGGGGAATGCAAACCACAGAGCCACAGTGTGTACAGTTAAAACCAAGGAGGAGACAAAGAGAGGTCAGCCGGGGCATCGTCTTGAGAGGAATGTTTCGGAGATAACGCAAAAAAAAGGATAATCAAAATAATATTTGGTCTGATACTTGCAGCTGTGGAATCAAGCCAATGAATTTGCTTTCTGTACTAAATTATCTCGGCTGCAAGTAGCTCCTCTTCGTATCTCTCCAGAAGGCTCGTCGATAACATGATGCTGATATAGCTTGGCCTTCCTCGGCCCGGGAGATCAAAATTAGTCTTATCAGCTAGGATCGTGTCGGTTTCTAAAAATCAATTCCTTAGTGTATAGAATGTCTATGATTGGGTGCAAGTCAAGGGATCTGCTCTATTGATTTGCAGGTAGCAGAGGCTCCCTCCTCCTTCTCCTCCTCCACAGCCGGAATGGTTTCAGGTAAAAGAGAAAAAGAAAAAAAAAAGAAATGGCACCAAAGAAGGCCCTCTTAGCAGCCCCTCTTAGTCTCCATGGCTGCTGTCATCGTGGGTGTTTAAAATCCTTTGCCGTTCTCATTCGTCTGCAGCGCTGGTTCCTCGTACTTCGCCACGTCTGCGGAGCTGTGTGTGTGTAGGTGGTGGTGGGGGGGGGACAAGAAAATAAACAGTGTTAGATTTATGCGAGTTAAACAGGTGAGAGCAGGTTTAGTGGATGCTTGCACACTCAGTGGAACCCTTCGTGAATAACTGTTGGTGTGTTTTTATTCATTATGTATGACTTTTACTCTTTGCATCATAAACCCTTAAAAAACAACAGTACAACAGATTTCCGCTTGCAGACTGAATTCTTTAGCCTTTTCCTTACAAACTCTGCTCCGGCTGTCCTTATCAAGCCCCTTGTTTGTCTTCCAGGTAGATAAAAGCATCACTTTCAAATTCTCCAACCCTGAGGCTGATGGCTTTGGAAAGTCAATTAGTGTTCGAATCTGATAGCCGAACACCTTAATGGAACGGTTCAAACTAACAGTGGCTCTAAACAGGAGGAGCAGACAGATCTGATGGAACGGCGCGAGGATTCACCCTCGCACTTTCTCCATCCTTTTTTCCCCGTCCTCCCTCCCTCTTTTCTCAATCACAGCGCAGGCTTCTTCTCAACTGCAGAATTCCATTTGTATGTTAATGAGGAAAAAAGAAGCCATCTTGAAGCCCCCCCCCACACCTCCACCTCCTTTCTCGCCCTTTTTCTACTACACCAAACAGCACCAGACTAGTATACCTGACTGGTGTAGTTATCAAGAACCTGAACGGTGGCGTTTGTGTGATTTTTGGACACCATCGCGCCGCGTACGGTCCTAACTGTGACCCCGCTGACCCTTCAGCCTAGCGGTTCAGGCCTCCTCACCGCAGCCCTCTTTGATGGCACCCGCCTGTTTACTTACTCCAAGGGAAAATGGGAAACACATGCTGAATTGGGCGAGATGTAAGAGGGGTGAGTGTGGTGGTGGTGGTGGGGAAAGAGGGGAGGGGGTAAGCACAAAATGCTGTATGTTGGTAGAAGGCCAGGAATGTTTGAGTCTGGCCCACTTTGGCCAGTCCAGTCCGGATTCCTCCTTTTTTCTCCTTGTACGGCCAAGAGCTCCCAGACTGATATTTAGAGTCGATTCCAAGAGCGAACCAGTGGTACGGTTTTTACAGAGAATGTGATTCACAGAAATTAAAGCCTATGATTTAAATGAGGACTGTTTTTCTTCTCAGCCTGGTATTCCTCTGTGGGGAGGCTCTGGATTGCAGGTACTAGTCTCGAGCCGGCCTTCTAAGTATGTTTTTTCAAACTGCTGGCCACCTCTTAAAAAATAGCATGTGTGATTCTGAGAAAAGTTTGCCCAGATGTCTGGATATATCCAGAGGACAAGGCACTTGCATACACAAGTGAGCGCTAATGCAAACCGGGGCAGTGAGATTTTCACTGGGTCAGCAGAGCAGCGAACGGCCTCGCGCATACGTCATGTTTCTCTGGAATCTGGAGTGAGCTATCGAGAGCACACACACCCGTGCACAGTTACAATGGTGGACCAGAAGCCCTTTCACAACACCAAACAGCACAGAGTGAAATCAGAATAGGTGTACGCCAACACAGACAGCAATAAAACCGGCCGCCACCAGTGAGAACGTTCACAGCAACACTCAGACCTACATCTGTCCTGGCTACTCGTCTGCAGCCTTTGTACCTTGCACAGAGCCCTTCTTAAGCATCTAGACAAAAATAAAAATAATTCAGTAAATCACAGAGCTGAGGATTAGAAAGTCTGTGGGGGCAGCACAGACAAGTTAAGCATGGAAAAACTGTTGAGTTTGTTTCTTTCACTTGTCAATTACACATCCCAGCATTTGTTCGGAAACGCACTACGGGGTCGAGGGAGTCGTTTTTTCCCCCTGCAAAATGTCAACAGAGAAAAGAATGTCAAATTGATATGTTACTCTTCAGGAAGCCAGTGGTGTTAATCTGAAAATTGGTCCACGTTGATGTCAATATCCTTCCGTTTCGATATCCTGAAGACTCCATATTTCATCAGGACAGTAGTTATTGTGATCACGATGTGAAAGAAACAGATAAAAGCAGACACCATAAACGCTTGAGAACAAAAACAGACTCTTAGCTATCCACCAAATGTTTCAACTGAGTTACAAAAGTACAAAATAAAAATGAAGAAAAACATTAGTGAAGAACTAACATTTACGTGTTAAAATGTCTAAAAGCGACTCCACCTTTGTTATGTTTTGTTGGAGTTGTGTACTTAAATGATCCCAAATGTTCAACCTGGAATTGGACCTGGAATTTTATTCACGCTAATGCTGCGTTTCAATTGGTCGCCTATCAAATGCCCTTTACCCTCTCTAGCTGCTGTAACTTCCTGGGTAAACATGAAAACAGATCTGAGCGAGGAAGGAAGTCAGCAAATGTGCCTAAACATAATGTACGTCACCTCCTCTGTGGACATGATTTGAGTCACTTTGGATGGCAAATGGTGGCAGTTTAAAACTCCCATGATCCCAACATCAAATTACGTCTTTTGTCATTGTTTAGACGTTGAGACCGCAGCAGAAAATGTGTTTGAGTGAAGAAAATGGCTGTTCATCATTGATCTGCTAAAGTGATCTGCTGAGTTAGTTAACTTGTGTTTTTATAGCTGGATAAACAAAGATGTGTAGCACAACACAAAAGGGTTAAGCTTCTTCCCTATTCAACTCATTTAATTTTTAGTGACTGGAAGAAAACAGCATCACCAGGATAAAAACCAGACCAGTGCCACACAGATTCATCTCAAGCATGAGGAAATATTAGAAATGTCTGTGCTTATGATGTACATATCAGCACGTGATGAGCTTTTTGTACAATGTACACTGACTAACTATGGGCAGCTATGGCCTGTGCACTTACCTCTTCGAGCTCCTTCTTTGTCTCCGCCTCCATCCGCCGGATGTCATCCATAGTCAGGTCCACCCACTTATCGATCCAACAGAAGAGCTGGCGGTGGAAGTTCGTGAAGATCCTTTTCTCTTGCTGAAGGAGACAGTGGTAGTCTTGGTTAGGACTGGGTGACATGATTGAAATCAATATCACTATATTAATAAGAACATTTGATTAAAAGATACACATGGAATAACGCGTTGAACTGTGTTTAAAACATTTAACATTTGTATTTTTAAAACAAAAACAATATCATCATCAAACATTAGCACTAGAAGTCAAAATGCACTAGTCTTGGTCAATGAGGTTCAGTACTGCTTCAGCAAACTGGAACTCAGATCCTGAACACAACTGGGTCAGGTTTAACGGTGTAACAGTGTCACTAACTTCATGGATGAAGTTCTCCACTTTGGTCTGCAGGCCCCACCACTTGAACTTGACTGTGACCAGTTTGTAGGCGCACATCTTCGGGCAGTCAGTCTTATTCACCAGCTCTTTCTGTGGAGAGAAGAACGGGGAAAGAATGGCAGAGACTTACAAGCTACATCACTTTTTGAAAAACACAGTATCAGAATAAATAATACAGTTAAAAACTTGACAGAAACTTTCCGATGAGAGAATAATCGTAAAAACAGCAGAAGGCTGAGAGGATATTATTTTAGGGCTAATCTTAGCTGCATTCAAAGCTAAAAAAATCATTAATACATAATGCTTTGGGTATGGAGCTTGCTGAAATAATTATCAATATGAAGATGCGCTGTGCACAGATAAAAGTGCCCTAATCTACAACACACTTTCTAAATCCATCCGCTGCTTGCACTCTGCCTCTCTCTGAAGAAGAGAAGAAAAGGAGGAGGAGGAGGAGGCGGAGGAGGAAGGGGGGGCTGGGGCAGAGCAAAGTGGATAAACTCCAGATGAAGGGACCATTTCTCTGCCTCCGCCCTGACAGCGACACCGTTCCCGACAGGCATGCCTTTGTGGCCACGGAAGGCAGATAAAACGGAGCTCGCGACGCGATAAGGGCGTCGCGGTGCAAAGCCGGTTACATTATTAACACCTAGGACCTGCTCGCCCCCAGAACACACACACTCTCCCCTCCGAGAACACCTGTTTAATTAATCACTTCATTCTGGCTCGGCATTCCAAGAGAAAATGCCACAGACCGCGCCTCAATCACCCTCATCCCGCTGCCGTTTGATGCCGCGATCACGGAGGGGAGCGAGAGAGGGGAAATGAGAAACATTTCTAAATTTGCAGTGGGTTTAGAAAAGTTGTCATCGCTAAAGGAGAACTTCACATGAAACGGATTCTACATCAAAACACTTACGGTGACATTTCTTCTCTCCCTCTCTGTGCCCCACTCAAAGGAGCAGAAGTTTTCAGAAATACAAAGGGTACCGATATGCAAGCATGTGTGCATGCAGAGATAGACAAGAGTTTTATTGCTCTGAGAAGCTGGCAGAAATTGTGCCTCTGTTGTCACATAACTACTTTTTTTTTTTCTCCACCTTTTCAAAAACCAGCCTTTTTCCATGTCCACAGCGGACGGGAAAGTGATCTAATTAAAAACACAAAATAAAAAGTTGTGCTTCTTTATTCATACTTTTTAAAAAGCTGTTTGGCTGCCTTTGTTCTGGGAAAATTCTTGAAGCGGAGGAAAGTTTCCCATGGTGAACTTTGAGGGCTCCGCGGCAGAACAGAAAATCCTCAGTGCTCGAGCAGTGAGCAGGACCCTGTTTGTGAGGCTGCAGGGTACGGCGGGGTTTAGAGGGGAAGGCGACAAAACTCCTGACAAAGTTTCTCTGTGGGGATGAGCTCCATCTTATTGACTCATGACTTTCTGTCAGAAGTACATCAGTCTTTATACAGAACTGCTGCTTGTCAATTTTAGTATTGATGTCCATTCACAGCCTCTTTCCTGTTTCTGTGTTCGTCTTCTGTCACCCAAAGTCTGGCACACGGAGCTCAGAGTAAAAACCTTTATCTGACATGGTGACTACAGATTTTTATTACATCCAATTAGAGCTGAGAAAGAGGTGATTTGTCTTCATCAAATCGCAGCCTTATAGTTCTGTCGCCTTCCTCCGGCCCTGTGCTCTCCTATACACAGAGGTATTATGATTATTACAGGCGATGTGGTTTAAAAAAAAAAAAAAAAATCTCTACAAATGAACGCAAATGAAATAAAAATACAAAAACACAATCTGTAACTAATTTGATGTCAAATGTAGCAGTGATATATTTGTTTCAAGTCTGACTCGGGTCCATGTGAATAGGTCTGCATAAGCTTTGCACATCTGGACACTGCAATTTCTCTCCATTCTTCCTGCTCACGCGCTGTCAAGTTGCATAGGGACCATGAGTGAGAAGCATTTTTTCCAAGTCCAGCCACAACTTCTTGATTGGATTGAGGTCTGGACTCTGCAGCGTTGGTGTCCTAGAGTTACAGAGTCTGAATAGTATGAGCTTATATTTTGGGGGGTTGTTGTCGTTGTCTCGCTGGAAAATAAATCTTTTCCCAAGTAGCAGTTCTCTCGTAGACTGCAGCAGGTTTGTTTTTTTAAAATCACTATCGTTTGCTGCATTCATTTTACCCTCTTATCTTCATAAGCTGCAGACCTGCAGCAGAGGAGCATGTTCACAGCATGTCACCACAGACAAAGCTGGTCTCATGTTCGAGGGTCTTCCGTATACATTCTGGCAACTGTTGCATGCATTGCTGTTGCATGCTTTTCCCAGCCACTGAACCTTGTAGCTTCTTCAGAGTTGGCATCGACCTCTCTGTGGGGAGGACAGTCCGCGCTAGACAGATTTACAGATGTTTTATGCTTTCCATTTTATGACGACTGACCTTACTTTATTTAGTGCCTTGGACATGTTCTGCGCAGAATTATTCAAAAAGGTCTTGTGCAATTATAGCAGAAAAATATGTAAAACTACAGCTGTGGACTGAGGTCTTGTGAGTGACAAAGGCCAGACATACACTCCCATCAAACAGTCTGGTATACGGGGTCAAACACAGGTTGAATCTTAGTCTACGGTCACGTTAATTCGTGTGTGTGATATATATAATTACTTCCACAGCTAAGAAGAGCATTACCTTCCAGTTGGGCCCGAGGGGTCCTCTGCCGGTCTTTTCTGACTTGAAGATGGCCGGGTCCTCGTCGGGCTTGTAGTCCTGCGGGGAGAAGAACTTACAATTAACACAAAACACAGCACAACATATTGAGCTGATGCAAACTGTCCGACAAGCTGGGACTCTTTGGACTCATTTAAATGTTTATGCGTGAATCCTGCTGCACCATAAGCATTTTGTCTGCAGAGATCTGCAAGTTTTGTCCAAATTTTGAAGAAATAAAGCTTGTTAATATATAGGCATCATTTTTATTGTAATTCTCTACAACAAAGTACTAAAGAAAAAAGGCTTTATTTCATTCTGGCATTCAGTAGCTTACAAAAGTGGCCGTGTACACTACCGTGTTGCGTCCCTGTGCTCTAATCTAAGCAGCGCTGCCACTGAAAGGCCAAAAGAGTGCGGCACTCATTCTCCTAGAACTCGCCACCCCCCGGAGATAATGTCATGCAGCAAGACCAGAACACAACTCAGCCTTAAGTGGCTCGGAGATAAAAGATCCGTGTACAGCGCGTCGACGCCACCAGCAACATCTGTTTAATTAGGGCGACATTGGTGCCAGTTGGTATGAGCGAATGCATCTACCTGCGTGTGTGCTGATGAGAGCCTGTGTGCCGCCGTGAGTCCAAATACAGCTGCTCAAACCGCGACAGCACTCCAAACATATAGAACAAAAAAAAAAAACTCGGGCACAACATATGCCGAGCACATGACAAAGTTGACTTCATAAAACAGGCAAGAGAAACAGAAATAAATGAAATGGCTTTCAAATTATCAACAGCTCAAGGGCCCAGCAATTTTAAATAAATCATGATGCGCCTGCAGCTAAAAGCTACTTTTCAGGGCTATCGGCCAACAGGAGGGTGCCAAACGTGTGGAGAGAGACAGGAACCCACCCCTACACGCAAACACACACATACACAATCATTTGGCTGTGTTTATGCTGAGAGCTCCGTCACTATAACAATACACTGTGCTGCACTAATGAGGTCTGTGAATCGATATGCCGTGGTAGACGAAAAAGGACCTACTCCTCCAAGTAAAAGAGTGTGTGTGAGAGTGTGTTTGTGTCGTGCGCGCGCGCCTGTGTGTGTATTTGTCTAGTTCCGGCATACGAAGCACTGTGAGCCTTAATTGCACTAACAAACTCATCTGTGCTGGCGGTACGCCCCAGGCCCTGCAGCCATGCCCGAGGCTGAGGGCTGATAGGGTCCTCAGACACAACACACTCCTCCAGCAAGGCAAACACCTCCGCCTCGTTAGCTACCCACCGCAAACAAACACGTACACACGCGCGCACACACTCTCTTTCACACACACACGCACACAAACCGATGCTTCTCAGCCAAATAGCCACACATACACACAGAGCCACAGTGAAATGAGGCAATGTGATGTCAAATAACAGCAATAATGTGCAACATCTTCAAATAAGATTTCAGAGATTCCAAATAGAGTATTAGAAAGCCATATTTATATTTTGACACATTATTGAGGCAATCTTAGGATGCTCTAATGCTGTGTATAGCTTTTAGTGTCGTATGTCAAACGGAGGCCAAACAGAAGATAATTCAGATTTATTCAAAACACGTAATGATTAAATAAATCGACTTTAATGTGATTTTCTGTTAGAAAATGCCACTTCTTGTTGGCCAGAAAGGTACGAGTTTCGTGGTATTTCAACCTCTGGTAATACAGTTTATTAAAATTCATTTCCAGCCTTTAATCCACTAGATCCAAGAAAACAGTTCCACCAGATACAAGAAGTCCCCCTGAAAGTATTCCAGCACAAACAAGGTGGACTTCAGCAATTAATCAATCACTTGATCGACAGTACAATAAATCAACAACCAATTGTTGAAGGAATTAGGAGAAAATAAAAAGATGATCTGCAGGTTTTACCCTTTCACATTATTATAAAAAAAAAAAATCAATTTAGGTTTTTTAAACGTTGCCCGAGGCTCTGAGATTTGTGACGACGCCTTGTTGTAATTGTCTTGCATAAAAACAGCCGATCAACACAGACGTAACTGAAAGCTGATCACAATTTAATTGTGACAATATTTATCTTTATCAGAAATCATGTTCCTATTTATTGATACCCCAAAATGTCTCATTGTCCGTATCTGTGACCTCTACTTCTAAAATTAACACTAAAAAGTTCCTATGTCTATAAAGAATATTACTATTTGAAAATATGCTCAAACGTAAATGAAATAATGTGATTACTACTCGCCAAGAGTGATCAATAACTCTCATTTGAACATACTTTATATGAAGTGGATGGGGTTTGGCAGATAAGCTCGGTAATGATCAGGCTTGTCCACACGAAGGCGCCAAACTGTTCCTACTTACAGAAGCGGACGCTTGACTCCTGTCTGCAATGTCAATGGGCACAACAGATACACTCTTCCACGTGTAGCTGTCTAGCTGGTGCACCTGAACAAGCAAGGAAAAAAAGAATTCACAAGAGTGAATCCAAACTCAAATCAAACTGGATATTTGTTTAATAAGACGATGATGTACTCACATTTTCTTGTGTTCCAAGGTCTGGTTTGTGCCACGTCTCGATCTTAATGAAGAAACTGTCTTTCATATAATCGTTCTATAAAGAGGAGTGAGGACGGGATGTTACAGAACTCGATGTACAGGAAATAGTATACTAAAAACATCAAGCTTAGCTGAAGTAATACTTTTTATACCTACCGTCACAACTGGATCAAGGTTAGGCATGAAGAGAAAAAGGAGAAAAAAGCAATATTAGATATACATGTAAAAGAAATCAAAGTGTGTTTAACCATGGAGAGGACTAAGGGTGTCAGAGTAAAGCAAAGTGAATATGGGGAGGGGGACTCACTGGTTCTGCAGTAGGGGTAGGCATTCCAGGCTTTTTCATGAAATACAAGGGAGCCTTCAGGGGCGAACACCTTGACAAACAGCGGGACTTTACTATAGGAGGGCAGAGGAAGGTGTAAGTGGAGGAACGGATAAGGAAGATATACTGGCAGAGGTTCTAGAGGACAGACGCTGCAGGTAGAAAATGGTCAACTTGGAACAAAGCTAAGACAACACTGCCACTGCCTGGTAACACAAAGCTATTACACATTACACTGCACATTATTGAAAGGGGAAAGAAGCACACACACACACCTTGCTAGGTGGTAGATTTTGTGCGTGTACTGTCCTTTTTCTCCGTCTTTTTCGTAGGGCTCGTTCTTGAGGACCTCGATGCCCTCGCCGCCACCCGTCTCATTTTTACTTGCTTCAGCCACGGAGAACAGCTGACCCACTTGATACTGTAACACAAGAAACACAACAGTCACTTAGAGTACACACGGAAAATAAACCAAGGCTGCTGACAGCATGGACATTTCAGCTAATTTATGTATTATTTTATCTTTTTTTGCATTTTATCTTTGTTTTTGAGTCCCTGAGTGAGGAAAACTAGCCCACAAAAAAACCCTTTAAACAGGGAAAAAGTTTCATTTGAATGATTAATATGTATTTTGTTTAACAATAATAGTTTTGCTACTTATTGTTTTAAAAACTGTGCAACCCCTTGGCCCTCTAATGGGGTCCTGAACCCCAGGTTGGGAACCACAGACGAGTACATCCCTGTACTGTATGTTTATGTTGTGAATGATGTTAAACCGCTGCATTAATCACTTGACATGTGCTTTAAAATTGAGCAACAAATCAGTGGTGCTATCAAAACAGACTGAGTTTTTCTTGGCACGTTATTTAAACCTACAATCAAATAAGCTTGTGTCCGAGCGGTGATGTGAGAGCACGGCTCTTCAATTACGCTGCCATAATCTGGACAGTTTATTTGTATTTCAAAACTCCCACAATGCTGCGGGCCAACTAAACTGGCGTTATGATGTTTGAACAACAGAAGTTGCAACAGAAGGGGTGGCTGTTTGTGTTGCAGTTAGCAGAGAGCTTATTAGTGCTTCTCCCCTACAGAGAACACTTATTTTCCAATTATTTGGAATGAGCTTTAAAATGCGGCGGCGCCGACTGCCAACACATTTTACCACCATATAAAGGCAGCAGGGGTGAGAGTCTGGGATTGATGACATAAGCATTTATAAACACACGGAACAACTCCCGCTCTTGTAAAACAATCGCAGGGATTACAAATTGTGCTTTTTGGGATAAGATGGCCTCGCCTTAACTTGTAACCAGAAGCCAAACACTGGGAATGATTAGATAGTGGTGCAATCATTATTCACTGCAGTCACTTTAGTCTTATTATTTTTTAGGAAAGGTGCGTTACAGAGGGTTGTTGTAATGACTATAAACCAATACTGTGACATGTTTTAAAGTCCAAATAAGGGATTCATGTTCAGAAACAGAAAGTAAATGAATTGGGGTGCAAATGTAAAACGATCTGTCAATACTACGTGAAACATCAAGCTCTGCAGAAATGACTAATATTTCACATCCTCTGCATTTACTGGCACTGTTCTTCAGCTTAGTTTGATGTCACGCATAATGAGGAAAGATGGGTGAAAAGCACAACACATTAGGTAGAACCCAGAAGCTCTACGGTGAAAATAAAACTACAACATGCCTCATTTTTATTAATATGATAATAATAGGACTGATTACTCACCTCCTCAACACTACAGGGTAAAACCACACGGCTGCAAAAGAGAGAAAAGTGTGGTAATATTCACGCAACACAGTTTTAAATTAAGTAGATTATTAACTCCAAACATGGCTTTATATTAAAAAAAAGCTGCAGAAACACATAATTAAATTAAATTTATGCAATTAGGGCATTGTTCAAAGCGTACAAAACGTTTAAAAAAAAAATGAATTAATCTCTTGCAATGCAGCAAAAATGAGTCAGTGCAGAAGAAGAAGTAATGCCACCCAGGTTTCATCGTAACGTCGAGTATAAAGAACAGGAAGCCGGTCGCTGTCACTCTTCCTGAGATAAAAAAAAATATCCCAACCCTAGTTTGACACACTGCTGACTTCAGCGAGATGAGCGGATCCTATCACTAGACCAAAGTAGAACAGATAGAGCTGAGTAAAGCTGAGATTGAATCTGGTCCAGAGATGTAGAAAAGTCCCAATGAGAAGAGGCATGAGGGGGAAGAGGCATGGCAATGTAAGCGGTGGGGCCAGAAAAACAGCTTATGAACAAGAAATGTGCTGCACAGACCAGTGACTGAGCATTTTGTAAAAGAAAAACAACATCATAACAAGTGTACTGCAACTTTTTCCCTTCAAGTCTCAACAGAACTCTTTCAGGGTGTGGCATGACCGAACCAATTGCAACATTTGCCCTGATGACATGTCAGTCAGTGACCACTAACCACACGGTGAGAGAGAGAGAGAAAAAAATCAAGAGGCAGAGGAAGTTCTCTGAAAGCATAAATCTGAACTCTATCCTGACATACGAACACTCGGCGCAGCATCTCTGATGATCATCGTATCTTTTGTGCTCCTGTGGCAAACCACACGACGACAGTGAGAATTTGTACTCTGTCCAGAATTAACACTATTCTCTTAACTTCATCTTTATTATGTCACCCAGTGACAGATTGGGCTTTTTATCTCTGCAAGCTGCTACGACAAGGCCAATGACATCTCTACAGCAAGGCTTCGTGATGAGCGATGCCGACTTGCAACACAATCGAGGGCACGGGGCACATCACGCACACGAGTCTGAAGAATGAACCGGACAGGAGCATGGTGATTAAACGAGGAGCGATGAGCGCCTGGCGTTTAACACGTGTGAAGAACTTTACATGGATTTTGATGCATCTGCCTTCAGTGAGCGCTGGTGAGTGACCACCAACACTTAGATTAGAGTTCTGCTAATTACAGTAAGTCTTTGGTCACATTGGTGATTACGTGTGTTTCTCTAAACAAGCATTTATGTACTTAATCTAATCTATAGCTTACCAGAATCCTCATGCATCAATCCATTAAATGTATTTATTTATATAGCGCCATATTATAACAAAAGTTATCTCATGACACTTTCCATACAGAGCAGGTGTAGACCGTAGGACTTGGGGACGGCGGCGAGGAAAAACTTCCTTTAAAAAACAGGCAGAAACCTCAGACAGACCCAAAACCTGACTGAATACGACAGCATGGACATTTCAGCTAATTTATGTTTTTATTATTATTCCATCTTTTTTTGCATTTTATCTTTGATTTCGAGTCTGTGAGCACCATAAGACAGACAGATATAATGTTTCCTTTTCACACCGTTTCATTTGAATTCAATGATTAATAAGTATTTTGTTTAACAATAATAGTTTTGCTACTTATTCTTTTAGAAATTGTGCAACCCCTTGGCCCTCTAATGGGATCCTGAACCCCAGGTTGGGAACCACAGACGAGTACATCCCTGTACTGTATGTTTATGTTGTGAATGATGTTAAACCGCTGCATTAATCACTTGATATGTGCAAGCTCATTGGTGGACGGTCAATCCATGCACCCACTTTTGTTTAAACTAAATTTCTAGACTTAAGAAATGCCAATTATGCGTAATTATGAGTGGTTGAAGTCCACCTGAACACAAGGAGCTTTGCACAAGCAGTGAAGGTGCATGTCATTTTACAGTAAGTTCACCTGACCACACACGACCCATATGAATTACATAAAAAAAGTATTATACTATATTTATACTCTGCTAGTATTTGTCTATCACACTCCAAAGTTCAATCTGATTATTCACACTTAAAAAAGTTTCTGTTTGTGTTACGCAACCAAACAAATCCTAATCTATCTTCTAATGCGCTGCAGGACTTCAGCTCGGAGTTTTTAACAAAGGAGTTCAGGCCACAAGTCTCACATTAAAAAAAGATTATATGAGTACGTTAGTCAAAAAGCCTTTAAACGATCATCGCTATGACAAACAGATACACTGATGAAAGCAAAGTTAAAAACATGTGAGCAACTTCTTTAAAAAGCTAAAGTGGAAAGCGACTTCACTGCTGTGGTTTGTCGGGTTTTTTTGTCTTGAACTTATTTTTATTGGGGTTTTTAAGCATATACACTTTTCTCTATCGAGCTGTAGATGACAACTGTACACCTCATATCCAAATTAAGATTACAAGCAAATGAGAAACAAACAAAAACAGGTATCCACTCCCAATTAAACACATTAAATCATATATACAAGCACACAGAAAAAATAAGTAATCAGAAAGCCAGCAGGACACTGAACATCATGAGGCTCTGTATGGATTATGTAAAAAAGGCATCAGAGGAGGAAGACTAACCATTATTGTGTTCATAAAGACACGACTCCATCGCTCAGCGCCGCTGTCGAAGGGACAGATAGAGGAAATCTTTCCTGCCACATTCAATTCAATTCAATTTTATTTGTATAGCCCAAAGTCACAAAGTACATTTGCCTCAGAGGGCTTTACAATCTGTACAGGGAGTGACACCCTCTGTCCTTAGACCCTCGGTTCGAGTGAGGAAAAACTTGCCCACAAAAAACCTTTAACAGGGAAAAAATGTGGAAGAAACCTCAGGAAGAGCCACAGAGGAGGGATCCCTCTCCCAGGACGGACAGACGTGCAATGGATGTCACGTGTACAGGACAAATCAACACAAACAAATTGTACAATGACTGATAAAATGACAATGAACAAAGACATGCAGGTCATAATTTACAGTCTCCCTTCTTACTTTGCACTAAATCGACACTACCAAACTGCTGTATATACTTTTGTACAATACATTTTATTTACTATTTTGATATTTTATGTATGTATAGTTTGTTCTTTATATTTTTATTCTTATGTTGTCTATTGTCAATGTGTGTAATGCTGCTGCTGCACTGTAATCTCCCAGCTTGGGATAAAGTAACTAAGTAAGTAAGTAAGTAAGGTAAGTAAGTATCTATCTATCTATCTATCTCTGTAAAGATGGACTTTTGGAGCCTTAATAAATATGTAATGTGCTCCATCTGAACCTTGTGGATCCATATGTTAGCCTATATGAAGATGGGGGTTGGTTTCTAACAGTAAAAGCTGTCAGTAATACATTTTAAAGATATTTATTTTTGTCAACAACATCTCTTCAACTTTCATGACTCGAGTCAGCTAACGGCTAAATTGCTAACTAGCGGATAGTAAACACACACAGACTAACTTACCGTTAGCTGGTCTTTTTAATTAAAAAACACAAAAACAGGCTGGTTTGACACAAAAACAACCTGTAAATCTGCCCTTAAAAGTATTTTATCTTGGCTAAAAGATCTGAGTTTGATTTTAAATGTGTCAAAGTTAGGAAGATGACGTTAGCATCGCTAGGTGCTGACGTTAGCCCGCGTTAGCAAACGGTCGGAGAGTTTCACAGCGTAAAAACAAATAAATAAAAAACATTTATGGACGAGATTATCGTTTGAAACGACAGATAAGAGTGTCTGTGAAGCAGATACTTAACGTGGACATATGAGAGAGTGTAAAAACATCAACAGCTGTCACTCAAACACACACACACCGCTGTCAAAGCCGGTAGGCCACAGCAGCTCTTCCCCTCGTGTGTCTGACACAGGATGGAAAGTTTCAAACTGAGTTTAAACACCGACAAAAAACGACCTCAGCTGACGGGTTGTGTTAGTAAAAGACGCAGGGGTGTCACATTTATCTTAAACAAACAGCGGTTCAGCTGAAAATGTCGCACTTACTACTCCTTGATGAGGACCATGGTAGCTCGCTCCTCTCGGCGGCTGCTGCTGCTCTAACTGCCCCAGCCAGCAACCGCTGATTGCCGCCGACGTCACTGACGCGGTCCCGCCCACCGAGAGCTGTGATTTGCGGGGAGGAAGGCAACCGAGGGCCGGGCCTACTCATCGGTATTAACCAATGAGATCTCTACGGTGGCCCTGAAGTGCAAAACACAACAGCAAATTCACAAACACAATAGCAAATCATATAACACAACAGCAAATTCAAAAACGCAATAGCAAATCATATAACACAAGAGCAAATAGAATAACACAACAGCAAATTCAAAAACACATCAGCAAATTCAAAACGGAAAGGGTAGGTATTTTGATGCACGTCATATCCATGTCATGCATCAAAATATTCTTTAATAGCAGTGCGTACGTCACTAACAGCGCTCATATTTTAAAAAACATGTAAGCCATGTCTTTCCGGGTCAAAGGACCACCAGTCCAATCAGCGACGATTCATGTCACCCGAGGGTACCTACCCTTTCCGTTTTGAATTTGCTGTTGTGTTATTTGATTTGCTGTTGTGTTATTTGATTTGCTGTTGTGTTATTTGATTTGCTATTGTGTTTTTGAATTTGCTGTTGTGTTATTCGATTTGCTGTTGTGTTATTTGATTTGCTGTTGTGTTATTTGATTTGCTGTTGTGTTATTCGATTTGCTATTGTGTTCTTTAATTTGCTGTTGTGTTTTGCACTTCAGGGCTACCGTAGATCTCTCCTTAACCCTCCTGCACAAGTAAGTGTTGGTGTGAAGAAGCAACATCACTTTGAAACCGCAGAAGTTAATGAGGTGATGGGTTTAATTACAAAGATGCAGGGGCGCCGCCAGGAAGTTTGGGCCCCATGACAAAATAAAATCAAATTGGCTGTTGTCACCACATCTCTAGGACCTAACTATCCCATCAAAAGCTTTACAGAACTCTAATTAAAAGGCTTGCAACTAATTCACTAGCACAATATTTACTGCTGGTGATTTGTACATGCATGCAAGTCTGCATACAGGTTCACTATTTGATGATTAAAGATTAAAAGCCACCGTAAAAATGTGCTAAAGGCCATTTATATTTAACCTTTACCACCCAAAACACGTAAAAACAAAGAGATAATTAATTTCATTATTATATTTGAAATATATATACTCAGTGATTTAATGGTTTAATCATTTTATATTGGTGTTTACCCATTTTTTGGAATTGTCCTAACTTTTCCCCCCTATACGGCGCCCCTGCAAAGATGTCTTTACTATTAAATATTTTGTATGTATTTTTATGAACTGCTGCATGGCTTTAAGGCTGCTTATCTAATAATGACGTGTCCTAAAGCCTGAAGCCTGGTGCCTGGCACCGGGTGCATAAACCGTAACCTGCTGCACATCCAAACAGAAACTGAAGCTAAGTCATAACTTTAGAGCAGGGATGTCCAAAGTATCACTGCCTTTTTTATAATATATTATTTATGGCCTGCTAGGATTGCCAGATACTGTTTATCTGGAAGACATAATGAAGCATTTGAATGCACTATATCCGTTAACCTCTAAGACTAACTAACTGTTTGTGTTATGTACCTGTAGATGTGACACAAAACATTCTTACTTTCTGAATGATCCTGTGAAAGAGAGAGAGCAAGAGTGACACATTTTAAACTTGAATGTTAACAGACTTTGCGTTAGTCATAATAAGTCATGTTTAAACATGAACATGAGGTTAAGATTTGTATCAACTTCATGCAAGTTTTACGTGTTCCATACAATTTATTCTTTGCTATCTGACTTCAGATGTGATGTTCACGCCTAATTGGCTTAGATTTGGTTACGTTGCCATTTATCAATGACAATGAAAATTGTTACAAAACAGTTTATAATTTAACTCTTATTGTTCATTTCTCCATTTTTAAAATGTTAGTATTGGCTCCCGGGCATCTTCACATGGTCAAAGTTTGGACACCCCTGCATTAGAGTGATTTTTCCATCACATATTTATGCATACATCTATATAAAAGTTAGGAATACAAGAAAGCAAACATGATGTTTTTTTTATTGAAACAGTTTACTGATAAATGACAGATGGTTGTCATGAAACTTTCATGTTTAATCTCAAAAAATCATGGGCTAAAAAGGTCATACATGGTACTTAACATTGAATAGCAATAGAATCCATGCTTCAGAGCAGACACTCAATTCACAAAGAAATCAGGCAAAATGCCCTTTTGATTTCAATAAAAAATATTAAATCTTTTTTTCTCCACTCTATCCATCTTTACATGGTACAGGTTTGTTCACTTTTTAATAATATAAAAACGCTTAATACTGATTGTGAAACACTGGAATTAATTTACAAAACATAATAATAATTATTATAATATTAATAACAATAACAAACAATAATAACAATAACCATTAAATTTAAAAACAACAAAACAAAACAAAACAAAAAAATAGAATGGAGGAAATCAGTCATAGCTGTTGCACCTTGGCCGACGCCAACAGCAAAGTTTTGGGGGGTGAGGGGATACCAAATGGCATTTACATCTACCTGACACACAGTTACACACAAACACAGTATCAGGTCGTTGAGTATTTCTCATTGCCATTTACAGTGTTATGGGCACAAAGACAAGACACTCTCTAAAGCATTCATGTGCCTCTGCAGGATCACACTCACTGACCAATCAAATCCTTTTCACTGTCAGTCAAGCTCAGTGGACCGATAGTGGTCCTCGAAAAGTGCCCTACTCCTCCAGCACACAGGATAGTAAATGATAGATTAAAGTATAGGACCGTTTGAAATGTCTCAGCATTTAGAAGAAGGGAAAAATCTCCCAGGCGATAGGAACTTGTATCCATTGCCGGCAGGTAGTCGGATAGAACGAGCACCAGGGCTACTGCTTGTGGAAATAGTAGGTGATGGGGCCACTTTTCTGGGGTTTGAGCAATGGTGTCCATTGGAAGAGTTCTTGCTGCCCCTATCTAGCGACTGCAGCCCCAGCTCCCGCAGCTCCAGGCTGTCTTGGGCATCATTAGGGGAGCAATGGCGTGGGGAGAGGTTCAGAAGGCTCAGTACATCCCTACCAGCAGAAGCAAGGGGTCCAGGAGCACCGTGGACAGCTCTGACAGGACCTAGATGTTGCTGTTGCTGGGCTGCAGCATTAGCCCAAAAGGTCTTCAGATTGTGGATAGCTTGGACTTTTTCATCAATGACGCCTCTTCTTAGCCGGTCCAAGTCTGGGGCATCAGCCGACGTGGAGCAGGCAGAGCCGGTGGAGGAATAGGACAGGGCGGGGGATGGAGCACTACCAGCCGGGGACTGGTGACCAGAACTTGGAGACACATTACTCGGGGAGCGAGAGATGTGGCCGCTGTATGGGGAGCTTGGGTACTTTAATTTGAACTGTGCATGACTATCCAGAGTGGGAGAAGGATGGCTGCCCTCCTTTTGGGAAGACTCAGAAACTGCCGGACTATTGTAGCCAGAGCTTATCTTCTGCAGTGAAGAGGAACGGGAAGGAGGTTTGGGTCTTGGCGAAGACTGAGCTCGGCCACTAGCGCTGCTGTTAGGACGGCTGAATGCGCTTGTTTCAGAGGAGCGGAAGGCGCTGCTCCTGGCTGAGGTTCCTCCAGCCGTCCCACCCTCCGCCCCAGCCCGCTGAAGACTCCCCACAGCCCGTAAATGACTCTGCGTCTCCTCCAGAATCTTCTGAGCTAACTCTTGGGGATCCAGAGGGACAGTCTTTTCTTCCTGAGACTTGACAGTACTGTCCGTCTCGGTACTGGACTGGTCGGATTCACCTGTATCTGAGCTGCTCACCTTACCAACCTTCTGGAATGGTGAGTTTGGGCTTGGGACCAAACATGTTTTGACCGGGGATGTAGGGGTGCTGACACTGCCTCTTGATGATACTGACACAGTGTAGCCTCTCCCTGCACCTGTGCTGGACCCACCAACTACCCCCCTGCCTCCACGGTGGTGGCGCTGGCTGTGGCCTGGTGGCAGAGGCAGAGAGTCACAGTGACTTCCAAGCGGCTCGCTGCTGATAATGGAAAAGCCCTCGTATTCCTCCTCATCCCCCCGAGCTCCTGCCACTGCAGCAGCTGCCCCATGAGGAGAGGAGCGGCTACGGGGTACATGAGGGTGTTTGTGGATAGAGTAGTGTGCCGTGGCCCCGCTTCGTTGCCGATGCCCAAGGAAATCACAGTCTGACTTGGAAACAAAGCTCATTGAGGAGGCTACAGAGCTGAGGCTATAGACAGAGATGGCATCTGATGCCTGATTGTCCAGGCAGGGAGGAGAGAAGGGGAGGCTTGAGTATCCCAATGGCAGGGGGTTGGACACGGACTGGGCTGAAGCTAAAGACTCAAGGGAAGATGAGCTGTCCAGGCTGAGACGCTTGGGGAGTTCTGTGGAGTCTGAAGAACGAGGAGAAGAAGAGAAAAGGAAAAAGATGATGAAAATAGGTTAACAGCACATTCTGAATGATTCCAATGTAAAGTCAAGCAACTGAAAATATTAAAAAGGAACAGAAATTATAGAAGGAACATGAGCAAATAATTCCACTTACCAAACAGCGCCAGCAGCGACTGGAGAGCAAAGTGCAAGGTGCGGCGGTTGGCTAGCTTGCCTGTCTTCAGCACCACTTCTTCTTGGCCGACCTCACATAAGTCAAACCCTGCACATGAACACAAGGACACAACAGTTGAAGCTCATAAATGTAACATCGTGTCCACAGGGATACGTGGTGGGTGGGAATCTGTTGGATCAACAGTTTTCTTAGCTCCACAGCTGACTCACCAAGAGCAGCCAGAAATTCATGGCACCCCGGCAGTCTCCACAGCTGCACACTAATGGACACCTGAATGGGCAGGAGGGAGAAATCCTGTTCTTTCTCTCCTGTCTGGAGTTGGACTAGCACCTGATGGAGCTGGAGAAGAAGAAGGAGAAGACAAAGAGGGAAAAGAGGCCGTGGTTAGGAATAAATTCAAGAAGACTAAAAACTGGTGAATTCGACTGGAGATGAGATTGATGGTGACATAAAATTATGTGAGCAAAGAATTCTACCAAGAACTTAAAACATCCGAGTGAAGTGCTCTCAGTTAATATCTCCTTTTCATCTATTGAAGTCCTTGAACATAACGCCAACCACGTCTTATTGTGGAATTTCTGGAGTAGGTATGAATCTGTTTGAATGAAGGTTTGAGCACCATGCATGAGTACTGAAAGGGTTTCAGCTTTGTCGGGGGTTTACACGTGCCTTAAAGCATACTCACTGTTGTGTAGGATTGGGGGGGATTATATGGTTTCAGAACAGAGACACCTTTGTCAACTTTGACGTAACCACACATGGAGCAAGAAACATGCCGCGTATCCTCACTTCACTCTTCGCTTATTTTCACATCATAGCTTTAGGCCTTTACCACCGTGGAATATTCCTCTGACCTTAAATGAGCAACGGTTGTAAATCCTTAAATACTCGAAATCCCTGAGATCTTACTGCATAAGCTAGTAATGGAAAAAAAATGATGAAACACAGTGAGTGTTTGGCTCAGCGACAGCAGTAGCAGTAGTGATTATGAGGTTGTCATGCAGCGTCTACAAAATGGAAGTGGTGTTTTTAGAAAGTTCAGTGGAGGAACAGGGTAGAATGGGACGGAGTGCAGGTGGTTGAAGGCGCACTTACCATAGCCACCATATTTTTAACAGCCTTCAGACAGCACATTAGAGGCAGGGGGAGAGAGAATAGGTTTTTTTTAATGGCATGCACACAGGGGCATTCACAAAGGACACAAAGGTTCAGGTCAAAAAGAAGAATAGCAGTAACAAGGAATAGAAGTGCTTTATTATAGAGTTTGATGCAATCAGCATACATAGATTAGGCTGAGCATGTTTCATGTTCTGCGCACTGAGACCAAGTATTTGAAGTACAAAGCAACACATGCAGCTAATCACCAACTAACTGAATAGCCTTTCACTGAAGCATGTGATAGCCACATGTGACACGTAAACAAGGATAAACCTCGGCAGTGTTGGATTAATTCTCTGGTGTCACGAGCTCGGGCGCAAGAGAACAAGACTGAGTCTGAGGTTGTTTTTGAAGGACTGCTAGTTAGTCGTCCTGGCTGCATTTCAATGCAGATTAAGCTGCAGCTTGAATTGCCAGTGTGTTAGTGTGTTGTGATGTAACTAAGTGATGTATCGCTGCTATTCTCCTCTTGCAAGAAGCTTATGGTGCAAAAGGCATCTAAAAGTTTCAGAGAGTGTCTCGAGTGTTCTTAACACTAAATAAAATCAATTATATTTGCCATTTGAGCCAAATTTCTATCTGATGCAGTAGATTTAAAAAATCCAGCATACCCGGTTGATGAGCTGCTCTCCTGCCTCTGAAGCTGTGATGAGTTTGCACAAAGCCTGGAGAGCTGGAGGCGGCAGACCTGAGGGTCGGAATCAAAAGAAGTTCTTCATTATTCACACACAAGGCTCATGTTTTTATAGCTAAAAAGTAATACACGGAGTCATATGAAATGTTACAAATACAAAAGGACAGAACCGGCTACACAGTATGTGGAAAACAGAAAATACACAACCACCAAATCAGGAAAACATTGGACAGCTTCTTATCTAACTGTTAGGTAGAGCTTGTCTCAGGTGCATACCCAGTAGTGATTGTAAAGTGGTGCTGCACTGTTGGAGCCTGTCTCCCGGATCAGCAGTGGGAAAAAAGACAGCAGCGGGGATACCAGGGCCCGCAGAGTCAAGACGGAAGCCCACAGCTGTCAGCAAGGCCTGCCAGCCAGGGACACCCCCCACCTTGTTCTCCACACTTTGCTGGGATGTGTACATGGAGTTACGCTGGCCGTTCTGTATCCTCTGAAGAGACTTCTCCACCTGCAAAGACCGGGGAAGTGCAGCATCAGTATTTTGATGCATCTTTGGTTGTGACATTTTGCTTCGTAAGTAAATCCTTGTGTGTGTGTATGTGTGTGTCCATGTCTCACCAGGTGGAGTAAAACTCTCAGAGCATCTCGTGCTCGATCTGGATACTGCAGAATCTCTGCTAAAGCTTGGCCGATGAGGGAAGATGGACTGTTAAGTTTGACATCATTGCCGATCAGCATGTATCCTGGAGAAAAACATGAAATAAAAAGCTCCATTAGAATGTTATCCTTTTTAAGAAATGATTATGGGAATACAGAATTAACATGTAAGTGAATAACATCGCTCACCTGCCCAGTTTGAGGGGTGCGAGTACTGCTTGCTGCTCTGGACAGTCTTCATGGCATCTGCCAGTGCTGCACTGGCCTTGGTCCCATTAAGCAGGGCAGTGTAGAAGGCATGGACAAAGACTTTGGAGGCTGCAACAGGGACAGGCCACAAGGACACAAGTGTACACTGAGCCCCAGCGGCCAGGAAGGCTCTGGTCAATCCAACGACACCATCTGCTGTCACTTTGCTGCTGGACTCCTGGTACGACCTGCAGCCGCAACGACACGCAAGCGTATAATTGAAATAGCAAGCTGCAAAATATTTAATAGGATAATATTTCAAGCGGATCTAAATCAAGATGCAGGCCACAATTAAATGTGTTCCCCTTGACCAGCCAACCTACCCCAGCACCACCAGCTTGACAGGCAACCTTAGGTCCAATATATCAGCAGCTGTGAGCAGGAACTCCTGCAGGGGCGGACTGTCACAGATGCTCTCCACGTCACTGCTGTCATCCTGCATGTGGAGAGATTCCGGGATGGTGTAGCCGCTTCCAATGGAGCCCTTCCTGCCTCGACCACAGCTGCCTCTCCTGCTCCCTGCACCTCTCCCCAGCGTTCCCACTCCCACACTGGCACTTGCCCCACCAGGCACGGCCTCAGGGTTCGGGGTGAGCACCAGAGCTGCCAATTTCCATGAAATGTGGGTGGCGAAATGGGCACATTCAGCTTGCGTGAGGGCACTCATCACACGTTCCTTGGTGGCAGCAGAGCCGGCTAAGGGTTGGCAGCCCAGCAGCTCAGCCACCATTAGGGCTTCCTCCTCTGCAGAGGGCATTGGTCCCCACAGCCAGCGGTCCATCACAGGTGAGGGCAGTCGAGGGTTCCCCACCACTGCTGCCATTGAGACACCACCACATGGAGCTGGTCCAGGACGCCGGGAGTGAGCCTAGGAGCACAGTGAAGATTATAGCTCTGCAATCTAATGACAGCAATATTTAAGAAGTATTGTTTTTAGTCATGAATGAAAAGCTCAACCTTTGCACTAGTTCCAAGGCCATGGATGGAGGGAACAGCGATGAGGCTGAAACGCTCATACAGGTACTCATTAGAAGAGCTTCCTTTGAGAAGGGCAAAGGGGATGAGGTATAGTTCCCCCTCCAGCACCATCACCAGCTGTCTGTGTCTGCCAACAGGCCCGCTGGAGTGCATCAAGCCCTGTCAGAAGGACAGAAGGAATAGTTTGAAAATGCACAACTACGAAATAACATTTCAATGTGCAGCGCTCTTCTACTCCTCTATCCTCTTCTCTCTAGCACACAACTACATCAGTAGACAGGCAATGACCCATAGATGCAGCACTCACCCCCTCCATAGGCGCGATGAGCAGATCATAAAGTGCTCGCAGTGGAGGCTTTCCGAGGTTACTGGAGCGACGGGGCAGGGAAGAGTTACCATCTTTGGCAGGCGACATGGTGTTACTGAAGAGGCTGGTCATACTCTGGCAACTCCTGCACAAACACAAAATAATGCTGTTGTCATTTTGTACATGACATTTATATACTGCAGACCCAAGGCACACAGTTTCAGGCGCATCTAGCACATCGTGCATTTACAGTAAGCTCCACAAATATATGCACAGACAAGAACTTTGTGTTCTTTACATAAACAAAAACGACCTTCTTTATTCCACATCTACAGATATTCATGAGTGTCCTTGAGTCAATACAAATATCAGATATAATCTGATATTATTCTACATAACAACGGGGCACATTTATCTTAAACAGTCCTAAGAAAACTGTGGCTGTTCTTGTAACGTTAAGGTCAGCACAAGGTTTGTAAAAAAAGCGTGTAAACAGAGATTTTGTGTAGAAAACTATATGCCAACTATATATAATTAATAAGCTCTGCAGATGTGCTGGTGAATGTGACTGACGAGCTCTGTCTATGTCTAACTTGCAGCATAGTGTTGCATCAGATATGGCCACGGGAAGACACAAACTCACTGCGCCCCTGTGTGTTTCTGTGATTTTGTGTGTGGTGGCAGTACAAAGCTGCAGCAGAGGAGAGAGATCCAACGCTCTCAGTCCACCCCATCTTTCTTCTTCTAACGTGCCCACTGTCACATCTAAGACACGCTGGCTAAGAGGCAGATGAAGACGGGTCAAACTGGATCTTCATTGTGATGTTCTTTAATCTCTCAGCGAACACATGAGGCAATGCCGCTGAGAATATTATGCAAATATGTAAAGCTCCACTAGATGGCAGTATTGCACCGTGGTAGCCTAGAGCTTACAGAAACATGAAGTAGTGTTGGATGTGATCATCAGCCTGCCAGGGGCTCACCTCATCCTTACAGGGACCTACTCTACATACAGTCAAAACTAAGAGCACCCAGTGTTTCTTCAGCGCTCTGCCTGTGACTGTTTCACCGTACGAGTCTCTGAAACAAACATAAATAAGGTAAAGGCCCTCAGTGTGTTTGAGGCGTGTCTGCTATGTGATGGGGAGTGACAGCATGCTGAGAACTGTGCTAATGGTGGCCGTGGGGTTAGAAGCCTTTGGTGCTGTAGGCGCATAAGGCCGAGCTTTATGGTCGCACTTGTCACTACTCTCCATCTGTTCCACCAGCCAGAGTTTCTTCCAGGCCCCAGCCGACAGACATCTATCCTGCCCTTCTGGTAGCCCCAGGCCACTGGCTTGCCTCCAGCATCCCAACATTCTGTCTCTCTCCTAGGCCTTGGCATGAGCCTCCATGGGAAAGCAAACAATCGTTTGTTAGCCTGACAGGAAGAATGAGTGGGTAGGCGAGGGATAAGGCAAGCGAAGGTGAGTGTCAAGTGTAAAGGGAAGCAGTGAAAAGGGAAGACTAAAAGCAGTGAGGCTGAAGGTGAAGACTGAATTCACCGGCCGCCTAATTTGGACTGCGGCTGAAAGACACCTTTAAGTGTGATCTGAGAGGCGATACAAAGGAAGACAAGTTAGCTTCTAGAACGGGCTCACGCTTTTTATTCTGACCTCATTCCGAGCTGCCGTATAAACACTTCAGCCAGCGGCCTCTCGGCTCTTCTGATGCGGGCTCCCCGTTCTACCAGCGTTAACTTCATCGAGATCCTCAAACAATCTCATTATGCTATCGTTGTGCATAAAAAACATATTCAATTACACACTGAGGGGATTATCACCTTCCCATAGTAATCCTTCCAAGCTCCCTCGTGAAGATTAGATCTCGGTGTTAAAGTAGGGCAATCGATGATAATACCAGATGAAGATATCACACCAAGAAGCAGATGTCTTTTAGTGTTGAGTATATTGTTCTTGTACCATTTTTGATTTAAATGTCATTTAATTAGAGTGCATTTTATTATTGGGTAATTGTGGAAACACTGCAGTCTCCATGCCTCTAATGATAGCCTACTAATAGTCTAAATCTTAATGTGTTTGGGAGGAACGATGGGGGGAAGGGAAGTCAAAGAGGCACATCCATGCACGTTATCTGCCATCACGTTACACGACATTTCTTCATTTTCTCTTGCTGTAACATTGAGATAGATGATGGGCTCCTGAGCACGAGGAGCTTTATAATTCAGAGTTTTTTGAGAACCAAAAGAATGAGCGGATTATTACCGGCAGCCCATTAAAGGGGCTTAATGAGCACCGAGACTCAATTAAAGTTGGAATTACCCTCTCATCAAAGAGCAGCTCAACTGTGGACGAGGACAGGGAAATACGACCCAGACACACACACATACACACACACACATCCACACACATATTATATTGGTGTACGTTACCAATCAGCATAACGTCAATGAATATTTTGCATCGTATTAAATAATTCTCTGAAAGAAAGAGCCACTGGCAGACTCAGTGGGAAAAATCCACAGTGAGTGATAAATCTGCACAGCAAACACAAACAGGGCAAACATCTTAAAATCACGTCGGTGTCTGGCACACACACACACACACACACACACACAGTAGGCAGTTGATAAGGGCTTTAGCAGCTTGGCTCTACTCAGTCTATTTAATAAGGAGGATTCACATGCTGCCTCTGCGCTGGCTAAACAATGGAGAAAAGACTCCTTTCACAGATGAGCCACAATACCCATGGATCTCTCTTACCCAAGCAGAGATTTCTAATCTTTCTTTTATTTTCTTTTTTTTGCAGAAAAGACAGGTCTAAGTAGTGCTTGTTTCTTGGTAAGAGCGCGGGAAAGTGGAGGTGATTCGCCTAAAATCTCGTACCTGTTGAACAGGTTGTTTCTGGACACCATGCGCAGGAAGCCTGTTGGATCAGTGACTGAGTTAAGCTTGTTGTTGAGCTCTTCAAATTGTTGGTCCAACAAATCTCCCGCCTCGCTCTCGGTCTCGCTACTCGAACACCCTCTGAAAGAGAGAGAGAGAGAGAGAGAGATGGAGTGAGAGACACGCGCAGACATCGAAATGTTGGCAAGAAAAAAGGCACTCCAGCAAAGTCGACAATACACAGACGCACATTGTTTCTCTGCGGATTAATCAGCTACACACATTCCTGATCTGTCCGAAATACACACTGTTCAACTCACACGCACACGCGCTCACACACTTGGCCTAATTTCACAGGCTCGGTCCAACACCCTGATGGTAAGCAGAGTTAAATCCTTTCATTATAATGCTGGTGATGCTGATCCAGTCAGTGGGGAGTCAACCACCCCCACCCAACAAACACTACTTCGCCACCGCTCTCCCCCTTCATGCTTGAACTTCTCCTCTGATGCAGACATATCATGTAACTCTTGTATCAGCGTCTTGAACCATGGGATATCTCATCATCGTATGCCTCCCACCACCACCACCACTATTTTTTTTTTTAATCCTTGTAGTGTCTCATCTGAGATCCACTCTCCTGAGGCGTGCATAGTGACAGATCTGTACAGACTGAAGAAATGTTGGATGCAGAATGCAAGTGCAGATCCCAAAAAAATCCACATGTTAAAACACAGGTTTATGTTTCCCCCCTTTCTACATCGTCCTTTCTTTCACACACACACATATATATGTGCTCCCCATTTTTCTCCATCCCATTCATTTTCTCTTTCATTTCAGAGAGCTGTCTTCCCTTTTCTCCCCACTCTGGAGAATGAATGGGCTGGTAAGTGGCTGCCATATTGTGCCCATCCAGGCGCAGTGGCGTGTGTGTGGCTTCCCATTGGAGTAGTAAATGAGCTGGTAATGGGGCAGGAGGGCCACGCTGCAAGGGTGGTGGAGGCTGGCACTGGGCAGACCAGCTGGGCACGATGGATCAAACACCAACTAGAGAAACCATTCTACACGTCAGACATGTTCTAGACCCACGGATGTCAATACATCTTTCATCTTCTCCCACAGAATCCCTCTGGCTACATTCCCTGTTGTCTTTAACCACAAGCCTCTGCAACTTTTACTTCATTGATTTTGCCATTGCATCTTAACCTCCTTCCTTGCATCCTCTCTTCCTTTACTTGTCAGGTGCTGTGTTTGTTAGGTGAGTTCAACAGCCTGGCTACACAAAGAGCCATTATTCCGTCTCATTTATTCCCACTGGGGAGAGAGTGGAGTACTTCAGGAAGGTGGTGGAGGCCTGTCATCACACGGGGCAATGGGGCAGAATAACGCTCTTTTACACACATGCACCTTCCTCAGCTCAACACTGAGATAAAAGTGTCAAGTTTTGGTTGAAGTGTTAATCTTAGTTTTTTGTCTCGGGCCTCCATTTTTGATGATATGTCATGTTGTTTTTATGCTTCCTTCTGATGCTTCAAACAGTGCGGTCTGTACTGCCTTTCTTTTTTTGTCAATAAAGTTTATGTGGGTGTGTTTTTTACTTCGTCTGCTCAGCCGTGGTAGCCATCCCTGCTCGGGAAAATTAGAGGTTGGGTACAGACTAAATGGCTACTGGGTTATATAAATCAGTGATAGCATAAATCAGCACGCTGGTGTTGCAGGCCTGCTCTGTTTAATGACTGCATATGTGAGCGAAAATTAGAGAGTGTGAATGTCGGCTGCTTCACGTCTACTGAGTCACATCCTTGGTTTTGAACCCCCAGTATTTGGATCAAGGTGTGTCAAACTCAGAAGGCTACAGATGGTAATTCAATGTGTCAGATGCATATTTAATCAACATTTAGGCAAATAGAAGTCTGGGATTTGACTCAGTATCTGCAGCCAACATTAAAAAGGGGCTTGAATCAGGATCAAGGCCAAGAACAACTCGATCTGGACATTCCTAGTGCCAAAACATACTTAACGTATATCTACGTTAGTTTGATCATGAAGTCAGAGAGAGTGCTGGACTAGAACAGAGGCAATGAAGTCCTCTGCATGCAAAGAAAAACAAAGAATCGCAATTGAGCAATCACAAATTCTTGAATGCATCTAAATTCCTCAAAAGCAGATGTCAAGAGCACAAACATGGCATAATAGAAAAAGACATAAGACCCAAACAAAAAAAACCCCAAACAACTCTAGAAATAATACAATCCTGCCAGCCGTGTCACTTTAAAAATGTTCAATTACATGATTTATATTACACGAAGGCCAGAAGAGGGATTGTTAAAAGACAGTTTTGGCATCACAGCTTGAAAAATCAAGCGCATGCTACGACATAATCCACAAAGTTACTTAATCGTTTGAGAAAAACCAGCTTCCAGCAATTACTCCAAAGTAAGTGTGTTATGATTTGAATAATGAGCTCACAAACAGAGAGGAGAATTTTCATTTCACTGTGACAGCTGTGAACGTCTCACCTGCTGTAATAAGACTCTACTCCCAGAGCCTCGCGGGCACTGGCGATGTGCTGCTCCAACGAGGAGCCGCTGATCACCCCGCCGCCGCCGCCGCCTCCCTCCTGGAACTCTGACCCTCCTTCTGATACTCCCTCGCCCAGATACACCTCGTGAAACTTCAGGATGCCTGTGAAGAGAGAAGGAGGTGCGAACGTGACCGGCTGTGACTTCAGGTGTTCATGAGGCCTTCTAACTTCTAATAGTATTACTCGCTCACGACAGGCAGGGGAGGGAATATTGGATCGTTCCATTTGAAACGTGCAGCAGCAGTGCATCTGTGGAGAATAAAACAAATAACGTTCAATAAAAGATAAGAGTAGGCTGCCTGTGCCATCTGCTGCCCGCCATGAGAGCTCAGCTGAGTTTCAAGCAGGAACATCAGTGGGAGTGGGGGGAGCTGGAGTACAGGCGGTGTGTGTGTGTGAGTTTATGGGTGTGTCAGAGCCGTATGAGCGGATGTATTTGCATGCATGCTTTGTATTAACTGCATCTGATTGGACAGTATATGCAATTTAGGCGTGCGTGTGTGTGCGTGTGCATTCAAGTCGATAAAAATGTCGCAGGATTTGCACAACCGAAGTAATTAGGACCTCAGTAGCCCTTTTTAGTGATGGCAGACTCTTTAGAGCAGGCCATGTTTGTGTGCCAGCTGGATGCCAGGGAATGCCAGGAAGTGACAGACAGGCGATTAGTGAGCAAGTGGCTCCCTCTTAGCCTGGGGCAATATTCAGTGCTTTGAAGATCTCTACTCGTCCCTGTAGTGTTCCTCCCCTCCGTATGACTAGTGCTGCAGGGGTCAAGTTCGTCTGGTTGCCTGGGAGCCGGATTTGATCAAATTTTCAGGCTTGGTGGCACGGGACACGGGTCAAGGCTCTCATTTCCTCTCTTTACAGCAGAGAGCAGAAGTGAGCCAAAGAACTACTAACAGCATGGCAGCCACAGTGTCATGCACTGTGATTCATGCCTATTCTCTTTGAGAAACTGGAATCCTGAGAGTCACATCAACGAGCCGCATGTTAATCCCTCCGCCCGCGTCGGCGTTACTCAGTGCGTCGACAGAAAGAGACAGATATGGATAAGTACACACAAGAAGTGTAACAGCACCACGAGGAAATAAAAATGAAAGCAAAGAAAGGAATAAAAGCAAAGACGGGATGAAAAGAGGCGGAGAAATTATGACTGCTACAACAGCAAAGCGTTTTCCTGTTGGCATGTGCGAAGATGCTGCCGATGTTGTTTGGCTGTGTCACTTTCAATTAGCATGGTTCACAGGCAGATGCCTTCTGGGGGGAAAGACGAAGCAGGGGGCAAATCCTAACAGCAGAGTGACAGGTGGCACTGCCACTCGGTGTTAACGCTGGCCTTCCTACCCCAGCAGCTGAAAACAAGCTGCAGCCTCGAGACCTTTTATCCGCTTTGATTCGAACAAGCGAGTGTGTGACTTTGTTTTTTGCGTATGTTCTTTCACCTGTGTAGTTGTTACAACATTAATCCGTTAAAGCTTGAACACAAAAAAAAAAGATCTGAAATATTTGCCTCAAGACATTTGATTGCTTCAGAATGTAGCGGTAATGAAGGTTTGAATATTGAGGTTAATCTACTGAGAATATATCCTGTGTGCTATATTTCACAGGGAATGGAAAAACTTTGAAGAAAAGAAAAATGCGTTTTGCATAAAACTTAAAATTGCTTCATTTGAAGTTTGGAATAGGAATGATGAGAAACTGCTACAAATAGTCCTGTCAGCAAGTAAAAAGGCTGTCATGAGGAAGTGGCTAGAGTGAGAGCGACCCACCATTGATGAACGGATGCAAATAATACATGACATATATATTATGGAAAGGCGCAAAGTCAAAATCGATTATTTTCCGGATTTGGACCAAGTGGATTGAGGACATGAAGCCTGTGTGGTCAAACTTTGGTTTATCTGATCGAATAAATGAGTGAAAGTATAAAGTTATTTAATCATATCTGACAGCTGTTATTTACTTTGTTTCGTCTAGGTGAAATGTGAAAGTTTCCCATGTTCAAACAAAAATAATTAAAGCTTATAGTTTGAAAGGAAATCTCTGGAAGAGCTAAGCTGTAAAAGTGTGCACAATCCTTTGTGGATCTAGCTGCAGTATTGATACAATGTAAACTAATAAATGTGAAGTAATTGTTTTTTCAAAATAAAAAAAAATAGAAAAAGAAAAAGAACAAAACTGAAAAGTCTGTGAATGAAAAAAGATAAAAAAGTGAAAAAACAAAAGCAGTTTGAGGTGTTACTGGCCAACGTATAAAGTGTCCACTTATATTATTACCTTATTTATTTTACCTGAGTAAAAGAGAAAATTTGAAACCTATCCACCGAATCTGATTGTTCAAACTCACATGGCCTCTGACAGGAGAAAATGTTTTAGGGCAGAAAACAATAACGAGAAGACAGACAGGCCTGATAGCATTTCAGCACCACCATAAAACTATTTACAATCTGAGCAATGGGCCAAGCAGAGAGAATCCGTCCAGTCTTACCTGCTCCTGGAGCCAGCAGCCAGCTGTACAGGTAACCAGCAGCCATGGAGAAATAAAGCACCAAAGCCCTCTGGCTGTTGACGGTGTCCAGGATGTGCTCCACTGTTACCGGGGTGTAGGGGTCCGAGTCCTGCTGGCCTGTCTGCCTCTCCACCAAGAGGTCGGCAAAGGCTCGTGTTCGACCCCGCTCTGCTACCGCCAGAGCCTCATCGTGGTGGCCTGTGGCACATCAAGAGGCGAGTGCTGATTAACGGGTGGAGGCTAACACATGATCTTTTATATCAGCAGCATGAAGTAGAGAGGATGTGAGGAGCGTCTATGGGCATACCTAGGCTGACAAGGACCCTTTGGAGTGCCTGGTAGCAGGAGGTTTGCAGGTCGAACAGGGAGAGTTTGTAGTCGGTGCTGTGCTGGGCTTCATGGCGGATGGTCTCAAACAGTGCAGATGCTCGGTAGAGCTGAGGGTAAATGACAACAGTCAGAAAACGGCAACATGCATCACACTTGTGTTCAGTTTGGATGATTGTAGGGTTGCCCTACTGTAACTAAATAGGCTCTTTTTTTTTATATGTTTGATTCCTAGTTGAGTAACCCATGCGAACACTGAAGTGGTCACTATGGGTACAAATGTCTACTAAATCATAAGTTTGTATGATTAAACGAGAGGAAAACGACTGCAGCCACTAGATGGTAGCATCCCACCTCACTGGTCATCACTGATGACACCTTCCAATTCTGCTTCTCTCTCTTTCAACAGAGTAAAGTACAATAATGTAGCTTGATGAATCGCCTACCAACACAAGTAAACCTCTCTTCAGCTCTTATTTGCTTGGACACAGGAAAGGGCGATGCGAAGCTAAACCATTACTTGGGTATCTTGGGCGGACGGCGTCCTAAGGAAATAAATGCTTTGTGAACTCAATAGGCCCGTCTGTGTTATTGGACCTTTCTATTCAGTGCCAGACATTGGATTGAGAGAAAGAGAGAGACAATGGAGAGGTGGGGTCGGCGAGCACTGTTGCACATTGGCCAAGCGGAGCTAGCCGGTAGTGCTGATTCATGGGAGCCTTTATTGATTTCCTATTTGTGCACCTATGGCAGCGCTGTAGGAAGACTGGGACTGCTATAGAGCCACTCTCCAGGAGTCCAGAGCAAGCAGAGAGGGTGAAACACTCTGTTCACACTGCTTGAAACACAGTTCATACAAGACAAAGAGCTGCAGTGGAGAGAAAAGGTTGTTAGTGTGGATGAAGAGGAGTCTATCAGCACTGTGGGCTCGGTGAGAGAAGGACAGAGGGAAAAGAGAGCGTGTTTTCTTGCGAGCGCACATATATGCATACGCCGTAGCTCGTCTGGCATATCCCAAGGTCATGCAAGAAAAGTGTGTCAGAGGGAGTGAAGGGGACCAGCAGAGAATCCGCCAGCTCTGCTGCATTAGTGCGAGGAGACGGAGCAGCCAGTCTCGCTGATTTGGCTGATAGGGCCATGGGAAGGACTGCTGCAGTGCTGGTTTAATCTGTTAGGCTTGCAGACATCCCTTTAAGAGCGAAACTAATTTCTCACGGAGCCATTCCTCTGGCCTGACCCCTGCTGGCACAGATGAAGTGGGGGGGAAACAATCCCAAATGTGCTGCGTCCGCAGTGACTTGCCTGGCTGCGATACAGGTGAAATCTGCTACATTCTCTCAGCTGCTCTGCATTCAGAAAGCACGCTCGTGTTTTTGAACCATCACTGATGCTAACATGGCTTTTATCTGACACGTTAAGTGAATGTCAATGTCACAGTGAAACGGTAACGTGAGCTGAGCTTGATACACACACACACACACACACCTCTAATGATTTTTGTAGAATAACCTCCCTGGGGAACTCTCATCCTCTGTGACAGATGATATCAGAAGGAGAAAAAAAAAAAAGATTAATCTACAACAGACCACTGATATTTAAGTAAACATGAATTCATTGATCCGCGTTCTCCTTTAGATATGAACGCGAGCGCTCCTCAGCTGCCGAGATACCTGATTAGAATCAGGACACGTCAATCCACGTGTCACGCCGAACATCGGGATCGCAGCGAGGGTGTTAAACTACAATTGGGTTTAAACGTACAGGGAATGAGGAACATGAGGTCAGGTACTCTCATCCCACACCTATGGATGCTTTATGAATTTCAATACAAGCCTACACAAATGAGGTTTGAAGTGGGTCAGGGTATTTACAAAGGTCATCTGTAGCAAAAAGGCTCATGAATAACCATTTGATCTATACTCAGGAGGACGTCAGTGTCCTTTCCCACCGCCGATTCACCCTGGAGGTTACCAGCTGACATAGAGGGCAAAAAAAAAAACAAAAGAAGAAAAATCTTAAATATTGCCGTGAAGCTGCAAGAAGAAGACGGCACAGCGTTAACACGCACTGCTAAGGTCTTAAGATCAAGAGTGGAAAGCAAACATGCAGCGGAAAATATGTCGCACAGGCTCGTTAGAATAATATTTTGCTTTAATTGAACACAAATTCCTCAATATGACTCACGGGCCTCTGCTGTAGTCAGCACCTTGGTTCAGCCTTTTCCAACTCTTGTTATAGATAATTGCAAACAGACAAAGTTACTTTCTGAAAAGTACGACGCAGGACAGAAAGACAAAAAAAGCTATCTGGGTCAGATAGATGCACGTAGTGTGTATCACAACAGAAGCAGCTGAGTAACATCCCCGCAGACACACGTGACAGCGGCTGCTGTTGGTTTGACTGTTCACAGACTCGTGTGTGTCTGTGTGGATGCACGAGCTGAGTAAATCTTGAGCTGTGGTGTGTGGAGAGACTGTAAAGAGATGTTAAGGGGATATTCCATGCTTGCCAGGTGGGCAGTGGGTTGAAGAGTGTGGTTGTGCGTGTGATGCAGAGGCTCGGGACTCCTGAGACCATGCACACAGATAGATATTTTAAAAACGCTTCAGTCATATGTCGCCTTTCTGCTGAGATGGCAGCATGTACCCAGCATGTTGCCAGCAGCTGTGTTCAAGCGCTACAGCCATCGCCACCCTTCCTTCTTCTCCCATGGGCTCCTTCTTCACTCTTCTACCACGAGGGCATTGCCGAAAACGTATATTCCACACACACACTCCGCGTCTTTGGACGTCTACTTCGCTCTCTCATCTGTAATCTTTGCCAGATCTTTTTTGAACAGATGTGTTTCTTAGAGGTCAGGTTTAACTACGAGACGGTCCAGATGGAGGAGAGGATAGGAGAGGAGAAGGAGAAGAGATGAGAGGAGACTCAAGGTGAGTCGAGACAAGACGAGGAAGGAACAGGAGATACTTTACCTGATGTTGGGCCTCCTCCAGATTCCCACTGGCCCACAGAGAGAGCCCCAGACGATGGCGGATCTTCGCCTCGTCCTCACGCCGAGCCAGCTGCTCTGCAAGCCGCAGGCCTGTCAGAAGGGGAAGAAGCAGGAGCAGACGAGAGAGAGAGAGAGAGAGAGAGGAGAGTGAAAATTATTCAGAGCAGGCAGACTCTTAGGTATCTTTCAGAGTAACAGATGTAAGCATCGCGTGGTACTGATGTTCTGACAGCGAACAGGTTTGGATATTTGGCCTCGGTTGTAAGATAGTGCTCACACGGCTAAAACACACACAAACGCACACTCCTGCCATAGAGGGAGGCTGGTAGAGCACTAATCGGACTGCATGGTAATCAATGCGGAGGATTGACTGGCTGAACAAACACAAACACGCTTAATGCTTGCATAAAAAGAAGCCACACTGCATCATGAAGACGTCTACAAATATTTGCAGACGCGCTGATGAGCTAATAATAGGCTGTGTGCAAACTCCCAGCGCGGTCTACTTTGTGATATTTAGTTTTGAGAGACTTTCAAAGTTGTTCTGGGGAAACCCGGCGGGAGGTTTGAACGTCTGCGTCGTGTGTCTCTAGGCGTGCACGCTCGGTGTCAGATCACCTGGCGAGCGCGCAGTTTGTTTTTCACTTCCAATCCCTCAAGCAGCGAGGCGTATGTCACATCTTTGCATGTGTCCCCAGTCTGCCCGCCGAGCGCTTGGTTCAGCCCAATTACTGAGATGAAAATGCCACTCCACAGAGGACAATGACGGGGGGGAAAAAAAGAAAAAGACAGCTGCTGGGCCACACATCACCCACAAGGTGCTAAATGCACAGCAAGCAGTCTGCAGCAGGCCACAGCTCATGCATGGTCTCACTTAACACGGGCTCTGTATTCGTGTGTTCTCTCCACTCCGCTTGTGTGACGGAGGGGTCTAAACACACTTTTGGTCAAAGAGAAGAGAGAAAATGGGCCAAGCCACCCTCGTCCGAGTCTGCTTTTCTCAGCATTCCTGGAATACGGTCTGTGGCTGGACCAGATAAGCCAAGAACAGAGAGCGTGACCCGAAAACAGCCAGTCTGTTCCGCAAGACCCAGCACACCACGCAGCCAGAGACTTCATGGCTCCTCCATGGCCACGCTCGCCGGCAGCCTTTGAAGCCTGCAACAGTCTCCCCTCTCTCGCCTTATCTTTCCACACACCCTCCCTCTGCCTGCCCGCCCGCCCGCCTGCCCTCTTTCCCCCCCATGCATCTGCTGAGCTCCTCTCTCCCACTGCCGCCCGTATTCGTTTTCTCATCTCCGTGCCTGCGTCTCTGCCTCCCACCTTCACGCCACCACCCTCCACCCCCTCCTCACACTTTTCTCTACCTGTTTCATCTCGACTGTGGTGGCAGTGCTCGCGGGGACTCGGCACTGCTTAGGGCTCATTAGGCGCCGGAGCAAGAGAGAGGAAACAGATCTAAATCATCCTTTTCATTCTCTGACAGCCTCACCCCTCACTCATCTAAACCCCAGCTCTGAGCCTTTCATCTGCATGCGCATGCACACACACGGGCACACACACACACACACACACACACACACACACACACACACCAACCTTTCTTTCTCTGAGCTGCTCTGTGATAGTTCTTTATGATCAAGCCTGAATGTCAACCAACTCTATGTTTTCTTTATTCTCCAGCTGACAGTGAAATAATACATGTGAATTATGACTCACGCCGATTCCTGTCTCTCTCCTCCGACTCGCCTGCCATTCTCTCGCTTTCTCTTCATCCCTTCCTTTCCCTCCCTAACTCTCTCCTCCCTCTGTTCTGCCGCTCTGTATCATTCAGTGTCTGTCACTGTCACCGTGCGTGCCTTTGGTGCGCCCCGCAGGCACAGTCACGTAGCGGCGGCTGACATGAGGATGTGGCCGTGGCTGGCTGCACCCTGAAGAGCAACTAGAGAACACTTTAAAGGCTGCTTGACAGCTGGGTGAGAGATTCTCTGCAGCCCCCTCAGGCCCACGCACCTCTGGCTTCAGACACAAGCTTTATGTGCAGGCGCCACATATACACACACACACACACACACACACACACGGGCACGAAATCTCATGCGATGTAAAACCACAAGTGCGTGTTTTGCCACAAACAAAATAACTTGGGACATGCACACTCATGACACATGACGACACAGTATCCTTTTCATTATGACCGCATGTGGAAAAGAACAGTGTTTCCTACACTAAGTATACCATAAATAATATGATACAATCACGAAACAGACTAAATGCGGTGTCTTGCTTCTAAAAGAATCTAACCAGACTTCTGGCATGCAATCTAAACTCTGAGGATGCACCAAGGACACCAAACTCATCCGACGTAAACACATTTCTACAATTACGCACAGTGGTACTAAGACGGTATCGACATTCGCATTAAGTTGAGAGCAAAATATTGGTTTAATAATACATGGGATAATGGAAAGCTAGGCTAATTTCCTTTTTTCGGTTTCTAGACGTTAATCACTAAAATGCACGTCAGGGGTGATGGATGCCGTCTGCTCCGAGCCTAAAGAAGCGGAGAAATGAAATAGCCGCAAAGATCTACGACAGCTGAAAGCAAAAAAAAAAAAAAAAAAGTATATCAGCATCTCACTACGCCACCTGTCAAACCCCCGCTGCCACTTTATCAGCAAACGACATTCAGGACTCATAGCATAAAAATAGTAACAGTGAAAACGGTGAGGGGTCCACATATGATGATGAAAGGTCCAGACATTTCACACTGTGACACATATCATCCGACTGCATCTAGTTTCATATGCCTGCTGACAAGGCTTTCAAAGACCCACCGACGTTAACGTGTTTTATTAGAATTCCTGAGTCACTTCTATAGTGTTTAACGTGTGATGAATGTGCAATACTCCACCAAATCATACGATATATACTCTGCATATGAACTTACAAGGCCTGTCTGTGTTGTTTTATGCATGATTAAGGCCCCTTTCTTACAGATTATGCAGATTCCATACAAGTTTACGCTTATACTACACAGGTGTGCTTTGTATATGAGAATTTATTACCATATTAACATAGTTTTAATCAACTAGTATAATATACAATATATAAACTTGTCTAAAATCCATATCAAAGCAGCATAAACGTGTAAACTTATAAGATTCTGTTGGATTTTCAGCATAGGTGGTATATACTACATTTTTGTCCTTATTTACAATTAACATAAATTAATAAACACATTCTTTTTCCATGTTCAAATATTAAGCATCAAGTAACATTTCTACCAAAAAAAAAAGGTACTCCATTAGTTGTTGTTCCATAAACGGAGCGTGAAGAACCTGCAACACCTCCATTAGTCGCTACAATGACGCCATCGATTTAACGACACCGACACCGTCGTGTTAATCATTAAAAAGTGCATCTCGGTGTGAAATGCCTCTTTTGTTTAAGATTGAGACAGCCGCGTTGCAGTGTCCTTTAATGTAAAATTACAGGAAGATAACTCCGGGAGTAGTGTGAGCACTCGAAGTGACAGAAATCATGTTTGCCTATCAGAACTTAATTGGTATCTTCGTGTGTTTGCCACTGTAGCCTTGTCATTCTGTATTAGGGTACAAAACAGAAAAACCATCGGGCACACTAACATGCACACACACACACACATGCATGGAGATCACATGTTGTCAACAGTATCCGCAGTAGTTTGGAGCTGCCTTTCTAGCTCTCCTTCCAATTAATCTTTTTCGGCAAACGAAAACAAAAAAACAAGCAGTGCAGCATGAAGAATGAAAAAAAACAAAACAACTAGCAGTAGGAGTAGAAAAAATAGAAAAACCGAAGGAAAAAAAAAAAAAAACCCTTGCCAACTTTTCGGTCTGGGTAGGTTGGCCAGAAATAATTGGCTGTCAAGAATAGTGAAGGCACTGTTCTTTTTCACAGCCAGGCCGAGGAACAATACAAGGACAGTGTGGGGGACAACAGGAGGACAGGGTGGAGACAGAATGGCCTGTCGCTTTTGTTTCCATTAAAGCTCAACGAGCAGGCCTGCAGAGGGTGTGTGGGTCACTGCAGCCCTGCTAACTCTAATAAAGCGGACGCAGGAGAGATAGAGGAGATGTATTCCTCGATGCTTGCATTCTGCTCCCTGCAGGGTGAAATATGCAAACGCCCCTGTTGCAAGAGCTGCAATTTTCCTTGGATTCAAACAGAGTTTGGGTCGTAACGCAATGGGTGTGCCCGAGCATGAAGTCTGTCAATGGGGCACGGGCGAGGGCGGTAGTGTGGACATTCAGCTCGCATCCACCGATGCTTCCACTTATCACTTCCACAGTGACAAACCCTTCCTGCACTGTCACTGCCATGATGAATTTTCAAGGGCCCGAGCTGCAGGTTTTTATTTCACCATAATCTGGGGGGGACAATGAAGCGTGAGAGGCAGGAGTCTGTCAGCCACTGTGTGAAAAGATCCTTTGGCAGCTTACAGCAAAGAACCCTCTGAGAAAAGTAGATATAGAGGTGTGAAGAAGAGCTAGCAGTAAACAGGAAAAATGCCTTGGCGTGCATCCTGATAGGCTTGCACAGACATACACACGCGAATGCTCGTATACCTATACAACACAGAAGCCAATGCAGACACATAATACACACACAAAATCCCTCTGCACGCTTATAACACATAAGCACAAAAGCTCAAACACACACATGCACACACACACACACATGCACACAGTCTAATAAAAATGTGGCAAAGGCTTAGCAACAAATAGGCTCTGAATTTCATATTCATGAATTCACAAACTCTAAGCCTATCAGCCTTGGCAACAAAGGCAATCCTCTCTCCTGTTCCCCCTGACTCACTCACCTTCCTGCAGGTACATGACAGCCTGTGAGTAGTTTTGCAGTGCGTGGTGTGTTCTCCCCAGGCTCCCATAGGCCAGTGTCTTGGCAGCCAAGTCATTAGTCTGAGCCGCCACACTTAGGTGCTGTTCCTGGAACACGACCGCCCGCTCGTAGTTTCCAAGTGACTCGTAGGTAAGGCCCAAGTTCCCGTAGGCGCGAGCCTGGCGTGCGGGGCTGCCTGCTTCCTCCGCGATCTCCAGGTCACTTTGGTGGCATCGCAGGGCCGTCTCATACTCTCCCATAGCTTGATACACAACACCCAAACCGCAGCTGGCATCGCCCTCCAGAAGTCGGTCCTGGGTGTCACGGGCGATGGCCAGCTGACGCTCCAGACAGGAAATCGCCTGCTCGTAGTTGCCCAGCTGGCTGTGCAGTGCGCCCAGTTCACCGTAGGCCTGCGCCTTGCCTCCGCACTCCCCAAGCTCGTGAGCCACTACTAACCGCTTCTCAAAACACACAAGCGACTGCTGTAGATTTCCCATGGCCCTGCAGGTAAAGACAGAAAACCAATGAAGCCGATTAGGAGCGAGATAACAAACAGGACGAGACAACCTAGAAGAAAATCTGTCATTGGAAACTTTTTGCTCAAATTGAACAAATACTGACAACACTCAAAATAAATCTATCCAGCTCTCTGCTTATCTAGGAGAAATTACATTTTTGATTCACACAGATACATATCTAATCTCTTCTAACGGAGAATATTAGAATTCAACAAGGAGTGCACGTTGAATCAAAGGAAATATAGATTTAGATGTCTGACACACATTTCTAATGTGGACAGACTAAAGTGTGTGTGAGAAATGTCTGAGCGCTGATATGAAAGTGAAAATCTGGGCCGTGTTTGAAGGGGTAACACTGTTTACCAGCCTTTAAAACGAGATGGGTCATCTGTCAAAGAACCCTCGCTTCAGTCCTCGTGTGTGTGTGTGTGTGTGTGTGTGTGTGTGTGCGTGTGTGTGTGTGTGTGTGTTGACAGAGCGGCTTTCCACATTTCATTCGCCTTCACAGACTTCAAACGGACTTTATTCACAATTTCAGGCATGCCAACAATTGCCGGATGCCGGTTCAAATGGAGCATTAAAAGAATAAAAGCCTTCAGCTTAATTAACGCTGTGTGATAATGCACGTGCTCGACTACGAGCTGTTAGAAGACGAGAGGGGTTTGCGTCTGATGTCTATTATTCCCCTCTGAACTCATGCATGGCTAATACTGCTGTGTGTGATTGCCGTGGTGCCATGCTGATGCCACACAATAAGTAGAAAATCATCTCCGAAATAAGGATTTCTGAGAGCCTTTTTTTCCGTGTTTTTTTATATTTTATTTTGTGGCGTCGTCTCAGAGGATGCTATCAGCTGTTTTGACGCGTGAGGAGAAATGGGGAAAGGGAGAAGAGACACGCGATGTAAGAGGATGCCTCGAAATAACCGCTTCCCTCAGTTTCAGACGTCTGTGTGCCAAAGCCTCTTTGCATACAGATAAGGCCAGGGCCACTAAGGCTGCTGCTGAGACAGCTAGCACCAGGCTCACATCCAAGCCCTGCTCACCAGAAAAGGTGTCTCTAAACTATGGTGGTCCTTGATAGTGAGTGCAAGGAGAAAAATAATATGCAAAGTAGAATTAGTGCGATTATTCGTAACACGCAGTACACAGGGAAACTGACACTGGTGCATTATGCAAAGACTGAATTATTCCAGCATTCAAAGCAGACTCACCTGTGTCCATTGCCTAAACCTCTGTAGGCCTTCTCCTGGTCTTGCATGCGGTTGAGGCTCTGTGCCACTGACAGATACTGGTCATAGTACTTGATGGCTTCCTCAAAGTCTCCCAGAGCCTCATAACAGTCTCCCAGGTTCCCATAGGCCCTGCCCCTGTCCATCACTGCCTCATTGCCACTCAGCTGCTGTAAAGTGGCCAGCTGCTGCTCCAGGTAGCCGATTGCCTCCTCCATCACGCCTACATTCATTTTAGTGATGCCCATATTCCCGTACACCTGAGCCTCCACCACAGGATCCTTCAGCCTTCGACCCAGCTCCAGCTGTTCTTCGTAGCTCTTGAAGGCCATGGCGTATTTCCCCAGGGCCATGTAGACAGCCGCCAGGTGACCATGGGCTTTGCACTCTCCCGGTACATCGCCCAGCTCTTGATAAACCTCCAGCTCCTGGGTGTGGTATCCCAGAGCTTTGTCGTATTTCTGCACAAGTCTGTAGGTGGCCCCGAGGGCGGCATAGGCACAGGCCTCCATCCTACGCTCCTTAACCTGAAACAGGAGAGAATTTCATAATGTCAACGTGAGGGATGTGAACCGAGGATATCAAAATTACATTACACATGACATTTCCTATTTATATGATGAATTGTTTTAGTATTCATTACATGTGGCCATACCTGGTGAGCTAAGGCCAGTTGCTGCTCATAAAACTGAATGGCTCCAGCCACATCTTTTTTACAGACAAATATGTCCCCGAGGTTCCCCAGAGCTCGGAAGCGAGCCTGTGCATTGTTCAGGGACTGGGCCAGTGATAGCAGGTATTTCTGACACTCCTCCGCCTTAGCGAAGTCTCCCAAAGCCTTGAATGCCAAACCGAGGTTACAGTATGCCTTGGCCTGGCTCAGTTTGTCATGAAGGTCCTTGGCTAGAGCTAAGTCCTGCTCGTAGTATTTGACGGCATCCTGGTAGTTGCCCAGACAGTAGTGGGCATAACCCAGATTGTGACAAACTTTTCCTTCACTCTCCATGTCTTGGAGGTCAGGGGACAGGCGGAGGTACTGCTCATAGTATGGCACGGCCTGAGGGAACTCTCCTCGAGAGCAGTGGAAGTTGCCGAGGTTGCCCAGAGCCCGCGCCTCGCTCTGGACATCTCTGAGCTCGCGAGCAATGTTGAGGTGGTTCTGGTAATGTTGCAGAGCGCGGTCATGGGCTCCCAGGGCTTGGTAAGCCACAGCCAGGTTTCCATGAGTGGAGGCCTGAGAGGCCCGGTCGTTGACCTCCATGGAGATCTGCAGCTCCTGGCGGTGGTAGCGGACAGCCTGGTCAAAGGCTCCCAGGGCATTGTAGGCATTACCCATGTTGCCATAGGCCCGGCCCTGAGCAGCATAGTCATTAAGCTCCTGAGCAATGGCCAGGTGTGTTTTGTGGAGTTTCAGTGCAGTCTCATAGTCCCCCTTCATCTGGTGGATGATGCCTGTGAAGAGAGGAGAGACAGCGAGAAGATGAAGTTAAAGACCTATTCAGGGGAAAATTGTAATTGAGTAAAATTCAAGTGCCTCGTCAGCTCTTCATGTACAAAACAAGTCATTTAGTTGTTAGAATATGCTCTCGCAGCCATCTGTTCTCTGCTTACACAACATACTCTCCCACAGAATTATGGTCGTTAAAACGTAGTCCAATCAAACAGAGTTATCATAACACCAAAACAGAATCTTCTGATCGTCTAAAGCTATCTTTGATGATTGCGCCTTCAAAGGGGTTTTACCAAAACCAACAGATTTTCCGCAGAGGTTGAAACGGTAATGGGAGAACAAGAAAGAAATACAGAGGAAGTAAAAGTGTGGGAGAGTGTGAAGTGTTGATGGAAAGCTCAACAAACAACTTAAGAAAAATGAGATGACTGTGGAGAAACAATAAATAATGGAGAACCCGGCGCATTCAGCGTATTATCTCTCTGAAAAATAATAGCTTTACCCCACAGCCAGGCACACACACACACACAACATGCAAACAAATGTGCACACACACACACTGACAAATACACAACAGAGAGTAAAGAGACATCACAGCATATCTACCGTATCTCTACTCTTTCCCTCTGAGAGTCACTGCTAATCTCCGGGTCTCTCGTCTCTTTTTGCTTTGTCACCAAGCTCTCAATGATAATAATTGCACTGATAATATTAAATTTCACTGAGAGAGGAGACGGGATGGCTGCATGGCTGGCAGCTGAAGACAGAGAAAACCAGCTGCAAGGCAAAATAACTCAGTCCTTCATCCAACATCCAGCCCGGCCATCACTGCTTTGCTGCATCAGCACGGAGACTAATGGGCTACTAGGACGGGGGTACAGCCACTGATGGGACACCAGGGATGGAAACGGTTCTGGAGCCAGAGTGGGTGGGAACCAGGGGAAGGAGAGGGGCTCTGTGGCTTGTGGTGAGTATGTGATGGTGCCGCCGGGATTAGTTACCGCCATGTGTGTTTTCCCATTTATTTCATCCGAAACCTGCCACATTATGGGCCTGAACACAGGCTACATAAATAGTGGGATTGAAACTAAACAGGCTCAATGACTGCGGAGGTTATACGATAGATGTGGATATGCATTCAGATGTTGGCTCAATTAAAAAGCAGCACATTAGTGAAAATGGGGAGGGGGGGCTTTGGCGCCTCTACAGTATGAGCCACTGGGCTGCATGTTGGTTTGACACATTACCAAGTATGTAGATTATTATATACACATATACGCATGGATCCTTTTGTAGGTTGGTGGACATGGAAGCAATTCAAAAATATCAATATTTCACTCTAAATCAAGTCTAAATGAGCGGATTAGTTTCAAACTAAATCTGTCTGAATTGGGTGTCTGAAAAAAAAAAATCCAACCACTCTTCCTGCAGACAGATTGGATTTTTCTGGGGGAAAAAAAAAAAAATCACCAAAGATCCTCTGCCTACTTAATTCAGACCATGACTCAGCGTGCAGCAGACACCCACTGACAAATCAAAACCCTATTTGCTGTTTGTCTGCTTGCTTGTGTTCTCAGGTTAAAGGGATACAACCTGAGCTGACCTTGTAATCATCAGGTCGCCACCCTGAGGGGTTTGTTGTTGTGTGCTAGGCGAGCAGAACATGGAGAAAAGCAGCGCTGGCAAATAATACAGGAAGAATTCAGATTGCAGGTGACGTAATTTTCACAGTGCGTGTTGTTTTTTGGGCGTCGTACAGTACAAATACAGTAAAAACTGTCTTTTTCTTCATCCAAGACAAATGAATGAGGCTCTTTTTGAAATTTAAGGTTGCACTGGCACAGACGTTTCCTGCACCGTGGACAAACACCTCAGCTGTGTCTTTCCTACGAGTGGAAGCATGTTAAGATTCACAGCAGGCTACTTGGAAGAGCACTGACAGCCCTCGCCACAAAGTCACTCCCAAGGTTATGCTTTCCCCAACGGAGGCTGATCTTGCTGAGGATATAATGCCTACTGATGTATTACCAGCAAACATGTTCCATGCTGCAGGCTAAAAATGGATCTGGGGCTAGGAAATGTACGGACGGGTAGAAGAGACAGCTAGGACGGAGGCTGGGGGTGCATGGCTAGATTTGAGGTTGGGGCTTGGAAGCTGGAGCCAAAATTGCCATAAGCCTTAGGCTATGCCTGGAGCCACACTTGAAGCAAGGAAATATTTTCTGCCCCCCACCCATATGGTAAGAGGATTATGGAGCCCTCTGGGAATTGTATCCAGCAGGATAGTAAATAAAACCATACCAAACATGCTGTAAATATTGCTGAAACACAGAAAAAAAATACAACTGGGTGTCTAGCTAAAGTGGTCACTGTGGCATGTTGTCCAAATCAAATTGACCCCAACAAAGTATCAGCCTTGGGATTCAGTTTAACCTCAAATGTTAACAACACAGTAGCGTCCGCAGCGCATACTAAATGCACTCGACTGTAACATATTAAATAATATGGCTCAATTATTCCTCCTTTGCGCACAGCTTGAGACAATGACTGTGAAAAAAACCCAGGACGGAGCACGCACCACATCATTCAAAGACTTTTACACAGGGCCCGATCCATCCAGAGCCCTCTCCACCCCCCCATAACCAAAGACATTAAAAGCATGGCAATGTGTTGTCACTTTTCATTACACAGCTGGCTGTACATAGAGGGATATGCTGCAGTGATGACTTTGAGGGATGGCGTCGTGTTCACGAGTAAATCACTGTGTCATTCTTCCAGGAGCTATGGAAGCCTGAAGGCCGCCGTTAGTCTACAGGCAGCTAAGAGGATTTTAGCAACAATGCCGCTGCTGCCACTGTGCCGGGGCGATACTAGAAATAGAGTCGAGATGACCAGCCTGAGCCCAAAATAATGACTTGGGTGTGTTCCTCATTTGTATTTTAGAATGAGGTCAACGTTATAATTTGCATTTGTGTTTGAGGAGTGAAAAACCAGGAACAGGATGCCGGGGATTGTGGTGTTTGTGGAAATGTCGATGCCTATTCAGGTCTCAGCTGGAGGAGATTGGCATGTGTTAAATACCAAAAGAAGGAAGTCAGCCTTTGAAGGAATTTCCAACGAGACCAGGCAGCATTCACTTAACATTTTATCCCACCAGAGCTCGGATATGTAGTTCTTTTATGATTTCTAGATAATTTTGTCACGGAGAAAGTATTTACGAAGCTGCAGATTTTGCAGAGAGAATCAAGTCCTAATGGATGTAATGTATCTGTCTGAAACATCAAAGCTGATATTACAGTGTTTTAACCTCTATCACTCTGCGGGAATGCAGACGTCTTTCAGAGGCTCAGCTTTAAGGCTAGTGTGAAGATATATAACGCTCCACAGTTAGGCAGAAGTTTCAGAGACGAAAAAAACTGGCATGGCCATTTTCAAAGGGGTCGTTTGACCTCTCAGCTCAAGATATCTGAATGAAAAGGAGTTCTATAGGTACCAGGAGTCTCCCCTTTACAGGCATACCCATTTTATGGTAATCCAATGCAGCTTTAGGCAAAGAAACCTCAGTTTTTTTAGCACAAGGTATAATTGTGTTATTTTCGCCTCATGCATTTGAATATTTCTGCATTCTACTGGGGCTCCCTAAACACTGTTGGAGTTGCATAAATTGGGTATGACCAGATAGATGAGACTCTTGTGGATTCAGTGAGCCCACTTCTATTCATGAGTGATGATGTTAGTCACCATAATAGCCATTTCCTTGTAGTGAAAGCTTGAAACTTTTGAAATGACCTGTAGTGTGTCCTCCGGGATCACAGGCTCGTGTTATTACAGATTTACGACTAGAAAAAACGTGACACGCGGTGCCGAGCTGCATCTCAAATTAATCTTCAGGTTCCCAGCTTTCAGATGATGTAAACCCCCTTCTGTACAGACGTGCTATCTCCTAAGCATTCTCTGCCCAGCCTTAAAAAAGACAAATATATGTTTCTTTTAAGAATAGGTGGAGTGGAAGAGGATAAATAATCTGTCTGAAAACAAGAATCATCGAAGAGATGCACCGAAGGGCAGAGGGAGAACATCATTCACGGCACTTTTTTTTTTTAAAAAGATGCACTGGTTTTGATTTCCCTTTCTTTTTCCTATTCTGTTCTTCTCACGCTACACTTTGGTGTTTTAGGATGAAGTACAGAAAACTGAAGTGCACTAGACTAAGATCATTTTCGCCACAGTGAAACACCAGATGTATGCAGATTTAAGATGATATATGGATGACTGTATGAGAATATGGATTACTTTCACAGAGACTTCTGTTCTAATCACGTCGACGAAAATGAAAGGGTGGATGGAGGCTGAGAGACTCCATTATAATACGCAAAGAGCCTCGAGTGAGTTGATAATATACAATAGTGTATGTTATGATCTGTGGGGGGAAGTAGTGAGCCGAGGCAGACTCTAGATCCTGCTGGGGTCTGCATGAGTAGAGACGGAGGCGGAGCTGGGGGTCTGGGCTTAAGGTACCAAATCCTCACTCGCAGACACAGACATCTCGCACAGTCTGACTGACGGAGACACAGAGAGGAGGGATATAAAGAAAAGGACAGGCTATGGATAGATATGTGCATCCTGAGTGGGTGGTCTGCCAAAAGAAACACACAGACAGACTCGTCCTCCTGCAGCACCAGCTGAGCTGCTTCCCTCCCTGCTCTTAGTGACCCTGACATCCCCCCTCCTTCCTCCAGCTCACCAAACCAACTGTCGCTGTGCTGTCCACACGCATGACATCTGATTCCTCCCACCACTTAAACCAACAACGCTCAGTCTCCGTGTCTCAACTCTCAACTGCACAATCGCCTCTCCGTTTAGGAACAGATCTCCTTTCATGCTAAATTTGCAGATGTGCTTCCTAAAAAAAAAGGGGGCACCGTCGCTTAATTCAAAAGAACAGCTACAGTTCTTTTGTTTCATTTAATAACTCCACAGTGAGTCGGATAATAACTGTTTAGAGTGAGCTAAACTTTGGTGTAAGCGCAGAGACAAGGAGAGTGTGTGTTTCGCAGGGGCCTCTAGTCCAGTTTCTGGCACGGTCCTGTGTCGGGAGACTGAAGGGGGCCATGCAGGGGGAGGCTGGGACCGTCTGCTGCTTTTCCAACAAACAGAAATTTGGGGCCAGGCTGCAAAGATTTTCTAGCTAGCGAAGATCTCTCCAGGAGAGTAACATAAGAGTGGCATCCTAAAAATCCCACCACTGCTTCACCTCTCTCCTTTCGCAGGCCTGCTAATATTTACACCGGGTATTTACCCAGTCATTAATGGCGAGTTGAAGATGTCACCGATCTCAGATAAATGGACTTTTTAAGTATTTGTTAGGCTCTCTGCCTGTCGTCCCCTTTGCAGCGTTCTTTCATTCATCCTGTCTGGGTCATTAGGCTCGCTAAATTCCTCTGTAAATTCAGCACTATGCTGCTCGCCTTCCTGGTCAGACTAATAATATATCTGAAATCACTGCTGTTTCCAAAGGCTTAGGTACAAAACTGAATAATCTCTATGCCTCAGTGCCCCCAGGAGAGTCTGGTCCCTGTCTAGTAGTTTGTACCTGGTGTGGGCATCTCGCTGGAGTTCTGTTCAGGTTGTTCTAACGATGACGGGGATGATGAAGGATATTTATCGTATCTACTCATCATTTGATGATTCTGCCTATTTTCATTCCATTCACGTATTCAGGCTCCGCTGACATGATTCGTCGCTCAGTCTCAGGGTCAGTGTTACTATACCTCAACACAACTGCCAGCCTATTGATTAAAAACATAAATCATGATGCTTAATCTACTGGTGTCACACCGTTACTGTCAGATATGTTACAAAACCTGGTAATCAGAGGTCTGGACAAAGCAAAATTTCCTCAGCAAAACTGATTTTCTGGAATGTAAATTCCAGCGCTCGCTCTCACATGACCCTTAAATGGAAAAAGCTGCGAGTGCAAAAGGGGGGTTTAGCATAAAAGGTCTGAAACTAATTCAATACAGGAGTCACGTCCTGTTTTTTTTTTTTTAAAGATACCGCTGATGAGGTTTGAACGCAAGAGCGTCGCCGTGCGCGTCGTCTGATTCGGTGCTGCTTTGTGAACTCTTCTTCCTGTTGTTTTCCTCGTTCTGTTGCTTTGTTTTCGCGAGCGTCAGCAGAAAGCATCCCCCAGGGATGCCGGATGAAAAGAAGGAGAGAGTGAGAGTGAGAGAGAGAGAGAGTGAGAGAGGAAAAAAAAAGCTTAATTAGGACTGTTACCTCCAGCCCTTCCAACGGATGGAGTCGACATTTCAAGTGACTTCTCTGAGACATATGGTCAAACCAGTAGGTGTGAATCAGGGGAAAGCGAGCACAACAAAGACCAAGCCGAACACAAACCCTATCTGACCAACTCCACTTTGAAGTCAAACGCAAAGGGAAAATAATACAATTTAGATTCTGTTTCATGAATACCAGAAATGTGAACAACACGGAAAACAACTACTTCTAGTCCTCTCTCTCTCAGATATTAAATATTGCTGACTAGGGGGTAAGTTAGCCAATTAATGAATAATAAATGGGGCTGGAATGCAATATTTTCATATCCTTTATAGGTCAGAGTGTGCTGAGCCAGAGCTGCTGGTACCGCCGGGCATCGTGGTTGGATATTAAAGCATGGCCATCTCTATACAACTGTACCTCAGAGCCATGTCAGCTGCTGCTCCACCCACACTACACGCAACATTAACAACAAGCTGAGAGGGCATAATAAAAGTTTGTTCTGTTCTCGATTCTGGAACTTCGCATCTCTTTTTGTTTTTTTTATGTTTTTATCACTGCTCGTTAATCTTCACTCGATGATCCTTCCTCTCTTTGCGCGGCGCGGCGTCTCAAACAACATCCTGTTAGTTTTGAGCCCGTATCTTCTGATGCTTCTGAGTCGGGATTTCTTTTTTTGCGGGCGTTGATGACGGAACAACAACGCGCTGCCCTACTGCCGCAAACAAAAAAAGAACAACAACAACAACAATGGGGGCAATTACAGACTGATGCTTCGCAACCTCCACTTCATTCCCCGTTATCTTCATTATTCAGCTCCTCTTGAATCAGCTATTAAAGGTAATTAAGCGATTCATCAAGTCAGTTTCAATTACTGGGAGCTTGACAGCTGCAGATTACAATCAGTAGGGGTGAGGAGAGAGACGGGAGAGAGTGAGAGAGGGAGGCATCAAAAACTGGAAGAAGAAAAAAAGTGGAGAGAAAGTATGAGAAGTACCAACAGATCAGGCAGCAATGAGATGAGCAGGAAGCTCCTCTGGGTGTCACGAGGGACTGTATCCACATGACGCTCCGTGGAGCAACAGGCTCCATCGCTGCCACCCACTCATTTAGCTTTTGCTCCATCATCGGGCTTGAGGTGCCTGACACTGTCTCAACTACACTATCATTACTCTGTCATAGACTGCAAGAACCGTGATGTCGCAGCTAATAATGAGCGCTGTCGCCACCGCGATGGCAATCACGCCACAGATAGGAATATATTTGCCGCCTGACACGCGGTGCCCACTCGTAATAAAGCTCACATGTACCGTTGGATCATAAAAATGCTCGCACCGTGAGTGCCTAATTTATGACGACCAGTTAGCGGGCTCACTTTTAAAATTAGGTGCGTGTCGGTGCTGAGAGCGTTTCCAGGATGTGCGACCATTAGGCCGGTCAAAGGACGACTTCAATTTATGTTTGGCTGATTAACCCCACTCTCTGCTTGCACACTTTAACACGTTAGGTTACAGAATAATTCATCTGGGAGGGACTATTATGTCCTTTAGTTGTCCATTAGAGTCAGGTTTAGTACTGTCTCGATGGCTATCATAAGTCACCCAGTGCAGGTTGTAATTGCTGGACTAAATACAGGAGAATTGGCTATAACATGTATCTCATGGGGTATTGAATTTCCAAGGGGACACCTTTATCCCCAAGGTTTCCTTTCATCGTTATATCAGCAGACTGCACAAGGTTACCTTGCTAATAATTTTCATTGTGGTAGACAATGGCTGAGAAACACTGGATGGTAAAAAGGGGACAATAATTACATTTTAGGCTTCAATCAAAACACCCGATCCTATATTTAATTTCCCACTCCAATGCCATCTTGTTTTTTTATTTATCTTTACACCACTTTTCATTTCAAGACACGATGAAGTCCGACCCAGTGTGAAAGCGAGAGCGGAGCAGATTAATGTGAAGAGATTCCCCGTGAAAAATTATACATTTTTATGGAGTTTATTTATACTCTGACAGTCTAACGTTATATGTTGGCATTCTATCACCGCAGAACTTCCTGGCCTCACAAATTACTGTTGGCTCCAGCAGCGTGCACCATCTTCTTCTCTGGCTCGCCTGCACAAAGCCCCGGACTCCACCACCGTATGCTTACATAATCCACTGGGCACTATTCACTGTCGGATAATAATAATAATAATAATAATGCAACCCTTAAGTGCTGCATCTAAAACAACTTTACATATAATAGTGATAATAATACAGTCATATATTTCCGCCTTAAAGAACACAAACAGGTCTTACTAACCATGAATATAATTGAAAACAACAATAAGCAAACAGCAAATTTAAATGAAGGAAAACAAAGGAACGTGGCCAGCAGCAGCACGGCGGGAACACTAGAAGGAAACAGGAGCTCTCAATATGTATCCCCGAAACAATAAAAGGGCAGCCAGGACACCTTTCCCACTCTATCTTTTTTTCTTCTCATCCCTCGATTCATTAGGCTAGGTCAAGCGTAGCTAAAAAAAACTCTCATATATTCCCACGTCGAGGCGAACAATCAGTAAACACTTACCTACTTCCAGCCTGTGAGATTTTTTACTATCTAGCAACCAGGTGCTTCCTTATCTCCGAGGATGTGCAAAAGACACAAGATTTATCACGCAGTGGTGGAGGACATGCTTCCGGACGGTAAACTTTACTGTACATTGTCCTCAAGTGAAAGGGGTCAAAGAGGAACCTCAAAGGAAGACATACATTCACTGGGTGCTGCACATGCTGTGAGTGGATTTCCGCCAGAGGCGTTAAGATGATGCTCAGACCGTTGTAAAAGGGACTGCAGTGTTTTGTGGGGCGGGGGGTCTCACTAATCAGTTCTAAGTCAGTCCTGTGTCCTTCCAGTGACCGATACTCATGCTCATCATCCTACCCATACTTTAGAAGACTCAACTAGCACATTAAGACGATGTTCAGACCAACAACAGAGGGCCAAGTTGAACCTGGCCACACATCCAGCAAAGGTGCTGCATGCATCCAATTAATGCATGCAACTAGGCCTGGGTATCATGTTTTGGATTTTGAATTTATATGGCAATACAATGATTCATAATCACTAGGAAGCCAATGATCTACCAGGAACATATGGAAGACTTAACAGCTTTTGCTTTTTTGCATACGTACCCAGATTGGAGGAGGCTCTTCCTTCTGCAGCCCTGTCCTTCAAACCCTCAGCTATAGACAGCTGCTGTTCATGGTACTGCTTTGCCCTCTCCAAGTCTTGCATGCAGCGAGCAGCATGACCCAGTCCCGCGTAGGCTCTCATCTCGATGGACTTCTCCTCCAGCTCCTGGGCAAGCTCCAGAACGTGAGTGTGGTAGGACATGGCCTTGTCAAAGTTACGGTGGTAGTGGTAGGCACTGCCCAGGTTGCTATACGCCCGAGCTTCCTCTCGTTTATTTTCCAGGGCCTTGGCAATGCCCAGGTGCTGCTCATGGCACTGGACAGCGTTTTCAAAGTCTCCCATGGCGATGTAGACGGCGCCCATGTTTCCCAGCTCGCGTGCCTCGGACAGCTGATCCTTGGACTGTTTGGCCAGCAGGACGCACTGCTTGTGGCTTGCTAGGGCGTTTGGATAGTCCCCTATGGCTGTGTATACATGGCCCAAGCTGCTCAGCGCCATTGAAGCAGCCTATGGATAGAGAGAGAAAGACAGACAGGAGGTAAGTAAACAGCAAGGTAATAAACTGTAGGCTTATTTTTTTAAAGAAGAAATCTCACATAGCCCTATTAATTATACCCACATTCCATCAACAGTGAGTTATTTTGTTGCCTTTGCACCACAGATTCCCCACCCACGCTCAAACGTCCCCATGGCCAGAAATATTCATCAAATGGAGACAAAAAAAAACTAAATTCCCAAATCTCTTAGGAGGCTTACTGCTCAGAGACCAAACAACAAACAAAACCTGATTTGATTACATCTTTGCTATGTGACGAGGGGGGGTAAAGTGCGATGCAGATCAGCGCAGCGGCAGGCTTGTTTTAAAGCCATCAGTTTGCCCACTGCAATCACGCTTCATGGCGCGCCACCACCAACGGAACAAAGACACTGCTAATCAGGGGGGAGAAGAGAGGGGTTTCAGCTTCACACCAGAGCGGCGGGGGGCCGGCTGGCTGGCTGACTGAACGCTGGAAAGACCTCAGAGCTAAAAAAAAACAGAGAGAGAACAATATTCTGTGTATTCTCATCTCCGCTCTATCATCCATTTTCTCAAGCGGTGTCCACCTGTGAAAATAAAACGCCACTGAACACTGGCTACAAATGCAGAAGGAGACGTTTGGAAGTAAAACGGAGAGGTCTCACACAAAATGCTGTCTTGACCTCCTACGTGACACCATCAGTGCAGGCTTATTAACTGTTTATACAGAGGGTAAACAGCTGGGAATTGGGGTCAGCTGTCTTTGAGTGAACAGATGTTCAATTAATCATGCAGGACCAGCTAATAAAGCATCTCCTTCCTGAAGTCACCACTCTGCATCCTCTAGCCAGGAAGGGATGCTGGATGCAGGCCAGCAGAGAGGACAGACAACCTGACAGGGAAGGCCACGGCGATGCCCATCTTAAGTTTAGAGGCTGAGCAACGGGGGGTGACCTCGGGGGCGTTTAGAGGCAGACGACTGGAAAGTCAAAAGTCAGCTGCATCAGGCTTTAGACGAAATATAAGCGCCACCTTCATCATTTTGAAAATTTACATAGACATTATTCCATAAATACATCAAGATTTAATTTGAAGAAATGTCCCCGCAAAGAGGAGGAGATGTTTTCGCTCTCCTCTAGCACCACATAATGAAAATATTGAGCCCTCTGAATAAATGAAAAGCAAAGCACATCGCCGAGAAAAAAAAAATCAATACAACAGAACACTTCTGAAGATGCCTATAAAGACACTTTGCTTTGAATCTTTCATACATTCTTTTTCTAAACACACACATACAGTACACCCCACCTATCTTTCCTTCATTTCACATAGCTTGCTGATGCCTGGCACCAATTACCTGCTGACATAAGGACTTCCAGCAGTTTGCGCAAGTTTAAAGACTCGACAAGGCATTATACAGGCCCAGGGAGGCAATTACCCTCCGTCACAACTGTTGCTGTTTCATGTTCCCAGATAGCCTATCTAGAGCTGCTCAATTACATGTGCCTTTTGAAGCCTCGCTCCATCTCTCCGACTCAAACTTCCACTTTTCAGAGCAGAAAACAGAGAGGATTCCTCATCTCCGTCTGTCTTCGACGGAGTGCACTGGGAGACGCAAGGACAGAAAGCGAGATTGGGCAATCTTTCTCCAGTTGAGATGAGTTGCTCTTGTGATCACTGTCCCTCTAAAGTGAGACTGCAACGCTGCGTTTTCTCCTCAGATGGAAGCCAAGATAGGCAGATAATGAGGAGCCAGCCTTGCCAGTCACAGAGGATGCACTGTTTGGCTCAGGGACAGACTCTGGGACCATACATCTCTCACTTCTGACTGCAGCCCTCTCCCACCACTGCTCATTTCGACTCCTCACCAGGATCGCAAAATAACATTCCTTCTGGGAACGAAATAATTGCCCGAAATACATAATTTCTGCCAAATTGACTTCGTTCTAATTCGATTCCATTTTTTTTTTTGCGCACTTATCTTTCCTCCCTCCCCGCTCGTACCCTCTCTCCCACGTCTCTCAATCCGTCTGCAGAGTCAGATCTGATTGTGTTTACAGGGTCCGGTCCTTCTCCGGATGTGCGCTGATTTGATTAATCCTTACGCCGAGCTTTATAAACTGTTGATAAACCGCTGGCTCTTATCAGCAAACACATTTTGCACCAAGGGTCTCCTAATGAAAGGTAAACTAGTTCTGCCTGGGAGAGACGAGAAAAAATAGGAGAAGGGAGGCGGCAGAGGAGGGCTGGGATGACATGTTAATCAGAAATGCTTGGCTCCAACAACATTATTCCATTTCTTTCCTCTGACAAGGACAGTGGTTAAGGATTCCTTGCTGATTCTCCTCCGTCAGCCTCCTTTACTAAGTATGTTTATATTCTGCAGCACATTAGAGAAACGACTGCTTTCAGAGCACATGCTAGAGGTAATGTATTGTACTTAACATAATTAGCCCCTTATGTCATGCAGCAGAGCTGCTCATGATGGCTGGGCTTGGTGCTGTACAAGATCTGTGACTCTGAGCCCCTCGTGTGTTTTATTTCTTACCCTAGAAAAAAAAAAATCGCTGCTGTGATGTATGTGGTTGTGCCTCGCCTCGCAGCTGTGTGAATATGCCTTTGAAAATCAAAAAAAAACCTTGTTTCACTTTGGACCTATGAGCTCTGATATTCTCCAAAACAACCAAGGCTATCATCACAGCCAGGCAGGAGTTTATGGGACAAGCCTGGTTGCCATGGAGATGCAAATGTCTGGAATATGGCCTACCGCTACTGCTTTGCTCATAAACACGGGCGTGAAATCTCCTTCTGAGTGGACAGAAATAGGCAAACAAAGACATGAGCAAGCGTACAAACAAGCATCCGACTGCTTTCATACGAAAAACATTTGCCTCTTTTTGAGTGGTTATATTTCAACAGAGCCACATGTCTCTTACTTATTTATTCTACCTGAACAAACATCACCAAGGTACAACACGGTGAAACCAAATGCTGTAATAAATACTGTAATAAATATACAAATTCTCTAAAGGTCAGAAAAGTCAACATGTTTGTGTATTTCTGATTTATAAATCAATTGCGAGAAAGGAAAGGGGAAGTAAAAGTGAGCATGAGAGAGAGAGAGAGAGAGAGAGGCAGACACGGGAGGTGTAAGGTGTTAAAGAGCCTGCAGTTTGCCCTCTGTCCAAACAGCATGTCCTGCAGGAGGGCATGGCCGCCGCTACTTCAGTAAAGTGCCGTTAATGGGATTATACGGCAGAGGAGAGCAGTCACTCCCTCTTGACTGGAGGGGATGGAGAACAGGCTTGATTCCATTACAACAGAGGTGGGAACAACGCTCTCCTTCACTGTACCGATACAGATGTTAAGCTATTAGTTCACAATGCTCACACGCATGCAGATGAGTGAACTAACTCATTGGAATAAAGGTTACATCTCAATATAACAACTTAATTACGAGGGGCGAAAATAATCGATTTAACAGCGATACCACACATCCATCTGTCACGTCTTTATGCTATGTCTTTATATAGAAATTCCCATGACATATACGTGTCCTCATTTTTGTCCAAACATGCCTCCTTCCAGTCAGATAATGGCAATCAACCAAGAAGATAAGGATGTTTACTGCCCTCTGTGGAGTAAATCAGCAGTGTGGAAATATTTTGGGTTTCGGAGAAATATGCCGCGACGAGGTAAAATACTCAGGAAGCACGACGAACCTGGGCGGGCAGCTTAAAAAAAGAAAGACGGTGTAACGTGTCAGATGTCGACCGCTCACCAACGCAATGACTATCACAGCTGCCATTTCATACTTCATTTGCAAAGAGATGAGGCCTCACAGTGTCGTCTAGAATGACGGTTTTAGTGAGCTGCTCGATACTCCAGAGCCGAAATCAAGCATATGATATTATCTCATATCGATCGGAGGCCGCTGAATTGAATCATATTGCGGGAGACTGTGATATCAGCAAATATTGTATCGGGAGTCAAGAGTAAAAAAATTCGCAGCATAATTTAACTACACACGAGTTTACTGTAACGAAATAAAGCTTTATGAATCAATTAATTGCTTAGTCAATAAAAGAAAATAGTGAAAAAAAACGCCCATTGGAACCAGAGATGGTGACATCTTCTACGGTCGTGCAACATGGAGAAAAACAGCAAATCTTCATTTAAAAAAGCTGAAACTAGCAAATGTCAATTGACTATTTCATTAATCAATCGTTTCATCACTATAGAAACGGCTACATTGATCAAATTTAATCAATTTGCATGAAATATTTGTCCAAAAGCTGCATACAAGCGTGTATTGACTACACACTGCTATTAAATTCCGGGGGTTGAACATCAGAGAAACAAACAAAGCCACTGTGATACCAACTGCTTCAAAAAGATGAGTCATGTGACTAAAAAACAGTACACACAAACATCATCAATGTATTCCATTGAACACACACACACACACACACACACACACGCACAAACAGCTGTCTAATTAAAAGGCAGTGCTGAGGGAAGGTGAGTAGGACCATGCACCAGTGTTTCCCTTAACGAGGTGGGCTCAGGCAGCAACAGGAGCTGGCTGGCAGGGAACAGAACCGCGCGCCGGAGGGAGCGGGGCGCGGGAGGGTGGGAGGAGGTGGAGGAGGGCAGATAAAAGGACTATGGGAGAGATTGTGTTTGAAGGATGAGAGGAGAGAACACTGGAGACATCCCCAGGGCGAGGATGTCTTTAGATCTGAATTCACCTGCAGCGATGCATTTTGACAAAAAAAAAAGGAAACATCTCAACTGTAATAAACTCGAGAGGATTCTTCTTGAAGAAGCTTGAAAGATGCTTTTCTGGAGGAGTGTGATCTTGTTTGTGTGAGCATGTGCACAAAAAAGACAAAAACAAAAACAAAAAAACATCATGTATGTGCATGTGTGCATAAACGAGAGCTAACAGGGAGGAGGGATGCTGGTGATGTCAGCGTGGATGCCGGAGGGGGGGCGGGGGTGGATCTGATAAAATATTCAGCTGGTTTTATGGGCGTATACTCCATTCTCTTTCCTCGCTCGGTGTTTGCACACAGATATGGATCCTATGGGAGCCACCATTAGATCGGCCAAATGACTGTGCCTCTCTGCCACATCAAAACCTTCTGCTTTTTTTAAGCAGGCGAATGCAGTGCTCTGCCAAGCGAGGGCAGGTACAGCTGTGCCTGACTGCTCTCTTTCACACACACACACACACACACACACACACACGCTGCAGCTGATAAGCCTGGCACAGGCCAGATTGAATTCAACCAAATTACAGACCACCTTTCTAAGACTAATATATAACAGTCATAACCCTCTTCTTTCCAGGATCACAAGTCAATGCAAAACAGGCAGCGTTCAAAAGTGTCCTTTATTTTGAAAACCTACTTGCTCAGATATCATTCTGTCTAATCAATCATCAGAGCTAATCCAATCTATTAACAGTGATGAGATACCAGAGGAGCCACTTGTTTCTCTATGACCCGTGTGACCTCCAGCATGTAGATAAATGACGCCAGAGGACCTGTAGGCTTGATAATTCCTTTAGCCTTCACAGGACACGTTCACAAAGGATTGATTGTCACTAAAGGTCAAGCTACGGGTAAGGGCACTCGTGACAGTCTTAACAGACAGCGCGGTAGCTGTCTGTTAAGACTGTCTGCCGCTCAAACGGTCACACACTCACGCGTATACTGTACGCTCGCAAACAAGCACACGGACACACGTGAAGCGAACTAAAGATACAGACGAGCTGCAGTGGAGGCGATGCTGCTTCTGCTTGTTTTTTCGTCTGAGCTGTAGGAAGTCTGCAGTGGTGCCAGCCAAATGGTGGATCATTTGCGGTTACTCCAGAGACGCGGTATACATTCTCTCACACATCCTTACACAGAGACAAAAAGTAATACATAAATACACCAAATGCATCCCAGAGCTTTGTGGTTTCAGCCCGGTCTACGTGCGTGTGTGTGGCCGACATTTCTTTTTGCATTTGCATGTATTTGTGCATTTACACCACGGCATCTACGCTCCAGTACGTGCCGCTCGTGTGTTTGTCGAGGCTATATTTTGCGACTTGGTGGCAAGCAGGCAGCCGAGAGGAAGGAACACACGAGGCACCGAGTAAAATTGGATCTGACAGTCTCCATTGGTGTTGGTGGAAAATTTGACTGTTCCCTTCAAGTGGTGTGGGGGTTTGATATTTCAAGCTCCCTCTCTCTCTCTGACAATGCGCTAGACAAAACAAGGTTTACAGAAATGGCCTAAACGTTAAGTGAGGAGAAGAAAAAAAGAGAGAGGGAGGGTGGTGGTGGTGGTGGCGGCACGGTAAGTGAGCAGGAGACCGGCTCCACCTTTTCAAACCCCCACAGCCCCCCCTACCTAAGCCCCAACGCCTGTCCCCTGTGACAGGATGTCAGCATTGTTCAAATGCAAAAACAGCCCTCCCTGCCTTCAGATATAAACACATGAATCTTAGGGAGGAAATTGAAGAGGTGGCACGCCGGGGAAACAGGGGCACTGTGAATGAATCTTAATGTACGCTAAATCAGAGCAAAAGCCTTGAAGGGCTGCACGGGGCTGCTGTTTATTTCTGTACTAAAGTCAAATCTCCATGGGCATAGCTGTGTGATGCCTGCTGGTGTAGGGAATCAATTCTTGGGGGACCTTGTGGTGACAGAAGGGGAAATCACAGTGGTGTTTCAAAGACATTCCAGGAGGGGTTTGAGGTAAACATCAAGGTTTGCCACTTTGCAAAGCGAGGGACAAAGCAGAGAGAGAAAGAGGCGCATAATGCTGTTAAGAGTAGATCACTGCTGGGGCGGTGTTTAGCTCGGTTGGTAGAGCAAAGGCTGTACAGAGGCTCAGTCCTTGATGTGGAAGCCCAGGGTTCGAATCCGACCTGTGGCTTTCCCGCATGTCATTCCCTGCACACATTCCTGTCACTCTTCAGCTGACTATCAAAATAAAAAGCTTGAAATAACCAAAAGAGTAGATCACTATGTCTTTAAACACTAACAGCAGCTGTTAAAGTGACACTGCTGAATGAGTTCAGAAATGACTGTGCTGATTAAAACATTACCTGTCAGCAGCTGAAATCTTTTGGGACGTGATCTAAAGAGAGATCTGAAATCTGAGCAGGTGGGACAAGCGACACACTCACTCACGAGTTAGATTAAAAGGGATGGATGCAACGCTGGAAAATACAACGTCATTTTCAAAGTCTATCCATTATAAGCTAATTTGCTGTTGTTATATCTCCCTGCTGGGTATGAGGATTCGGTGCCAAATATAGCATTATGGCTTGCAGGCCCCCGCTTGCATCTGAGAGCGTTCAGCAGGAAGCCAGGCAGTCAATCCAAGGACGCTGGACTCCAGGGTTATTCAAGGGCATTTTGGAGGCCCGGGCATGGGAGGCACTGTCCCTGTCAGCCCACACAGCTGGACAAATCAGCCCTGACATATAGGACTACATGGTCCAACCCTTTTGTTTTTTCAGTGGTACACAAAAAAAATTGTTAGGTAGCAAAGGAAAGGAGAGGAGAGGAGAGATAAGAGAACACAGGTTAAGGTTTGAGGACCCAGATCAATATGAGCTGGCCAGAGCTGTTGCCTGGAGCACCCTGGCACAATGAAAGGAATGAAGAGTGACAACCAAATGTCCAGACTCTCAGCGCCTCGCCGTTCCCTTTGAGAGGGGAGACAGAGCTTTTGTGCCGCTCTCCTCTAATCCACCTGCAGCAGCAAGAGACGCACGCCTAATGGGTTTAAGACCAAATCAGATTTCTGTGAAATAGAAGGATGCATGGCTGCTTTCAATTGCTTTGTTTTAAAGTGTGTTTTCTTTAAGGCGAGCTTAACAAAATGACTTTAAATCTAAAGTAGATCAACGTGGAAAGCAGTAAAGAGAAAGCATCTTTTTTAATATCTAGGAAAGGTGTCCAGACCTACGGAGTGTGTGTGTGTGTGTGTGTGTGTGTGTGTGTGGTTTTGGAGTGTTGAAAACATCTTGTCTGACTGATTCCCACCTCGGCCATCTCAGTTTCAGGTCGACAGCAGTGATATGGCTGTCCTGGTTCCTGGTTAACGCAATAAACTGGTGACTGTCAAAAGCCAGACGACTCAAGTTTCTCTGTGGTTTTGTTTTAATTACGAGTTAGAAACAGTTTTTCTCCTCAGAGGGAACTGGATAAATGAACAGTGTGACTGTTTAGAGACACCCATGACAGCCTTTGTACCGTTCAGGAAAGAAAGAAACCAAAATCTTCCAAACATCCAATTTCCATCAAGAGCAATCGTTTTTATATCCAACGGGTGGAATGACGGTGACAAACAGGTAGTTATCAGCCCAATGTGCGGCTCTGCAAGGTTTTTCAGCTGCTTTTAGCTTTTTTTTGCTCCCAGTACAGGACAAATATTGAGAAAATGAGAGCAAATGTTGGACTTATATTAGTCAGGTAGCCAGAAACACGACCACGAATGAATGCTTATGTCGCTCAGTGTGTCAACTAACATGTCAAATGTGGTGTCAGCTTCTTCCTCTGACCCCAAGTGGCCAAAGAAGGAGCTAGACTTACAGTATAACAAGAATATAAGTCTAACATTCTAATATATACTGAATACATTCAAAGTCCGTTTTCAGAAAAGGAACAAATAAATATAACGTCCATCAAACCAGCCTCCCATCTCGCACCTGTGAGTTAACCAGCCAGCTCAATCATGCTCTCAAGTGTTGGGCGAATAAATCTGCAATGACATGCAGCTGAGAGTGCGAAAGAACCTCGTTCTACCTCCAGCCTAGCACACAAACCTTTTAAATCCCTTCCTCCCTCTGTGCTTTTCTTCCCCAAATGTAATTACAAGCCTGGTGAGGGTGGCTACTGTGGCCTGGGCAGCCTGCAGAACACAGCATCAACACCAGCACTTGGTGGTATCAAAAGACCGGGCCTGTCCCTCTAAAGCACCTCCGCATCTCACTGCTCCATAGACTGTGGCTCCTCCAAGCTACACCAGACTAACCCCATGCTTTCAGCACCACTGGATCCTTCAGCTTTAGCCCCGGGCGGACAGAACTGGACTGACTGATAAAGAGAAAAAAAAGAGGATCTCACTACTGGGCTGTTTCATTACATCCATGAACACATTATGCACATATGCACACACACATGCACAAAAACACTGTGTACACACTACCTCCCAGTGTGACAGAGATTTAAGACCATGAGGATGGTAAGCTCCCTTAGTGCAGCATGATGGAAGCCAAATCCCAGGAACATTCCTTTCCATGTCCCATGGAAGACACATCTGCCTCCTGGGGGGGCACTGTGCCCCTATTTTGAATGTGTGTCAAGGCAGAAGGATCAAAACCAGAATTTCCTAATTACTTTCCTTAAGTCTAATATTTCCCGGGAAAGCACCGCAGAGCTCCTCTGATGCCGTTCATTTGCAGGTAATATGGAGTGCCGAGAACCAGGCGGACGGAGAGATAAAGCTGATGGCAGATGAGAAGCGGGCCAAGTTGTAGTGCGGGGTGCAGATGAGACAGGAAGGCACGATCAGGAAATAATCGGTGCTTTTAAAAGGCTTGCTTTCCGGGAGACGCTGGGCCACCTGCCAGTGACGCCTCCAGCTGTGAGCACACGCCACGGGACTCTGATTGACAGGGAGGGTAAATAGTTGCTAGCAGGGGCCCTGATTGTATCTCTCACCCCTGGCAGAATAGGAGCCACATTGGAAGGGTGATTGGGTTTTGTTACAGCCCCTCAGCCACAAATTAAGTTGGCATCTCAACCAACCGAGCCATCCGAGATGCACGTTTGCTTAGGGCTGCTTTCTGCTCTTACAACCAGCCCAGTGCCCACAGAAAACACACAAACACACATCTGTCTCTGCTACTTTAGCGAAGGCCTTCTGAGGGGAAAATAGGAGCAACACATCCTAATGGATAAAGATATATGGAGGGAAAAGGAGGCAGAGCTTTGAAAGAGACAGAGAGCAGAGAGAGGGGAATATGTTTACCAAACACTCTGCGGGGACTGTATTGGAATTTGAAGGCCTGATTTTTCTGGAATGCCTGTTGTGTTCAGGTCACGCAATGTAAGAAGGGGGATTTGCCAGCGTAGGAGGAGTACTTGGCTCCGCTAGACTCCCCCCACTGAGGACAAGCTGTGGCTAAAAGAAGGTGCTCAAGGTGGGGAGGAGGGGGACGCGGGGGCGGACTTTGTATGCTGAGCAAGAGCTCGAGAGCGTCACACGAGCACCGATTGAAATTCTACTTCCAACGGTCAAGCACAGGAATGATAGGAAAAAAAACACCAGCGTGGCTTCAAACAAAGTGGATTTCTGTCCATGCTAGATTGGCTTCTTCACGCTGTGGAGTGACGGAGCAATCACAGCCCGCTCTCGTTAAGTGACGGGACGCAGGCCTCGCCGCCGTTAACGTACGCCTAACTGCTGCCGCTTAACAAAAGGCGAGCGGGCTAGTTTTAGAGGAGCTAAGGAAAAAAAGGGAGCAAGGAAAAGGGGCGGAAATGAGAGAGGAAGGGTGAGAAGGAGGAGGAGGAGGAGGAGGAGGAAGAGGAGGAGGAGGAGGAGGGGGGTTAGAAGTACAGCTGAGCCAACACCAACAACTATTACATGACTCATCCCACATCTGCAGCCCTGAATGGCTCTGGCCTAAACTGAGGTGGCCTGTAAACCAGAACCTAGGAAGAGTCCACTGAGCTCTGCAGCTAACAGATACTACTATGGACAGCACACTAAATAAAATGAGACTCTTTACATAACACTTCCCGTGTACTGCATTACTCGTATACGTGCCCCCATACGGCTCTGATGATGTTCTCTTTGAATTTTGCTTCGGTTCATAATAAGTCTTGTAAATTTGGGTACTACACGGAGGCAGCCTGGTTTAATGACACACTGACCCAGACTAAGAATCCTATTTTGTGCAGTCTCCTCTGTTCAGTGTCTGCCTGCAAGTACGTCAGTGTGTATATATGGTATGCAATAAACAAGCGGAGTACACACAGGAGACAAGCCCATACAAAACTCATCATCTCTGGGAACGTGAGATTCCAACACAGCCCGGATAATAACCATAAAGCGGTTTTTCTCTTGTGCACCTCTTCAGAACTGCAGGGCGAATATGTGCAAATACACAAAGTGCACACACACATACAGAGACAACACTGAAAAGGTCCCTTTTGTCTGCTCAACGCTGATGAAAAGCTACCCACTGCGAACTTCAATCACATTGGAAAATGAGTTGGAGACGTGCTGTAACCCCGACAGTGTCATTAAGCCTGTCAGTCAGTCCCCTGGAGTTTGGGGAGGAGGAAACCGCCGTCGGCCTTCTTTAGTGGGCTGTGCAGTCCTGAACTAGACCCGGAGGTACGAAGTCTCCTCCTGTGCTGGATCCATGTCTGACACTGGCATAATGAAGCTATTTTATTATAAAATCTGCCTTGTGTGTCCATAAACCCCCAAATGTCAAACATCCAGACAAAGGAATCATGCATATTCTAATGATGCTCAGGGAAGATGATAACAAACATTATCATGTGAGAAATGATAGCCGAAATCCCATCATATATGTTCCCACGCATTAAAACCCATGCAGTGCACACACACACACACACAGACAGACACGCACACACAATACATAGAGCAAGATAAGCCTCCGCACGCTGTCAGAGGCGAGTGTGTGTGATTGGCCTCTGTGGAGCTACTGCTTCTCTCATCATTAACTCTTCAGAGGATCGCACGGCTCTAATCACGCTAAGCCTCTCTGAATGGCGATGAAGTCAAAAACGTGCCCATGCACATATTTACAGATGCCCAACTCATTACACACACACACACACACACACACACACACACACACACACACACACACGTAACGGCAAACACTTCATCAACACAATCACAAAACGTACTGTGTGCAGTCTGTAGAAGCACGTCTGATACCAAACACTGTAAGAACCAATTATGGCCATTTTTCTGGAACATTTAAAAAAATAAAAATCACCTCTATAATTAAAGGTAAAATTTCCACAGAGTTTGGGAATGATGTGTCCACCTTCCTTCTCAAATTTTTATTTTTGCTACCCCACTTTTACTCAAACATCTTACAGTCCAGTTAAAACCCCCTCGATCAAAAATGTTTATGCTCAAATGAGTCACCTTCAATTATTGCCCAAACTCAAAGCAATATGCTTTCAGCAGCAGTGAGTAATGTGCACATTTCTTTTTTTTTTAAACCTGGGTTTTCTCTCTAGAGCAATATATCTTATTACTTGTGGTTGTTGGGATTTATGCAGCATGAGAGGAAGACTGCAGGTTGGAGTCAGGGATGAAACAGCTCCACCTCCCTCCTCTGCATGTTATTTCAGGACATTGACGGATGCTTTTATTTAGAGTTCTCCTAAAAAAAGATGCTGGAATTGAACATCAATCACAGATAAGATAAGTACAGCACAGTGCTCTTTGTAGCAAAGATGAAAATAAAACATTGTCACAGTGTGTCATTTATCTGGTGTTGATCAAGGAAAGTCAACAAGTCAGTGCATTAATAATGCAGTAATTTATACAGCATTTATATTTATTATGCAACCAAAACCTACTGCACGTGTGTTTGCAACTCGATACCACCCCCCAAAGCCTGAAACAGATCTGCCAGTCTATCGCTGCAGTAATAAACATGCGACATCCGGTTAGACTTTCAAAATAAAGCTCGCTATGGTCACAGTTTGGTTAGTTTTATGCACCAAAAGAACTCGGGTACATTTGAGAGAATATGGTAAGTTTCGTTACCTGATGTAACATCGTACAGAACTCAAGATAAGTCAAGGTTGACTTTTGGTTTCATACAGGAAGCAGACAGCAGTCTCCTGGGTGGAAGTCTTGGGTTTCTTTGACCCATTTGTCCACTCCGCCTCCTCCATAGGTGGACTTTAGTTCATCCATCGCTTCCAGCTCATGCAGCACCTTCATATATTTACACTTTTCAGGCGAAACGTGACACTGACACCGTATCCTCTAGTGGATCGGCATGTATGTATGTATTACACACGTTGGCGTAAGACTGGGCTGGTGCGTCTGTGTGTGTGTGTGTGGCACCACAACAGCAACCACATCCAATCTAAGATGGCCACACCTTGCCACAAGCGAAAGCCAATGGGTGCAATTAAATCTCCTGACAGCACCAGCTTTAACTACTCACTTTTTTAAATTGAGTCTGGCTACAATAAAATACCTGAGCAGTCTTTACCTCTGGGTCCTCTAGTGAATATTTTACAACCTTGATTCTACCTCGTCCCTTTTCCTCGATTTAAGACGGCACGTTCATGAGCTTTTTTCTGAGGTTGATGTGTAGCCAGCTACTGCCTGTCCCGACTGTTATTTAGCGACCATACCGTGTACGCTGCAAGGTCAAGTATAAGCCGAACCCGTAGGCCTCCGTCCCCTCCTAAGATGGAGTACTTTCATTTCACTCACTTGGGGCCTCGTATTTTCTCTCCATTTTATTGCTTTCTCTAAGCGCTTTCCACAAAGACACATTCCACCTCCTCATACAGACACAGGGCTCCCGTCCAAGAGAGAGTGGGGAAGGTCTGGATACCGTGCCACAGGGACAAGAATGCTGACACTGCTGTAACTCGGGACAAAAGCTAAAGATGAGAGTGGAGAGAGACAGAGTGAGAAAGAGAATGGGAGCAAGTCTAGTGTATAGGAGTTGTTAGGGGGCTTGTGCTGAGCCAAACAGAGGAGCTGTAATCCCCATCTTTGGCGTGATGTCAGAGAGTCTTGCAGAAGACCGGTTTTCTCACTCTGCAAAAATGCTGTCTCCTACATCCCCGTGTGTGCCGCAGCTATATATAATGCAAACATCAAACGCTTGTAGCTGCGTTGACCTCTCTCTCCCTGGGAGACCCCTTGTTCCCTCGTAATACAGAAACCATCCCCCAGACACACAAACACAGACTGGTTCTAAACGCCGACGCACCATCTGAATTTCACCTTATCTCTGAGGACAAGCTCATCTCTATTTTACAGATGGACGGGGCGGTGAGGACTAATCTGGTTCCCTATCTTTTAACTTCACTCTGAAGATCTGAGAAGAGCAGAGATGAAGGAGGGCCATTTCTTCACAATGCATCCGACTTCAGGGACAGGAAAAAAGGGGTGGAAGAACAAAATATACGGCACCAGGAGAAGAGCTTCTCTCTGTCATTGTGCTGAGCGTATCTCATGTATTGGTAACTGGAATTGAGATACTGACCCAACCGATCATCATCGAAGGTCATCTCAGGATTGATACACACTTTGCTGATTCATCTATTTAATCATTTATTGCTCACTTTTATTTTTTTTAGTCTCGACATCAGATAACCTGAGTACCCCAGATGGGCTGTTACAAAAAAACATCTGTGGTAGTCATCGTTGGAATTTATTTAGAAAGAGGAGTCACTTTCACTTTACCAAGTAATTGGATGAACCATCTGTCTATCAACGTGTATCATGGGAAAACTTCAACCAATCAGATCAACAAACCATATAATGTAGTTAAATATAGTCTCATTAAAGTCAGAGCATATTCTCCATCAGTGTCATTCTTTTCTCTTCTTTCTGATCTGAACTGATGTAGAGCAGCCACCACTTTTGTTTTTCGACCTGTCACGTGAATCCTGGTATATTTCCATGCATACTTCTTGAAGGTATCATTGGAGAATGTGAACACAATGGTGAGTAGCTCATGTAACACAGCACTGCATTAACTTGATCCTTACAAAGTCATACAGAGATAGTCGAGGGAAGAAGAGAGGACATTAAATGTAGCTTCTTCTGCATCTTTATACAGCATTCAGGTGCCTTAACCAGTTTTCTCTTTTACCTGTTTGAATGTTTACCTTTTACCTGGCTGACTAGAGAAGCTGTTTGCTTCCTTATGCATAAATCGACAATGATTTCCACAGTTGCACTCACTAATCAGGGCCAGTAATTGCTCCAGTGACTGAAAACAGGGTTTGGCTGCTCCATTGCCCAGAGGAGATTGCTGGTCTACACCACTGGCTATCCCTAACCTGTGACCTCAGCTCCTAATCACCAATTAACATGCAGCATTATCTGCATATTGACGTAAAGGCAAAGGGTATATCAGCTGAGAATGCCTATTAAACAGGATGAAAACAAAACTACGACATGGAGGGCATCTTCTAAATGCAAATGTACACAAATATTTTGATGCGAGCCGGCGTGCTGGTTGAGGGCAGTTGTGGAGGGAGTTGGATTTGTAGCTCTCCCCTGTCACAACAATATCTTTTTTACCACGGAGCTGCTGACATGATTCATGAGCCAGACGACTTGATGTGGTGCTGGTGTGCCGGCCCAGATGAAATCCCCTCAGTCCACTAATATAGGTTTCTGTGCTGGGGTGTGCTTTACAAGTTACTGTAGCTAAGGAGCCATTTCACACTGCTGAGCTAGAAATAGGTCTTACTGTAGCTAAATCAACCCAGTCCACCCCTCCCCAACCCTTGTCACTGGAGACAGTGTTACACAGTACACACATAATTCTACACACACGTTCAATAAACACATACACACATTCCTTCTCTGCCTCTCTCTCTCCCTTTTCCTTCCTTCCCTTCACAACTACCTTCGGTGGCTCTCATCCACCCACCCACCCCCTTTTTTCCGAGTACCTCTCTTTCCCTTGCTCCTTCTCCTTCTCCTTCATTAAAATGGACTTCCTAAAGCCTCCATTCGTCTTGCTGACAGCTCCACTATCGATCGGACTGGAGAAAGGGATGCAGTCCTAGAGCTTTAAATGGCTCTCTGGCTAGTGTGGATGAAGGCTGGGCTGGACTGAGGCCGGAGGGGAGGAAGAGGTGGGGAGTGCCAGGTTTAGCCGGGAGGTCTGGTCCAAGTCTGGGCTCTGATGTGTTTTAGGTCACCAGTGAATAACACCTAGATTGCCCTGATGCCAGGAATCAGAATTTACATGAAAATGACTCACCGACTCTGTGATGAGGATTACTCTGATGAGATCAGATAATGAATTAATCATGGAGGTTCAAAGCCAACCCATTAACCGGCCTCTTCGGGCCACCGGCAGACTGTCCTGAAAGTGAGAATTATAGCGGGACCGCTCGGAAACACTGGGAAGTGAACAGAGGTGGGACTGTTTCAGTTGGCTACACTGACACGCAATTCATTCCAATCAAAGCCATGTGAACCAACGTTCCGCTGGCTGACGCCTTTAATCGGGCTCCATCCCTTATCGTCAGCCATTATCTAGGGAAGATGAGTTGGCACATTCCGTCTTCATCCCTCTCGCCGTGTGACATCAAATCCCTCCGCCAAGATTAATGATCGGACGTTTGATTTTCCTAATGATTAAAAGCTCTATGGCATACTCTGTGTCCTGCGGTGCAGCGGAAACCCCACGGAGCCCGTCGGATTCCCTCCTCCCTCTGATGAGCACTATCTATGTGTCTGTTGGTTGTCATCTATAATCATATTGTGCACCACAACAGCCTCAGAAAGCAAGGGAGGTCTCCTGTGGCCATGTCACTGTTTATTTGTGATCTAATCTGTCCCTCTGTACTGCCCTTGATTGGAGCCGCGAGGGAGAAAAAAAGATAGACAAGGTGTAATATTCAAGACAAATTACTCAACTTCCCGACTGTGAGCAGTTCAATCTACACAAGGCACTGCAGTGTTTAGATTAAGGTCTTGTTAAAGTAGCATTAACAGCAGGGCTCATGATGCTCGTGTATTGACACTTTAATCAGTACATGAAGGAGTCCACACAGCATTCATCTTTGTGGAGCTAATTTGAAAATTCAAGCCTCCCGACGGCAAAAGAATCCTTTAAAAGCCGATTGTGTCTGCTCTTTCTAAAATGCCACACTCCCACAGATATGCGGTGACACGGTCTGGGGTTCTATAAAATGAAGAAACGATAAGACAAATGGGGACGGAAGAGAAGGACTCGATGAAGAGGAGGTGTGCGGGGGAATGGGCGAGATGGAAGAGAAGTAAAGAAAGGAAGCAGAGGTGATCTGGAAGGGCGGAGGGAAGGAGAAATGGAGCATGGGGCACTGAGAGAGAGGAGGGAGAGGGAGGAGGTAGCAGAGAGGCAGAGAGCAGTAGTCGATATAACGGCAGTCATTCATCTCTCTGACAGCCTTCCAAATGCTCCACTGGGGGAGACACAAAGCTGCGTCACCTCGAATGCAGCAAATGCACGGAGCGCGCACACACACACACACACACACACACACACACAGGGTTTGCATACATGTGCATGCACACACGGAGGAAACACATGTTTACGAGGCTTGATTTTGCCGCGCACGCACACGCGCGGAGCTCCGTGTTCTGGGTCAGCGGTATGTTTGCGGGGCATGGTAAGTCAGTACATACACCATTACACTGCGACCTGTACAAGCACAAATCATAGCCGCGGGCGTCAGTGGGACGTTCACACATGTTTTCTCTCTCTCACACATAAGCATATATGACGATCTGTATGTGCTGCAACAGTCGAATCAACAGCGATAAATCTCAAAAGCAGTTCAAACAAACATTTAAAATAGGGGACGGGATGATTCCTGATTGGTTCCAGCTTCATAGAGGCGGGACGGTCGAATAGTTCCCATTGAACATGAACTGAGAATTAGTGAGAATTATGTTTAATATTTCTCTGCAAACACACTGAAATGTTCCAAGATAAACATTCCCATGAGCAGGACATGACACATTCACATAACATTGGAATATGGGAACACAGATTTGTGCACACATACACACACATATACACACACCAATCCTTGCTTCCCAGTCCTGTTCACGGCCCATTGGCTGATGCCTGCCGTCCATCTCTCGTGATTCATGGCTAAGCGAGCTGCTGTAGAGCAGTTCTAAACCACTGGGCCGAGGAGAGCCTGTGTGTCATTAAGGCACAGCGGGTTGGACATGCTGTTAGAGCCGCTGCACCATGGCCAGCTCTGTGCCTCAGCCCGGAACAACAGGAGGCGAGGAAGCAGGTACTGCTGTATGTGGTGGTACTGCTCATAGCGGTTTGACTGGAAAAGTAATATCAACAGCTGAGTGCACTCTGGGACTACTTTGAGCAAGAGAAGTGTTGTCTTTTATTTAGTCGGACACCGTCTCCACCCAGCATTTCAACTAAATTAGCCACTCTAATCATCCTCAAATCCTCCTTCTTAATCAGCAAAGCAGTGGAGGCTAAAGAAAAGAGACAGGGTGCCAAGTTCCCCCCTCTGCCATCCTGTATTAGTGTGGGCCCCAAGAAAGCCATGGAGGCACACGTCCATACCCTAATGACTCCTTAATGATCCCCTCCTTCTGCAAGAGTGCTGACAAACACTGACAAACCCTAACCCTGACAAGAGGAACACCCACACTCAGCCCTCTTCCTCACCCCTTATTTAGAGGCTCATCTCTCAGCCCTCAGCCTCATTATAGCAACGATGGTCCAGCAGGATCCATACAGTCCCCCCCCCCCCCACCATCTAAACTAGCAGCAAGATAAACACCCGTGATGAAATAGCCCGTGTCACTTTCAGAGTGAGGGGCAAAGTTTGAGTAAATTCCTTTCGGCAGATGGAGCGAGAGCGAGAGAGAGGCGCAGATAAACAAAAGCCAGATTTAAAATAGAGAATGTCGGCAGGAGGCAGAGTAGAACTGCGGAGCCTATGGAAAATCATTGTTTGTACCCTTTTCACTTTTCCCTGATCGTGATTTCCATTTCAACTTGGGGTTGGGGGAGTCAGCAGCGGAGACTCTTTTTCGACATCACACAAGACATAATTACAGAGTGCACCATTGCCAGCCCGCCTCAGTTTCTCCTAAATACTCACACCCCAAATTAGGGGTTACCTCCTTCTAGTTAAACCTACTATTTAAGATGAAAACGTCACAGACAAACAGAGGGGACGCGAAAGGGAGCTTGGAGAGGAAAGACCTAGTTTAACAGCTTTGTTTCACAATGACAGAGAAGGCCTTTGTTAGAGATGGTTACTGGCAGGCCTTGGATAAAGCCAGGTGTGGAAATTGGGACAAAAACAAAAGTTGGAAAAGACACAGAGAGCTAGAAAGACTAGGGAGTGTGTTTATGTTCTATCTGCAGTATATATGACAGCTGAAAATCTGCTAAGGATATTTCCAAAAGAGAGTGAGCTAAAGAAAAACACTAACTTCACGCTAGCCCATGACCTCACTGGTTTGGACCGCAGCTCCCAGTCCCAGTCGCGGATGACAGAGCACTCACTCTTTGAGCCTTTCCCCAGCTCAGCCATCTTTTCTGTTTTGTTTTCTTTTTTCTTTTTCTCCCTCTTTATAGATGAGGATCCTGGTCAGATTCAAGACGATTTATTAGTGTCACAGAGTCTGCTGGTCAGCTTCAGGCAAGTGGCCAACACTAGGCTTGGCTCTTTTCTTTCTTTTTTTTTTGCAGTGCTGGGCTGTAAAGAGCCACAAAAGAGATTTTCTTCTCTGGTTATTGGAAGATGAAAAGAGATCCCATGCATGGCTCCTTTACTGATCCCAGGTACTGTAGTGCCTCTTGATTTATGGAGAACACTCATCTGGAATCTCTGCTTTTTGTCTCTCTCTGCTCCTTCATCACACACAGGCCACCGTTCACCCTGTGGCAGAGACTAGTAGCTGAAGTATTGTGGGAAACCGGAGTTTTGAGTTACACTTGTTGGTATCAGTTGTGGTATCAGCATTAGCAGACATACACAGACGGTAAATGTTGTTGTGACAGTATAGATATAACAGTATATCGTATTAATGCCTTTAAACTGTAACTTTTCCACCTTAAAATAACAGCTTCACTCTCATTTTGATGCTACACTGGCTTGTAATAAGGTGAATGACGCCATTATTTAACTTTGGGGTCCAGATTGTGAGAAGTATGTAACAATTTATGACACAGCAACAACTGTTTCACTGATTTTTGGTGAAACTGGATCATATTTTATGGAGAAAATGTTTTCTGGTTTCCCCTCTGATGTCCTCTGGCTGCTCCGCCGTAGCTCTCTGTGATTTACAGAGTTTCCTGATGGACAGTAAACTGCGAAATGTAGCTGCTTACTGGCCGGGCTGGGAGCTCAGAGCACCGGGTAGCACAGGAGCTTCAGAAACAGTTTACAAGCCTGGGACAGGAGGAATGTTGACAGAAGAGGGGGGGGTTTGGTGTTGTGCTAGAACCGGAGCTGGGCGAGCGGGTAATGTAACTCAGAAGTTTCTGTCAGCTAATGGCAAAGATGAAGCGACCCAATATGACGTTGATAGAGGAAGCTAAGAAGAAAAAGGGAGAGAGACTGAACAAGATGACACCAGACGAGTAAATTTCAACCTGTATTTTAGAGAGAGCTTTATGAAATAAAAGACTGAAGCCAGATGCTGAGCTGGGCTTCTTGTTGTTGGACTAGTAAGTATCAGCTGGCTGCTATGTTTTGTGTTGAATATAATCATTACAAACGCACATGTACATGTAGTGTTATTGCACTCTGGAAGAAATACCAAATGGCCATCATTCTTCTACGGTATGATAACATTTTACTCAGCAATGCAATTGCTAAGATCTGCTAACAAATAGCGACAGTGCTAGTTGATTGTTTTGTAAACAAGCCAACAAGTTCGTCAGATTATCTAAACCATGTTGGCAATTACCTCTCATTGCACGGTAATCAAACTTGGACCAGGAAGTGAGACAGGGGTAATTTTAGCATTCACCTTTGTTTTCTCTTCCAGTGACATAACTGCATACCCAGATGTCAGCATTTAACCTCATGAGTACAATCTCATTATAGCTGATAGGCGGGTGGTGATCTAACACCAGAAAAAAAAAAAAAAAAAGCGCATGTGTATGCACAAACTGAAAGGAGTTCACTCGAATGTGTCTGTTATCATCTTTCACGCTTTATATCCGCATGATCAAAACCCGAAGCTCAACAGAATCAAAAAAACCCACATCCCACGCCGTATCAGCCACATGGTCCTTTTATCACATCAAACATCCTACCGTATATGATTTCATTTAAGTCTCCGGGAAATTTTAATAACTGGGACGCATTCTAATGAAAGTGGTTTCAGTCCTCATATGGCACGTATTCCTTTATCACTGAGGACTGGAATCGATGCCACATATTCAGTCTCGGCCTCTCTTCACTGTGCTCCTAGACTGTACACTGGAAATCCAGTCAGGAACAACATCCTGTCCCCGGCCTCTAGGAAGTGACCTCAGCTTCAGAAAGGCCAGATAAAAGGTCCACATCAGAAACAAAAACAACAGGCTGGCCGTAATGAGCTATCCACCAGGCTCCAGCGTGTTCTGAGGGAGACCAGGTGGTGTGACACACATATGACTCTGATTAGGGGGCCTTCGGAGGAACAAGAGGCGAGCGGGGGGGCATGTAGGGTGGGCCATGTAGGGCCAATCGGGGAAGCTTTGTATGTGATGCAACTGTTGGTGGTGTTCGATGACCTCCACCAGGCCCCAGGACACTCTTTGCAGTTTGTGTGCAAGCAGTTTTGGGTACTGTTCTCCTCTAAGAAGCAACATGTGAGCTGAAAAAGTGACTCATACAGCACTAGTCTGTACATTGGATATAGCAGAGGGCATATACACACTCGCATGCATACACAAACAAGTAAAAAAATGTAATCAGACATTTCGGTGGACAATTACTGCCACAGCAAACCATGTGCAGAGCAGTCAAACCCTCAGATGTGTCCTCTGCGTCTCTCACCCATCTCTCTCTCTAACCTCATTACATGACAGAGGTTTTTGGCACTGGTGTCTGTAGACTCATAATCATACTTCTGCTCTGCACACATCCTCAAACTGTGGGAGGGAGATGTCAAAGGGACCTCTGGCCTCATTCTTCAAGCGTTAGTTTCATCCTGGTGCATTGTGCCGCGTTTGACTGGGCTGTTTAAATGTCTCCTGATATCAGGCAACACAAACAAGCAGGCCGGCCGGGCCTGGTGGGGAGGATAAGGAATGAAGGGGAAACGGAGGCCATTCTTCTCCTCGCGTGACGGGAATTGTGTTGGAACAAGCACCTGTCACCTCCCAACAATGACCACAGAGAGGGAGAGGTAGAAGCAGGAGAGAGAGAGGGAGGGAGTGAAGAGAGAAAGAGGGCACCGAACAGTCCAAAAAAACTGGATCAATCTGTCAAACTAATTTCCCTCCATCTCCTTCATGTCCTTCTTTCCCTCCCACTCTTCATTCCTCTCCCTCTGCCTCATATTCAAACAATTTAATCTGTGTAAATTACATTCCAAAACAGGCGCACGTTACAAAGCTCCAGACTTACTGCTACACGGACCAGATAAACATCTGCATAATATCTGCATAAATGGTGTGCATTCGTAATAAGGTGAACCAGCTGCTGAGGCTATCCTATTGGCCTTTTCTTCAACCGCCTCGCTCTCTCCCCTCCTCCTCCCATCCCATCACCTTCATCCGTTCTCCAACACAAACTTTGACATCCGTGTTTTTAAATAGACAAAGAGCAGCAGCATCTCTGCGTCCTTCAGACTCCTCCTTTAGATACCCTCTAAACAGCCAGAACAGAGGAATGCTGGGCGCAGCACAATCCCACACACCTACAACATGATAAGAGACTCTGGGAGAAAAAAACAACTTTTTTAACCTTGATTCTTTGTCCTCTGCAATGACAGCTAGCCTGCTCTAATCATTTCTGACTGCCGTAACTGCTTTTACACTCAGCAAATGTGTGCCCCTTACCTCTCTGTCCTTTAGCTTCATGGCCAGAACCAGCTGGTTGCGATGGTTGGTCAACGCTTCACGGTAGTTTCCCTTGGAGAAGAATGCCGAGCCCAGATTCCCATGAGCGCGGCATTCCCCTGTTTGGTCACCTGAAGAGCAAGAAAACCCCCAAAAAACATGAGAAAGAGCCAGAAAAGCATATTTGATTACAAAGCAACCGGTGTTTATTTCACATCATCCCACTGCCACTGCTTGAACAGCGATGTGATGAACCACATCTATGTCGCCAACATGCCAGTGCACCCTTAAAAGGGAAAGTGGCCGTTCTAGGTTCTCCACAGTAGAGCAGCTTCCCTGACAGCTGGTAGTGTTGATCTCAATGCTCCAGAGGGTGAGAGGGGAAAGCCTTATTATTTCTGCCTGACAGAGAGGCCCCACAGACAGGGCCAAAGTAAAGCGCAAGTCTCTGCGCTCCACCTGAGAACCACAGCTCCTTATCTCCAGCTGCTCTGCCCAGTCATGTGTCAAACTGTGAGGGGGTGAGAAGAGTGGAGCCAGTCTGTGCTACTCTCTGTTTTCATTTTTTCTCTTTCTTTCTTCCCCCTTACTGTCTTTCTCTCAAACATGCTCTACTCTCCCTATATTAAAACCCACACAGCAAATCCATACTCATAATAACAAACATCTATTTTTGAGCAAAGAAATGGGTCACGTCCTGTCAATTTCTGGCAGATTACCTCGTGTTCTGGTTCTCAAACGGGGACGAACACAAAAGGGACAAGAAGAATCAGTCCCGGGGACATTTTGTTTTATTCCTTTACTGCAAGGCTGGACAAACATTAATTAAAAATGTTTGAAAAAATATTTAAAAAATATGCTGGTATTAATACACAAGAGCAGGACTGAGAGTCGAGCCATGCTCGCTGCCCTGTAAGGCGGGCTAATGTTGGCTTTATTGGCACGACCAAGTCGAAACAGTGTGTTAACCTGCTAATCTTTCTCAACAGGTATAATGTTTAAATCTTTAGGATGCTTAAATATGCAAAGTAGCTCAGCTGAGGCTGATGTGTTTAGTCAGGGATCATCCTCTGGGGAACATAAATGTCTGTTTTGATGGCAAACCATCCTATAGTTGTTGAGTTGTTCAGCTGTGTCACTTTCAGACTTAATCAATAACAAAACTAATCATTTATTGAAGCCCTAATCTACCTTATTATACCTTCAGGCCTCTTACCTAAGGTCTTGGCGACCTCCAAGTCCTGCTGCATGTAGCCAGTGCTCTTCTCGGTGTTGCCCAGGGACCAGTGGGCGCTGCTGAGGGCTGAGAAGACGGATCCGCGTAGCTTCAGGCTGCACGTGCCGATCTTCAAAGCGGCCTCCAGCACCACAACAGAGGCTGTGTGGTGGCTTGCTGTCAGCAGCTCCTGGCCAATCACAGACACCACCACAAAGGGACTTTTGTCCAGCTTCATCTTTTGCAGCTGCTGATAGGTGGGCTCGAGAGACTCTGCGCACAGGAAGGGACATGAGTAAGACAGAGATTAGAAACAGACTCCAAAATATGCCCAGACATAACCTCGCACTGACATGGTGACTGTAACACATTATCTGACTCTGATTGCAGTAACTGTGTTACGTGTTTGCCAGCCCAGACAGCCTGCTGTCTGAATTCAGATTCTGCTTCTCTTTGGTACTGGTTGCGTTTTGTCTGCCTGGATAAGCATGACCTGTAGCCGTGCTGAGTGACGGCTTTCACTGACAATTTGACAATAAGTCAACATATCCACTCTGACTGGGGTAATCTCGGGCAATTTCCAAGAGCGTTGCATAAAAATGGCGCAAGTTTACAGCATTGTGGGTAACTGTCTTCACAAAGCCACACAGCGAAATTATATTTCTGGCTTTTCCTCGTGTCAGTCGATACGGTTTGTTTGAGAGAGTACACAGGGCTGAATGGGTTTTGAGATAGAGTCGAAAGAGTGATGGGGAAACTAATGCAGTTAATGCACAACAGTAGCAGCAGCAGATGAATGCAGAGCAAAGGAGACTCACAAGGTGACCTTTGAAGAGGCTGAAAATGCACACAATGACATAAATCAATGGTGGGCCGCCCGGGATTCGGGATCCACAGCCCCTCCAGATTACAAAGCCCTCTGGCAGACACAAACATCGAACAACAGGAAAGGGGGGCACGCCCAAATGTGTGCGTGTGTGTCTATTGATGAATCTGTGTGTGTGTCGTGTACATTTGCATTCACGTATAGTGAGTGCATCCGGGGGATACTTAATTCTCACGGCCGTGCATTTGCAAATATTTTGAGCAGAGTTGCTACTAATTAGGTCAAAGCGCTTCACAGGAGACGTGCGCGGAGATCTCGTGCCTCTGCAAACCGACCGCGCGGTGTGGTGCATGTGTAGTAGATTTCATCACGAGGCATTTCTTTCATTTGTTTAGACAAACATTTAGCATACAGTCACAATATCTGAACAAACTCAATAGTTCTTGGAAACGCACACAGAGACTAATTCACCTAGACACGCACACAATGCGCTTCCCCACACGAGCACTCAAAAGCATAACTGATGATGCTCTTTCAAGAGCGTTGCCTCTGTTCCAGCACTTGGCAGAATGTCGTGCTTACAGAGACAGTGCGTGCATATAATATCCATTCATAGCTTGTAATTGCCTTCAGAGTGACACGCAGAGCTGAGTCATAAATCAAACGCTGAGAGAATCATTTTTTAAAAAGGTGTCATGGCTGTTCATAAACAGGTAGTTATGACAACACTCGAAGAGGAGGGGCCGGGAACACACACACACACACACACACACTCACAAAGTCAAATGCAAAAGTGTTTACTGAGCCTTGTATCAAGATATGAAGAAGAATTACAACCTCTACCTCGCTGACATGCACACAGCTAACAGAAAACCATAACACTGACTTTTTCCCCCCTCCTTTATCTTGTAGGAGCGGCTTTTTTTAATGTAGCTTTTGCAGCCAAGGCCACACCTCACTGGAATGGCAGTACACTTGGACAGAAATACATATCTGCAGTGTAGCAGAGAGTTATTCTGCCTATCGCATGTGAATAAATATGAGCAATGCATTCTGTGTTCTGTCAGTGAGACATGTAAGAAAGGTTTCTTCTTATCATTCACGTAAGTTAGTAATAAATAATAACGTGGATAAAATGACACCACCGTGACCTTTATCATAAAATTCTATAACCAGCGTGGTTTCACTTGTTCGCGTGCTGTTCTTACTATTCTACTATTCTTTATAACCTTGGCTTTTTTAAAGGATACGGTTGGTGATATTATGTGTGTTTCTTATTGTTAACAAAACCAACGAAAATACCAAAACCAACGATGCGTTAGTCTGTCTTTCCAAACCGCTCTCTTTATAGCACTCAGCACCAAGTCCAATGGTTCCTACTGAAGACATACGTTTTTAAAAATAGGTCAAAAACATAAAACAGGGCCTTATTTATGACAGGAGGATGGTACAGGAATGCAGAATTGTCTAAAAATAAACTACGATGCCCATTTTGATGCCAACCAGTGAAACAGTGTGGCTCATTGATGTGTTTTTAATAGTTATAGTTAGGAATATGGAGCTTCATAGAGGAATACACTGAGTTAGACTGTGCCTAGGATCAGTTGGTTTTGGTCTTTTCATGTGATTTGTTAATCATAATCATTCTGATCCTTTAGAGGTCTGGTGTAGGATTTCTTGGCATGTTGCAGATTGCAACTATAGGCTGCATTTTTAAAAATGAACGTAGTCGCCTTGATGTTACTCATAGGTTATTCATGAGGCATTGTGAAGCTCAGCGTGGTCGACTCTTGGCAGTCCTGACCAAGAGGTGGAGCATAGGTGGAGCTATGGTGGGGTAAATCTAGCCTTGTTACTTGAACCAGCTGTGATGGCATCCGTGTATTACTCAGAGCAGCCATGATCTTAATAAACAGATTTGTTTAAGGAACTGCAGTTTTTGGCACTTCAGCAAAGGTTGTCCCTTGATTGCAGCCAACTAAATACCCCTCGCCGCAACCACCAGCATGTAGGAGAACCTACGGTGGCCATGAAACTTGTGAAAAACACAAAAGACCCTAAAAAGAGCCAGTGTTTGGCTGCAGAAACACAGCAACATCAGACTCAGTAGGAGAGAAAAAAAAGTTAATTCTGATTTAACAAAAACACAATGAGTCTTATGTTCAGGTTATTATAAGCTAATGAGAACTAATTATGGATATTATATCCCATTTCTATCATGTTCTGTAAACCAAATCTTACACACTGGGCCTTTAAGCAATAATGTGATACTGTATTGATCTCTGTCGAAATAGTCTCCCCTTTCTTGTCGTCTCCAGGGAGCTCAGACGTCAGGGTAAGTTACAAAGCAGCCCCTCTGGCACTCGTAGTGTTGAAGAATCAAAAGCACTTTGCTCAAAGGCTCCTCAGCAGGACACAGCGTAATGAAAACAAGCTCCAAACCCTCCAGTTAAAGGACAGGCTTTTTAATGGCAAATGATCCAGCGTGGGTCAATAACTGCCACACTGTGACACTCTATGTTATCTGTCTCTTCTATGGTTTATCTGAAGGGATCTTCAAGCAACAACAACCAAAAAAAAAAAAAAAGCCTTTTTAGTCACCGTATGTGAAAAACAATCCAATAATTAACGGCTAATGGACCCTTTGCACTCAATCCAGCCCCCAAGCAGCCAAGTGAGAGACACAACTGGAACAGGATGAATAGTAAGAATATTACCCATGTGATTACACGCACACTAAAACAGCCTTCAATGGATAGAGCTGCGGGGAGAGAGAGAGAGAGGCTGATTTCCCACAGCTCGTTCAATGATACAGACGGACAATGCCGATATCGGAGGTTAAAACTGCTGCCAGGATGATCGGAAGTGGCAGACGGGGAGAGACAGATACAGTAAAGAAGAACAGGGAAGGGAGGTGAGACTGCGCCAGTTTCCACTTGTGAGAGAGCCCTTTGTTGTGGGAAATACAGTACGAGTCACATGAGAGTACAACAGCTGCTTGACTCTGGAATAATGAGAAGAAACCTTGATCTATGCAAGGAGGGAGTATGTGTGTGTGTGTGTCAGGGAGAGAGGGTTGAATCATATATGACATGCCAAGACTTGTGGTATTATACATATAATATTAAATCTGAAGCGAAAGCAAAGCAAAGCTTTTATGAATTCACTGCACACTCTTGTCCTTGAAGACATATGCCTTGATATTGTTCTCCGAGGTTCATTATTTGCCTTCCTCTATCCTAATGTATTTATCTTCCTGCTCGGGTATGGATGTCATCAGATGCTTCTTCTTTTGCTCTGTGGCAAGAAAACAAACATAAAGGTGCTCTGGGAGGACTGTAAACATCACAGTGTGTCGGCATGTCTGTGGTAAGATTAATGACGGAGATAAGTGAACACTGCAAACACAGCTAGACACAATCAGCTCTTTCTTGGCAACACGGCAGCAACGCTGGGTTTATCTAGGTGTTGGAGAACATTTTCTAAAAAATAAAAAAAATCTGGCATTGCTCATCTGCAATTAAATTGGCGGGCGTGATAATCAACAAGCTGGATGAGCGAGCGACGAACGAGGGAACGTGGCGCTCTTCCTCCTTGACGGAGAAAATGCAACACTCGCCTACCTTTCACTTATCAGGGGAGTTTGGCAGAGTAACACTGATTATCCTCCCTGTTTGCTGGCGTAACATTGATTATCGCCCCCCCCTCCTATGCCAGGAGCCCCTCTGAGAGGATCATTGCTCCTAATCCTTTGACCTAGCTACCTCTCCTCAACACACCTTGGATTAGGTCCTCTGCTGGTTGCCTGGCACTGTGGGAAAATAGGGTAAACAATTAAGAGATTAAATGGCTTGGGCTAAATGTTGGTCTTTCCCTACCGAGAGGACCCATTCTGGTCCATGATGCTCGCGTCTGGGCTCGCACCCAAAGCCCTTTCTTGTTTTGGCTCCAGTGACAGGCTCATATACTCAACATCGCTCAGATGGGCTCTCCATTCTTTATTCTCTTTGCAGTGTTCTTTTTTCTTCGGCATTTGAGGACGAATGTTCAGAGGAGTGCTGTATTCAATCAAAGAGAGAAACCGATTCTCCTCCTCGGAACAAAGCTCCTTCAGAGCTGCTGAGCTCATTGTACAGTTCAGTAAATTTTTTGGATTATAAAACAAGGCCGCATTTATTCACAGGCGCAGTTTTCAGCACCGTTCGGAAAAGAGAGATGATGACAAAGCAAGACTGCAGGATGACTCAGTGTGTGTTGGCAGTCGGTTGCCATCCAGATCTGAAGAATATTAAATCCTCCGCAGTGGTCATCTGAAGGAAAATTGCTGCCAGGTTTGTTTTGAGGATCATTAGTCTGGCCCACACTGATTACTCACGGACAATCAGGTCACTGCAGTTGGCTGATACAACAGATAATAATGCATAACAGAAAGAACACGTTTTGGTAACAATCTTGGCTTGAATACGCCACTTATAAATCCACTCAGCTTTAGGAAAAAGGCTTACACAGGGGCAGACAGACAATGGCATTAGTGTTGGATTCTCATTAAGATAACGGTATATCTGAACGTGTGATCAGCCCGACTGACAATAAGATATGCTGAAGCTGCAGGCGTCGGGGCCTCAGAGTCCGGAGGTAAGTACTTGACACCAACAGTCAGTCACAAAGACAGAAAGACGGGCCGATAGAGAGATGGCCTGAAAAACTGACAGGTAAAGTCACCCCAACACGCACATTGACTGACAGAGTGTGAGGATTTATCTCAGAAGCAGGCTCCCAGGCAGTTGTAGGACAAAACACGTGGAGACGCTGAAGCAGACAGACGAACGCGCTGTCACTGCGCACATCAGAGCTGCTTAATTTCCTCACCTCGTAATGGCGACTTCATGGCGGCTTCTATCATGCCCACCAGCAGCTGCAGGCTCTTGGGGTCTTGGGCCAGCCCGGAGGCGAAGGCGGCCAGTGCGTCGGCATGGCGGCCAAGGTACTGAAGGGCAACACCCTGTCGGAAGTATGCCTGTAGAGGGAGAGAGAGGTAAAAGACAGAGTCATCAGTCTGGGTGCCACAGCATGGGGTTTATACAAACACATTACCAGACACACTCATTTCACGCCATTTGCATTTTTTCCACACGAGCAGTTTTTCCGAACATGGCACCTCTCTCCTTTGTATTCCCATAATAGAGTGATCACTGGGTTTTTTGTACTTGTTAATTGGATTATAAGTTTTACATAAATGCACATGTTACACTCTGGCTGGCTGCCTTCTCAGGAGCAACTATTGTTTTTTTTACTATTCAATATTATTTTATTTTTCTTCCGTTTGCTGTGGGAGTGAACCACAACACAAGTAGAGCGCTGGGATTTCTCTTTGGCTGTGTTAGAAAATAAGTAGAAAGGAAGAAAAAGGAGAATGAGAGAGAGCTACTTAGTCAAGTCGGTCTGCAGCGCAATAAAAGAACACCCATATATTCTTCAGATTGTGCATTCCCTTTGTTAGGATGCAGTAAAAAAAAACAATAACTGGCCGGAGTCTGTTTTTGCATCAGACGTGTACTTGTGTCATGTTTTGGATACGTGACTAGCTCCTCAAACAGACAAAAATTAACCACATTTGTCATCCAAGTCACATCGTTGGGTAGTGTAATAATTCAGCGCCACTGAGACATAAACTGCATGCGGCTGCTGACATACTGTATCTTTCTGTGAGAGACTAAAATGTTTTGGAACAATCTTCAGAATGAAAACTAAAACAGACGCTGTCTCTGGGATCCAAAGCCCCATCAATAAGTGTATTTTCTCTCTCTCTCTCTTCTTCAGCATGTCTGTTTGGACTCACCAGAGAAAAGAGATGTTTTTATCCAAGCAAGTTTGTGACTCAGTATGTTTGCGTCTAAGGCCTGATCAGACAATAATCCTGGTGAGTTGTTAAACCTGACTCTGGTCCAGTCCAACAACAGCAGCAAAAAAAAAAGAACAGGAACTAGATCCAACTCATTACTCATGATCCAAACCGCTAAATCCCCCCAAGAGAAAGCAAACTGTCTCTCAGAATAGTCATATCTGGGCTTGTGTGTCAGAAAAACACACAATTATAGCAGCGAAGCATGGGAGAAAAATGAGGGATGAGCACTGTGTGAGGCAAAGAAACAGGAGAATCTGTCTAAAATTAAAACGATCTGTCATGTTTAGAGTCCTAACCTTTCCCTCTCTAGTATTTTGGTGCTTGTGTGTGTGTGCAGTCTGGTCACTCCCTCACTGAATATGCAGTCACTCCAGCTCGCAGCTTCCAAAAGTGACACGAAGGCTAATTTGCCATTAGCATCTAAGAGGCCTTTTCATTAGTCTGCCCAAGCTTCTCTGTTAGCACCGCTAGGAAGTGAAAAAGGCGAGGGGGGGATTAGGGAAAATGAGACATGACACTGAATTTATAGAGAGCAGTAATTAATTTTGCTTCTGTCCGAGCATCCCCCCTGTCCCCGTCCCAAAGCCTCTCCAGACCTGCTCAACATTTCTACCTCCCTCCGCATGCATCACAACTCTATTGAAAATGACGAGGACAGAGATTAGATTCAAAGCATTAACCTTTGTCCTAACGCTGTTATTATATGAGAGGAGTGCAGGTCAGGGTATCCGCTCAATATTAATTGCATCTAGTGGCGGTTGGAGTTTGGGCAAGACGTACTGGCGAGAGTAGAGAGGCACACAAACGTTTTGCCCGAGGGAACAAAAGACATTTAAAAGCACTTCTCCCTTTGATTAGATTTAGCTTACAATATGACTGCTCAGCCACAGATCTGTTTTTTTCCCCCCTCGTTCTCTTGAGCGGCGTGCCCTGACTGAAAGGACGAGAACAAAGATGAATGGAATAAGGCTTGCTTCAAACAGAAAGAAATGCCATCTTCTTCTTCAGTCCTTTTTATTTTTCCCTATTCTGTCCCACATAGGCCTCAAAGAATAAACCGCGCGCAGAGAGAGTGCATTAAAATATTGCGAACACGAGCGTGAGAATGAATGCATAAACCAAAGAGCCGCGGCAAGAATGACAAAATCAATGTGCCGTACAGCCTTATATGACTTTTTTTTTTCTTCCATTAATCTCTCGCTGCCTTCAAAAAAAAAACATCATGTAGCTGCACGGAGACACACGCGATATAACCTCAGCCTTTGCATAATCCAACAAGTCAATTCAACCAGCGATGCTCGTAAAAACTGAAGGCTGACTCTGAATTTACATTACAGAAGCTGAACATTAACATATATGGTAGCACCAAACGGTGCAAAAGAGGACAAAGCTGCAGAAATAACAGCAACAGGTTGGATATGCTATCTGGCGAGAGGGGAGAGCGTGATCTTACCCCTACACGACATTTTTTTCATTTTAAATTCACGCTTAACAGGATCTTCTCTAAAAACACAGCAGCAGCTGCTTAGAGATGCTGCCACAGTGATTAGTACAGCCTCTAGCTCTTAGCCAGACGGAAAGAGAGATAGAGAGAGAGAATCGCAGGAAGAGAGATTCATTTTGCCCTGTCAACATACAGCGTTACATACACAACATAAGTGCTTAATCTTTCAGCCAAAAAGCAGCTCGGGATGCTTATTAAAGAATGACTCCTCCGAGGGGCAAAGTTCTCACACATGCATGCCCCCTCGAAATGTGACACATCTGTCAGGCACTTTGTACGACACGCCATCCACAGATCAGGACTTCTATTAATGTGTTTTCGCCCTGAAATCCAATCCACGGTTAAATTATTGAACCTTTCCTGCATCTTCGCCTCCTCTATTTAATGCAGCAATGTGCTGATACCACAGAAGAGTGGATCGAGTGGGAGGGTTTGTCGCTCTTACCCGTGGGTAAAATCTGGAAGCGCTAAGGCGCATGTGCACACACGTGTGTGTGTGTGTGTGTGTGTGTGTGTGTGTGTGTGTGTGTGTGTGTGTGTGTGTGTGTGGAAAAGAGAAAGAGAGGCACATGAATGAGAGAGAGGATAAAAGCTTTCCTTGTTTCTCAAACATTTTAATAATTTATGAATGCTTGTTTGATGTAGCTTTAAATATTCATGTTTTATGCTTAGGAGGAAGAGGGAAATGATGCAAAAAAAAAAAAAAAAAAAAGTTATTCACTCTGGTACGCTGTACTACACGCTGTGGGGAACCAACGTTCTCCGCACACATATGCACAAACAAGCCCATGAACGCCACAGTCGCAAACACTCTTTCTCTCTAATGAGACACTTAACAATGAAACATGGACAATTTTCTTTCGGTGACAGCTCTGTTGTTCACAATAAGGCCCACAGTCAGAGCAGCTGAACAGAAAGTTGACACGATTAAGATTGGGAGTTTGGCGCAAGACCAGCTGTTCGAGGCTCTTTTTCTATTAGCAGATTAATGCCTCAGCATATGTCCTTGCCCCCTTCTCAGGCTCCTCTTCGGTACACTGTAACCCCGGGGGTGTAGTCAGCCCCTGGGAGCACGTCTGTGTTTGTGCTTGTCTTTCCTTGTTCAAAATCTGGCCCTAACAGGCTTAAAGGAAGAATATATTTCAGCCCACTGTTCCAAATGGATATGAGCAACAGGAGTGTGATTCGACATATGGTAAAGGTGGATATACTTTACGTACGCGCTCAGGCTTTCTGCATGATACGACTGGATTGTACAATGTTCCTGATGTAGCATCTTAAAATAGGATGGATGATGACAAAAACACAGCGTCTCCCACAGATGTGGAGAACACCGTTCGGTCAATAGGTTTCCAAGAGCCTACGTACGTAATCTGTCGACTGTTTTCTGATTCACTGATTAGATGTTTGGTCCATAAAATATCAGAAAGTGGTGAAACATATTGATCACTGCTTCCCAAAGCCCAAGCTGACATCCTAAAATATATTGTTTTGTCCACAACCAAGAGATATTCAGGACATATTCACATTTAAGAAGTGAAATCAAAGAATCTGGGTGTTTTTTCTTAGTTGACAACTAATCGATTAATCAACTAATGGTTGCAACTCTATCCTACATCTAAGTTTATTTCCCCCAGGTTTCTACTATAACTGTTTCCAAGACAAAATGCTTATTAAAGTCTGCCAAATCTATTTGTTTACTCTATCCTGAATCTGTCATTTTCAGCAAGAAATCAAATTGCCATGGTAATTTGCAAGTGTTTTGTATCAAGGGCACTGGAACTGGAAACCTGCCCGTGTATTCAGGTAATTTACAGACAGCTGAAGCTGTTTTCTGCCTCACAATCAGAGTTGTAAAATCTCAACCACAATGATGTCTTTCTAAACAAACAGCATAACATCTCACCCACAATGCAGGCAGCCCGTCACTGAGCCAACTGCTCCAGCTGTGCTCCAGTAGCCCAAGGCCTTGTGCGGCTTTGCTGTGCCGTGATCGGTGATCAGCAATAATAGAGATGCTCTCAAATGTGGAAATCAATAGGAGCCACGTAAGCTCTGTTTAGAGCGAGCCACACCCTTCACTGCTGTAGTGTGTGTAGGATATGCCTGCTGCAGATGGGTTCTGATCACCAGCGGGGCAGTCGGTGCCAATGTGAGGCACTCTGAACAGAACTCCTGCTGGCGACATAATGGAACCCAAATCAGACCATCAAATAGGGACAGCAGGCTGCAAATAACACTGCACACACACACACAAATACAAACTGAAGAGAAATACATCAATAGCTCCTCAAGAAAACCACCCATCTGTCTCACAGCAAACATGTATTACTTGAAATCAGCTTTGCACACGCAGGGAACAGATTAACGCTAATGGTGTGACGGGAACAAAGGGATTGCTGCCTTTCTTCCCCTTCAGTTTCTTGGGCTCTTTAACTGTAGGTGCCATTGCCTGGTTTCCCAATGTGACCCAGAAATGTCATGTGTTGACCAAGGTTTCAGACATGTGCTTCTGCCATCGCTTGCAAATCTCTGCCACTACACTTTCAAGGTGACACAGTCGATTCACCGGGTACACAAAATGTCAACTGCTTAATTTAATATCCTGGGATAACTGTCGGCCATGACAAATTAGCCGGGAGAACGGCTAAAAAAAAAGAAAGAAGTGAAATGGAGTGATTGCTGCTTTGGGCCTTCTGCCCTTCAACTTGACAGGCTGAAAGCCACTGTACAGCACAATGGAGGCTGCACTTAATTAAATCTATTTCCGAAGTGAGTTTCTACCCATCTTCGTGCATCTCCCTGCAGGTACACATCTCTTTCCCAAAGGACTGAAAAGGTCTGAGGTCGGTCCTCATAGCGGTGGCGGTATAGGGGCATTACACCCATCGCCTCGGGGCAAACATAAGCCTCTGGCCCCAGGGTCATGATAGAATCATGACACAGCTGTCTGTCTGTTACCATCTCCAAAATCTAATATAACCAAACTCTAAAACCAGCAGCCACCCTTGACCTACATCGATCAAGTGTGTTTCTGTGAGAAGAAACAGTGACAGAGTCATTTTTCTTCACACCGAGCAAAAGATTTCTGCATTAATCCGGCTAATCGATGAAAAAAACGTTGCTTTTTGTTGAACTATATGCTGACTTAGGAAGCTTTTGTAGAACAACCCCAGTCCAAATCTACAGCTTTTTTATGTTAACTACACAAGCCACATCAAAGGTGCATGTTAAGCACTTATGCAAGTCAAATTGAGGCACCTTACAATCTGCATGTAGGTAGACGCGGTAAAATATTTATGATCCATTGATGTATTCCTCCCTAAGGATGTTGGAGACTCCGGTGATTGCTGTTTCATCTAAAGCCCTTAATTAGCCCATTAGATTAGATGGCGTTAATGAGAGCAAATTAAACTGATCATTCTTTGTGGAGCCGGCAATTAAAGGGTAAATGTTTCATTATTCAGTGAGTGGCGACAATGAGAGCCAGGTAAAATGCAGGTTGGCTGGTAGATGCTTCAGCGTGAGAGACATTGTAGTACTCTCTCACGGCTGCGAAGGAATCGATTAGGCGGCTCACATCAAACTGGCAGCCAGCGCAGGACTTCAGATTGGAAAAGGTCATAGTCAGGTGTGTGGAATCAATGCTGAGCTCTCTGCATTCAATGTGTCTCACATTATCTGGGCTGGGGGGGGGATGGTTTAACGTTTTCTAAAAACAATTACCAGAAAGACAAAGAGAAGCTTCAATAAAGAAGGTCAGGGCTTGTGATCGCGGAGGCGTCGCGTGGTGCACATCCATTGTGACAGTTAAAGAGAAACAGAAGGGAAAAAAACAGATATTGCTCATTTATCACAAACAGATGAAACAGCACAATAGTGGCAAGCTGTGGGGTCACGCGGTGACATGCTGTCACAATACACTGTTTGGCAGAAAGGGAATTCAATTTTCTTTCCGCTACGTGCATGTCCACCATAACTGACGGTTTTCACAAGGCAAACAGAGCAATGGAAAGTGATAAACCAGCAGATAAAATGGCAATGTGCCCACAGCTCATTCCAAGCACGTTAATTCTAATGTTAGAAAAACCATGTCACACTCTTCCGCTATGATTTATAGCCCGATTTGTCACATGGATGCAGCTAGCAGCATACTTGCATTCTTATTAGCATCTTAAGAGTCTTGAGATGTGAGGATCTGAGAGGGTCAGGGTGCTAAACTGATTTCCGTGCCCCCTCTCTCTCTCTCTCTCTCTCGCTCTCTCTCTCTTGACTAGATCCTTGGCTCTGCTCTGCCTGAGCATTGCGCACGAACCCGACAGCCACAGGGGCTGACTCTCAATTAAAGTAGGCATTAATTACTTAAAAGAGCTTTAATCAATCAAGGCCAGATGGTGAACCTGAAAAAGAGAGCAAACTCTAGGCTGCGGAAGTGCTTTCCAAGTGTGACTAGACTAGAGGTGGCTTATGACGAAATACCCACGATGGTTTCTAGAGTATGTTTTCTGCAACCAAGCTGCGATCTCGGCTGAATCTTTCACACGTCGACTGTCACAAACTTCATACGAATCATTAAAACGCTATCTGATACAGAAGGGTGTCCAATATAGCTCATGTAGAACTAAAACTCACTTTTTAAATACAAATTATAGGTCCTGATTATACAAAGCTAATGCCAATCGAATAAACAGCCCTGACCATATGTGTCCCTGATGTGTTTAGCCCAACAGTGCCGACATAAGAGGCTACTTGGCCCTACTCGCTGTACTCTCCTGGCCCGAGGCACCACGTCCTCCATCTTCATTTGTACTCCCTTAATTGGCTTTGACAGTGAACTCAAGCATGCCTGAAAAATACTCTCCTCTTGGTAAACACTGACTGAGAGACACATGTTCTCAACATGGGAAAACAAGGCGTCTCCATTATGGGTAGTCATGTCCGGCTGACCTTCTCCACGACAGTCCGAGCTTCACATCGCAAACGTTGCTGTCGCCACGTCGGGTTTTTAGGGGGACGGCGAAGGCAACATCCCATTCACAAGCTGTTCAAAGTGGCATTTTCTGAGGTGTGAAACATTGACTGCCATGCACAAGAAGCATTTTTGAGCCTGAGAGGTGTTTTATGGTCTTGGTTATCAATGCTTGCAGAGTTTGAAGATCCCGAAGAGTCCAACAAGTCATTACCCCCCTTGCGCTGTCACACAGTAGGCACATCTCCTCGTCAGTGTCAGCACTTGTGTTGGGTTCATTAGCTTGCTCTGGCCTTAGTGGGAAGTTGCTTCATCAAACAAGAGTCAGCAGCACAGGCTGCCTGACAGTGTGGCTTCTCCAGAGCTGCCCTGCAATACTTCAAAAGACTCCCAGTCAGCCTTTATGGAAAGCTCTAATGAAAAGCATGGCATGAGCCCCCAATGCTTTTGATTCTGCTAGTAAGGAGTCATACATGATTGAGTAAAAGGCAAGCTGAATCACAGATAAGATACTGAGAAGCTGAAAGGACTGAAGAAAGAGGAGGGCCGGGTGAGGAAAAACAATGATGATGTAGCCCAAAGGGTTCGACATACGCTTAAAAGAAGGAGGAGGTGGAAAGATAGAGGAAGAGGGTGAGAGAGAGAGAGAGATATAAAGGTTAGCACATGAAGGAGACACAGTGATGCCTCTTGTTATTCCATCCTGGTGTACTGTACATGTCTACTGACATCCAGGCTATCAGAGCTCTTTATTGTGTATGACCTGTTTCTCCTTCCCATGGTCCCAATGCAGCAGCAGCAGCATCAGCAGCAGCATCAGTATACCGGGCTGTTGTGGCTGCAGCACGGCTGCTTTGCCATGCTTGTGCACGCGGAGATCTCCCCAGCGATTACCAGATAAATGCACTTTAATTCACAACACATGCAGGGAGGGTTTATATATAGACTCGCTAATTCCCCCTCGGCCACACTGCAATATGAACTCCATGCTGCACCAATTTAAGTGTGTGATGAGTCTCGGGCGGACAGGCTCTTCTACTTATCATATATATGACATGCTCCAGCACATTGCTGGGGCAGGGAAAATATCAGAAGCTAAAAAAAAAAGTTAGATTATGGTTGGACCAGTGTGGATTTTTCATTGTTAATGAGGAGAGTCGTTTTCAGGCCCGCTCGCCTATTGGGAATTATCGGTCAATCCCAGATGTAGTTGAGCCAAACGGCAGTGCCATTTTCACGGAAGATGTCACACCCGGGGCGGAAGAAAACATCTATTTTAACAAGCGGGATGCCGCCAAAGCGCATTTAGGCGACACAGCACTCACTCTTTTAGACTGAAATGCAGACAGTCAAGTCCCATAATAGAGATAATTGGCAGAGTTCTGCTGAATGGAGGTGTCAGCCTCCGATAACACCGAGTGGTCTTGTAACACATCTGCACAGTCTGTGTTAGCTCATTAGACTGCAAGTTCCCTCGGCATTCTTTGGCCATCACCACGCATCATTAATTGCGTCCGCTCGCTAATCGCGTTAGCTGTATTTCACTGGCTTTGATATCTTTGTCTATGCACGCTGCGTGACTCGATGGCCTGTCCAGGACTAACATGACATGAGCAGGTTTCCCTCCGTACCACCTGTGGTCACGAGTGTACAATCCAAAAAAAAGTTAATATGTTAATTGAAACTCCTGTGGCAACTGGTCTCAACATAAAAGTGAACACACACACATACAAACACACTCTCTCACACACACAGCAAGCCAAATAAAACTACTCGCTCAGAGCTATGAGTCATACTGTGGGTGCCAACAATCAATGGGGCTCACCGCACCCAGCTGCCTGTAGTAGCAGAATGTATTAATTTTCTCATTTAGAAACAAATATATACTACAAATAGATTAATGGTGTTTGATCAGCCTGGCAGAGCGACGCCAATTAGTATGCATGGATGGCAAGAGACATGACGCTTGAGTGCTGTTCTAAAAGCATATGGCAGCTACTAAAGTCTTGTCGGATTAAAATGAGATGACTACTACATCTCACGCCTATATTCAAACACACCCAAAGAGGAGAGTTAAAAAAGTTATAGAGATATAGAGCGAGAGAAAGAAAAAGAGGATAGAAGGTGAAGCCGGCGCACAAGCGTAGAAAATCGAGGCTATGGTGAGCTTAGGACCAGGGAGAGGTGAAAGTGGCTCTCATTTCATACTACACAGAGTTTGGCAATTACTGGTGACAGCGCCTCGCACCAAGACGGGGAGAAGATTGATCCGGACAAGCAAGACCCTGTTTGCTTTGTTAAAAGTAATTAATCACTGAGGCCACAGAGGAACGGTGCCTCGAGTGCTACGCAGTTCTGCTGAGTGTGTTGGTGTGTAGCCATATGTGAATATAAGTACATAAGCGTGTCCCGGCATACATTTCTTCGCACATGTCAGAAACGGCTGAAGTGAGAGGAGGGGAGAAGAAGAAAACGATGGAGTAGGCCGACGAAGAGAACTTTGGGAAAAAGGGAAGAAAAAAAAACAGGCAGATGGAGGAAAGGAAAGGAAGGAACATGCGCACACTGCACCCATTTATTCACATGCATGCACTCAAGAGGGCCGGTAGTGCAATCCATCATAAGAGTCCTATCCACAGCCACTGAGCAGAGAACTACAGTAAAGGGGAGATGTGGGTAGAAATGCAGAGAAAATACGGAACAATTCTTCTTCCTCCTTCTTTCACTTTCACTTTTCTCTTCAAGCGAAATGGGAGTTACATCTTCCGCTGCAGGTTACACACACCTCCTCCGTAATGTGAAGCAAACAACATTCACCACGTTTCATCGTGACCATTCACCCCCCCTCTCCCTAAATCAATTTTCTCTCTGAAAAGAAAAACCGGAGTATTTCAGCAACATCATTAAAAGCAATTTCCACATCCATCATATTTTTAATTGCTCGCACAAACAATTTTTAATTGAAAGAGGAATCTAAAAGTGCCTTTTTTTAAAAATCCCATTAGGCACCCCACCCCTGCTCATGATTACAGTGATTCAAGAGATCCTGTGTATGCTCACTGGTAATGCCTCCTGTACTCTCTTGTTACCTTTCTGCTGCTGGACTGTTATCTAGCTGTCAGACCAAATAGGCTGTAATTATGGTTAGTGTAATAGTGTAAATTGTTGTGCTTGTTGAAAATATAAAGGCTAAGAGAAAAAGCTCAGAGTGAAAACACATTGTGCATACTGTAAATCCCATTAGATCACACACACACTCACACACACGCTGCCCTGAAGCTCTCAGTGTTATGAACCACACTCCCTCCTCCCCACCCTTCACACTGCAGTGATAACAGCAGCGTGAGCCCAGAGCCACAGGGACACAAGCATGATCAATAAGAGTACACACACAAACACACACACACACACAAAGACACAGGGGAGTCCAGTGATCCCACCATAGCTGGGGGTCTTAGGGGAATAGGCGTCACTGGGTGATGGGAAAATTGGATGTGAAATTGTGAGTGGAGTGGCAAAGAAAAGACAGAAGGGTAGAGAGCATGAGAATACTATGGGTGTTCTCCAGTGTCATGTTTCTATCCTTAAGCTAGAGAGTTAGAAGGGCAGCAGCTGCGGCAGAGAAATGGCCACTCGTTGTGAAAGCGCTCATTGAAGTGTTGGCCGTGCAGCCGCAGGCCTGGACACTAATAGAAACAGAAGCCAGGGACGCCTCTGTGTCAGTGCCTCAGCTGAGCAGAATACTAAATTCTCCTCTCGTGCTAATGATTACCCCGAGCAAGGTGCAGGTCCGCAACACCACTTTGCAAATGAACATCAGCAAACCTGCAAATTCAAATTAGCACATTGTCCTGGACCCCAGACGGTCTACGCTCACAGCTCCGCGGTGTGATACCTAGAGGACACAGTTTGACTAATAAGAGGAATGATTTTAAAAGCCAAAGCTAAATACTGAAGGCTTTGTGTCTCCTTGTGCCGCACTTCTCCTGTGTCCTCTCTGTATTAATGCAACAGTTTGTCTGAGCACAAACCCACAGGGTTCGGGGGGGTTTTAGGAAGAGATGTGGCGTGATAAATGGTGCACAGGCACTGACCCCCCTTATATCGCAAAGGTGTATGAATTACCTATCAGCCTACCCAGGGAGTGATGACCCCAGTCAGCGTCGCCAAGCCCACCGCCATCATTTACCGAGCCACTAGCCCCTGTTTGAGACCCCGCTATAAGTTCCACACACACACACAACCTCTGAACCATTTAAGGAGGACTCATAACTTATCGTTAGATGGCACTGTGCGTGAGTGCTGTTCTATTACTTAACGACAATACAGATATTGAAGCATATTATATCATGCTTACTGAGGTAATTATAAAAGATGAGCAGAGAGTCCCAACGCTCTCACGTCAGTTTGGTCTAATGCTGTGTTTACCTGCAGTTTGTAAGCCCATATTAGTCTTTATATGTCAGCACACTACAGGAGCACACGGTTTCATTTCTTTCTTTCTTTCTTTCCTTCTTTCTTTTTTTTTGTGCTTATATTCTGCAAAATATGTTACTGCTCCCTGCACTGGAAAATATGTTACAATGTATTTCCTAACTATTTCCTAGCACTATCCTCCCTGCATCATTTATCATGTTGTGGCATTAAGATAACATCCTGCACTAAGCCATCTTCTAGTGCTACTCTATGAATAAACTTCCTAATATCAGCCAGTGATGGCTCATTATGCTGGCCTATCATGCTGGGCCTCTTTTAAAGCGTTTTCTCTCTTGGGTAAAAAAAAAGCTCCATGCTTTTTTCTGTGCTGCTGGATTAAGCATCCTGTTTTAAACATTTTTCAGCTGCTTTTTTTTTTTTTTTTTTCCACCCCCAGAGCCCGTGGAGATGAAGAGAGCTTTGGAGTGTTCAGAGAGAATTTCATTCAACCTGTAGTGCTTCATGTTCCCTCAAGAGAGTTTTCCTTTCCTCTGTCAGGGGTCTGAAAGCTAAACAACCCTGAGGAGAGGGCCAGGGAGCCGCTCATCTACTCTACAAACATGGTAAGCGCAGACATGGTGGAGCAGCGGTTTGTTTACAAGGCTAACTATGCAGATAGATCACTCCTGATCACTCTGAGAGAGGTCCTCTGAAGGGGTCACGTGATGAGATGTTCACAGACAGACATAATTACAGTACACAGCAGACACAGAGAGTGGCCGATGACTAAAACAAAGTCATCGGACGAAACTAAGCTCACTATATCTGTTGAAATCCTCTCTATCAAATATAAAAAAACACAAAAAAACATGAAGACATAAACAATCGGATTGTATCCAACAATCTTTGGATGTCTTTAAAGGAGCAATATGTGAGATACGGCCAGAATTATAGTTCCAAAGATGAACTAACATTATCAACAAGATGTGAAGACATCAGTTATGTCTATATAACTACTGAAACACTTCCTATTGGACTAGCTGGTACTTTCTTGGAAAACCACTTATGGCTCAAGAGGCAACAGCGAGTCACTGTAGCGTTCAGTCTGCCCTCAGTCCAACACGAGGACGGCGAAGTGCAGAACCGTGCAGGGAAGAGGGAGCTGCTGCTGCTAGCCGACAGACAGCCTCAGCTCCAGAGGAGAGACCGAGGGGCAGAGCCGGAGCTTCTTTCTTGAAGAATCGACACTCGGAGTCACGCCAGATTCCGCTCTGATGCAGAGCTGTTACCAGCAGGAGGACAGCCCAGAGTTTATTTTTTAAACTTTTGGGATTAAAAAGTGGATTTATCGTCTCTCTGGCTCCTCGACCCGTCTGCAGCGGTGGTTTGCAGCTGCGGTGATACTTCTTTATATTTATACAGAGATAAGACAAAAAAATGAGACTGCTGTGAGAGAGAAATAAGTCAGGAAGTTGGACTACCTGGAAAGAAAATCCATAAAAATACTTAATTCTAACTACCACTCATATTTTAAGTTATTCTAAGTTAGCACAGCCTTCATGATGTAGTTATTTTGATCCATTTATTGTGAGCTAAATCTGTTTATTGTGTGTTCATACTTGCGTAAAAAAGCTTGCTGTACATTTTTAAGGACATCGCAACGTTGATATAAGAGCATGTGGCCAGGAATTACACATTACACCTTGGTATGTTTTGTGTGTGGTGTGTGTGTGTGCACGTATCCATATACGAGCGTGCATGTGCGTGTGAGCGCGCCCCTTCTATCACTGAATCGTCTTATTAAACCCGTTGCCTGGAGAGACCAGAGCAATTACTCACTCCCTCACAACACCTTTTGGACTTTGGGCCACATTGGATGTGCTGCTCCAAATGTCACACACCTTAGCTGGCAATTAAACACCACTCTCCCTCAGTGCCTGTTTTAATGGGCTTCCACTACTAAAAATAAAAGCTGTGAGGTATTCTCATATCACATTACCCAAAAGGGTATTTGTGTTTTCATGGAGCATAATTTAAACATAATTTGCAGTAATTCTCAAGTTATTAAGCTCAATTAGAGCGACATGATATCTCTGTATTGCATCAGTTATATGAAAATATTTACATAAAGATATGGGTGGCTTGTTATATTTGACTGGCATATGCAGGCTACACTTTGTGTTGCTACAGTTTTTCTGTCTTTGAAATTTCAGCTTTCGTTTTCGCAGAAAAACTGTTTTGTTGCGAACACAAATGATATCAATACGGACAGTACTTTAAATGTGACTCCTGACTTTGCATATTCTCTGTGTCACGAGTGCAGACACATTAGGTGATAATTGCCTACAACAAATCAAAACATGAGGTCAGAGAGCAGCCGCACTTAATGCAAACACCAGCTAGGTCAAAGTTCGACAACACTTTCCTGTCAAGGCTCATTCAGCGAGAGCGAGTCACATCCACCGTCTCCATCTATTCCGTTCACCCCAGTGTCACTCTGCAATGCGTAAAGTCCAATTAATAGACGAGTATCTATGCGGGCGTGTCACAATGGCAGCTGCCTTACCCCCTCCTTCTTCCTGGGCATGGCTACAACGGGTGCTCAGTGTTTATGTCACCTCTTAATTGCATTTTTCCCCCATGGTAGAGGTATGGCTTTGTGCAGACGCCCCAAGGAAGAAAAAGAAGGTCAGGCTGCCAATTTGGAGCTGGCAGGTCGAGAGTAGAGGCAGCACTTAGTTTCGCTTGAGAAGAGAATGGAGGGCTGCTGCTCATCTATGGAAACCAGGACAAACAAAAGAGATAAGTGAAGGGGAAAGGAAGACAAATCCCCCTCCTCTCTTTGCGGTCTTCAGGCTCTGGGAGAGTGACGCCAGACTTACAGAGAAGTCCCTTGTTGCACAGCTACCTGTGATTGAACAGGGACAACACAGAGCAAGAGGGATGGATTTTCAGGAGGACATTTTAATGTCCTGTACCACTGAGGATATGCATCGCAAACACACTAACCATTTAGATAAGGTGTGTGCCAAAGAGGAAAACCCATTTTACTCCACATACCAGCACAATTAACTAATTTACCCCCGTTAAAGCCAATGAACTGTTAAAAGCTATGACCCACGTCATTCATTTCATTTAAGAAATTAAAGGCCATGTTGACATAAACAGAAAAGTGTCAAATGGCTACTACGTCACACTTAATCACATGCTATGACCTCGACTTAAAGCGGCTTTAAAAGTCACTTAAATAAAAAACAGTGAACTGTTTGTGATGTAGGTGATGCTCTGTATCCTGTTTGCAGAGGAAATACATTTCCCAAGCATCCCAAAGTCAGAAGGAGATTTTAAATAAAAATAAATAAGGAATAAAGTAGATGAATGCAGGGCACTGCCCCTCATTGTTAAAGGAGAAGAAAGCACCGCAATCATAAAGGATTCCACAGCGAGCAAAAGAAAAGCCGTGCTTACACTGCCTTAATAACAAATGGCCTTTCAGCAAAGTTAAGAAACGCGTGCCCCAGTTGCTACCACGCGTTCTCTGACTTGAACAGATACGGTTTGACAAAGAGCCAGCAAGTGAGTGAGTGGACTTTTTTTTTGTTTCTTTCCATTTCTGAATAATTTCCATTAAACCACCTCAATGTGGCAGCAGTGGAGGTGAGGGGGGAGGGGAGGAAAGGGGAGGAAAAAGAGAAAGAGCGAGAGAAAGAGAGGGTGAGGGAGAATGGAAAGATAAGGGGAAGAGGTAGTTAAGAGGTAGGCAGTTTGAGGCTGCGCACACACACACACACGGAGAGGATAAGATTAGGGCCAACAGTATATATTTCACTAGTGCACTCTGTTTGAGCCTCGCCAAAAGTAGCACCTATAAAAAAAAAAACAGGAAAAAAGAATGAATATAATTTGCTTGTGACGACAAATCAGTTCCAGTGAAACTACTCTTTGACCAGGCCCCTCTATAGCACCGAGAGGAGGGGGACCATTTTAAAAAAAGCAGGCAGTATAATCTCTATAGATCCCCCCATTTGCATTCCAGTGTGTCTGGGTCAAACTGTCAGTCTGTCTCTCACAAGCACGCGGTCACAATCCAAAGTGTCACTGCACCAAGTCGGGAGAACATGGCAGCTCTGGTCGGGAGTTCATCATGGGTCAACAACTGGGTCCCACCCAAGGGGACGGCAGCTATTGTTTATGAAAAGGGATCTTTTCTGTGAGCAGTCAGCCGTGACAGTCTGGTCTATTAATGCAGATGTATCTACATTACACAAGGGTGGAGGTGGTGGACTAATTGCCAATTGATGCGATTGAATCGTCATATTTCTTCTGTCGGGGTATACAGCGATTCATCATGCTCGGTGGAGAACGAGTGGAGTGAAGGATGGAAGAGAGAGGAGGCAGGTAAAAGGGCGAGGAAGTTAGGTCACATATCAAAATCAAACCCATCACTCCAATGGTGACCCATCTGACCCTCACTACTACCACCACACACACACACACACACACAGGGAGACTTCTAACAGCAGATGCTGCCACACAGTTTCTGCAGCTGTGTCCGCCCTTCAGCCATAAACCAACATTTACTGAATCCAGACAAACAATAGTGAGTGGTTTCTGACACCCTGCTCAATTACAGAGGTATATCTATCACAGCCTCCAGATAAACCTCACAGGGAAAGGCTCAGTCCAAGTGCTACACCACGACTACTATCTCTTAGCAGCAGATGTGTATATGGCTATTACAGGGTAGTTATCCTCAAACAACACCGTCCAAAAACCCCCTCGTCCACTCATGACCCAAGCCACTCTCGTGACCCAGCACAGTAAAGGACACGGCCATTACCGTGAATCATCCTAAACACTTGGCTTTCAACTGGGCTGAGAACTGGTGGAGCCTTTGAACATCACGCGGCATGCTGAAAGAGAGCCTCAGAGCGGGCCCTGGGGGACGCCGAGCCTTGGCCCTCGCTCGCTCATGTTTTTCAATACACAACCATTGGTGCAAATGAAAAGAAAATAAATTTGAAGGAAGAAAAAAAAAGATTGCTGAGAGGAAAAGAACGGGGCAGAAGATTTCAATTCCCCAGAGGACCTACGAACCATCTGAGGTAATTTCTCCGCAAATATAAAAGTTATTAACACAAAATGAATAAATGTCTTTTCCTGCCTCGCTCTCTTAAGGTCTCCCTCCTCCCATGCAGCATGTCTTTCCTTTTGGGAGTGAATCCCTTTCAGAAGTGCTCGTTTTGATGGTGCTGACTCTTCTTGGTCTCTGAGGAGCAATTACAGCTGCCCTGTCAAATACCACAACGCTCCAAAGGACCAGTTCACCGCCTGAGGGGCCCTCTCATACCCCTTGAAACCCCAATTTCAACCCCTGTGAAAAATGGTGCACACCAACCCTTGAACCCTATTGAACAAAGCACAAGACAAGACCGGAACAATAATGAAAATAGCATCCTAGTCAACAATGGGATCCACCTCTATACCTCAACCTATCAACCCCAAAACCCCCTACAGGCACAACTTTCAAAGACAACCTCCATCCATTTTTTTCAACTCCCTGGTGAACGAATCCTTATTAGCAGAGGAAATCCAATTCGCTTTCCAAGACAGACCTTGAGGTTCCCAGTAGACCACCCACATCTGAGAAAGAGGTTGCCATCAGTGATGACTCTATTCAATCAGCTGCATGACCAGGAGGTGAGAGAGCGCGACAGCCTGGACGGGGGGTTGGAGGGCGCGGGGGGGCACCTAAACGCTCGTCATCATCACCTCCACATGTGTTTTCTGTAGGTGCGATCATCTGGCTGCTCCTCAACCTTAATTAATCACCTCCTGGGGTCAGAGTTGCACAACAGCAAAGGGTCCACACTGAGCCCACCTAACGCCACGCGCTCCCAGAAGGAGGTGAGAGGTGACAAATGCAAAGCGGCACAACGTCTATGCTAATGACAGTCGGCTAAGCAGGTGGCAGGCATCGAGACCTGAACCCTCGGCCAATTAGAATCACCCACAGACGGGCGTTACGATGAAATACCCGTTTGCATGAATACCACATCACCATTTCCTGTCTGGTGCACGTCGTTAGGTGTGATTGGCATGTGTGCCATCACCTGCCTAGCCCTGGAGTTTGTATGACAGGTTCCCGGATAGCACATTGCTATTCTAGCATCCTTCCAGAGGTGATACCAGTTTTTCTTTTTTTTTGCATCGCTGCAGTGATGGAGCTAATTATCAGGGCTGAATAAAGACCAGGCTGGAAAATGTAAATGTCAGTGGTACGAGAGAAAGGCTCTGAGCTCTCATCAGAATTTCTTTGAATCTTGCTTCAGTGATCAAAGGCATGCAGAAAGAGGAGCACGGAGCCGGTTCCCGGTAAATGGAGGTTAGATTATTTCATACACTAGGAGAGCTAAAACATTTATACCACAGTCATCTACAATAACGACTTTTTGTCCTGTTTCAGCAGCTTGCAAGAATCGATCACCCCTAATTTGGACCCTTTATACCCATGTGTCATGCTTCAAAACGGTAATAATAGAGCCAAACAGCGATTTACAGATAACTAAATTAGCACGTCATGTACTATGAGCACAATAGAAGAGGGATGTCTGTGTTATTACCCTCTTATTCTCTTAGTTAATAAATGATCCCGTTATAGCAAGCCAAACATGGTGACCTAATGCTTTTTAACTGCAGACCTTGCAGTTCACTCACCAGGTCGCTGCACTTTAATGTTTCTGGCACCGGCAAAGCGTCTTTACACTGCAACATGTAGGTAACAATGTGGTAGACCCTCTTCCCACCATGATGGAGAACCCATGTGTCCGTTCTCTGTTTCTGTTTTTCAGGCATTATCTAAGAGAATACACAGGCCTGAGAGTAGATTTATAAAGTGTGCATGTGGGGGGTGAGTAAATGTAGCCCCTGTGCTGTGTGTTTCAATCAGATTGAGCGGGTGCAAGCGCAGCACATTATTCTCCCCCTGCTCTGCATAGCGCTGTGCTAGGCTATGTCCTCCTGCTGTATTAGTGTGATGTATGACCCAAACGCTGTGCTGCGCCACACCACACCGCACACACTCCTACCACGGCGCTCCAAACACCCTCTGCGGCTTTTTCATTCCACCTGTCAAACTGTTATTCATCTCTCCCCTCTCTCCCTCTCAGTCCTTCCCTCGCTCACACATGCTTTATCTTTTCACCCACCCCTACATCTCTCTGCCTTATTGTATCCATCATTTCACTTTGTCTTCACGAGCGTTCCCACCGCTTTGTTTTCCTCAAAAAAAAAAAGAGCACAGTATTGCATATAGCGAATGTTGCACATGCATCAGTACGTTCTGGCTGCATCAGCGGCAGCAGCCGGGGATGCAAAGATGCAGAGCGTGAATTACTTTTTTAGAAGGGAAGTGAGTGGCAGAGATGTGCAATTCAAACAGGATCAAAGCGCCATAGGTGTTTGTCACATTTGTCCACCGCGCCGGGGCTGCTCTGACAGCCAGAGACGACTCTTTCCATCAGTGGCACCGGAGTGTTTGACAAGCAGTCAAAGAAATAACAGAGAAAGCGCCTCTTAAGTTCCACAAAGTAACAGCAAATCTGAATAACGCAACTTGTCAGTTCAATGCCGCTGTGCTTCAGAGAACTGAGGCTTGCTAAGAGGGAGGAGGGAATGAGGTGCAAAGGTTGGAAATGTAATCTGAGAAAGACAATTACCGTCACTTATGGTGTCTTTTGTGAAGCGGGCCTGTTTTTATCAGTGACGCTAATTTATCTCAATGGTATTTACAGAGGGACCAAGAGGATGGTGCTGCGGGAGGGAGAAGCAGCAGAGAAAAGCCTGTCAAACCAATTCCCACCAACCCCCGCTTCCTTCATTATCTGTGGCTGTTGGCTACAGAAATACTTAATTAGGTGGCTGGTTTTGTGCTATTGCTTTGTCTGCCTGCTTTGTTCTTTATATGTATATATGCTTTATCATTAAAAACACAAAAAGATGAGAGGTGATGGCTCCTATTGTGACTGAAAAAATAGGTTACTGATCTGCTTTCTATTTAGAAGAAAGAAACAGTCCATGTTTCATATCAGAAATTCCTTCATAACACAATATGTGTGTAATCTCATTAATTGAATGGTAGTGTCACTGGTTCAAAGACACTTTCCATATTAAAAAAGACTGAATACCAAAAAGTATTTCCCTCAGAACTCCACTGAACCTGCAGCAGTCACGTCTCCCACTGAGCAGCTTTGATCATGTGTGTTCGAGTGGAGGCAAGTGCTTCAGGCACCCGAGGAGCACGGGCCGAGACCTCTCCGGACGCAAAACTCGGACGCCTCAGCCAAACCTAGAGCTACAAGACCAGCGCGGCCTTGCTCGGGACACTCAGGCACACTCCCACGTTCTTAATCGCACTGTGGAACTGATTCAATTCATTTGGCCTGGGAGCAGAAACGGAGCCACTTATGTCCTTATTAACAGAGTGCGGAGGTGGAGCCGCACCTGAATGCTCTGGAAACGGGCAGAGCGCTCAGCTGATTCCACCGCGGGAGGGACGATGTGGAGGAGGACGAGAGGGAGGGAGTGCTATTTAAAGACGTGGGGGCTGAATTTGATTAATCCATAAACTGATTTACTACATCTGATAATGTGCTGGTAACATATCCACGCATGGGACTGCTATGATTATATCAGTTATGGTTCATGGCCATCTTAGATGAGGTTAAGCTTGGGGCTCAGAAGAGGGAAGGGGCATAATTGAGTTAGCATTAAGGCAACGGCGTGCTATGATTTCTACTAAGGTATATAAAGTGTGACATGTAGCTGGAGGACACTTGGCATTGGGTAGTTAGCACGTCATCTGATGAGTTGGAAGTGCGGTTATCATTTAATTAGCAAAAACCTGACAGTGGAGTTTGCTCCTCCTCTCTCCTCTTTTAATGTTTTACATAGTTGAGAGATTTTAGAAAGCCACATATTAGAACGAAGCCAAGCTCCATGTATCCTCTTTTTTTTTGGCTATAAAAAAATCTTAATCCTTTTAATCCTCTGTGGCTCTTCCCGAGGTTTCTCACATTTTTTTCCCCCTGTTCTTTTTTCTGGAAGGGGAGGTTTTTCCTTACCCAATCCGAGGGTGTAAGGCCAGAGGTTGTCCTTAGAGAATGTAAATCCCCTGTGGAAAACTGTGATTTGTGATTCTGGCCTTATTACTTAAAATTGACTTAATATGAGTTACAAGAAGCAGCCCCGCATTCCTGTATGCATGTACAATCACAGAAAATCCAATCTGCTATCAAACTGCCTGTGTTACGACACGACACAGCAACACAAACCGCTTCCTCCTCCGCGGAGATGAACACATGGACTGCATATATTGAGTGACAGCTATAAATAAGACACGAGCATAAAAAGTGAGCAGACGGATGGAAGCGCAAAGTGCCAGCTGATCGCTCCGACTGTACACACACACACACACACACACACACACACACACACACACACACACACACACACACACATCACTAGACCTCAAGAGGAGGAGGAGCAGGAAGCCACTCCTCGGCTTGGTGGCCAAAGACGGATCGCCAGGATGGTATTTCCGGAATGTTTAACCAAAACCTTGGGAAGCTCGAGGGATGCTGAAATTATACACCCCCGCTCGCTCACAGGCTGTGCAAGTCTGCGAGCTGTTACTCACAGCTCAGAAGAATGCAATTTATGTGTCTGTTTACTAACACAAGCACTTTGTTCTAAACCCCAGGAGGGTCACGTTCTTCTACCAAGTCAGTTCCAATTCCCCATCAAGGTAAATACTGTGTGAAAGTGTTCCCACACACTGGCACAGTATGACAGGAGTTTTTTTTTCCCAGGACTGATCAAAAGAGAGAAAGTTTGAGAGCAGAGTCTCCCCGTGTCGCTCTCACTCGCATGATCTCGTCGGGAATTGGTGGTTCATGGCGCAGCCTCGAGCTGACGTCAGAGAAGATCGACACATGGAGCGACGGGGACTCGTAAAAAAACAACACAGGCATTACGTCAACAGCTACAGAACAGACGCACTCTCAGAGTCTCAGAGGCACACATGTTTACCTGACTGCTGCTGCGGTACTGCAGAACCAGGGGGATTCTGTTCTGGGCTCTATTGCATGGGAAGTCCAAAAGTTTTCCTGTTCACTTTTCTTTGTGTAAAGGAGCCGAGGAGCATGAACTTACATTTTCCTATACAGTAAGGCTCCAGCAACTAATAATTACAAGTTGTGAGATAAGAAGCGAGAACAAAGAGGAACAAAAATACATCTCTGAGTGTGAAAGGCGGCTACGCCACCAGCGCCATCACTACCACCACCCACCACCCCCATCGGGCCCCCCTCTCAGACACATGTGTCATTAGCCATCCTTTCTCTCAGGCTTGATTGATGTCCCCTCTCTTAACACAGCCATGCGTCACTAATCATTTCATACGAGACTACGCGAATTCTTGACTAACCATTAAGAAACCATTTATTGCCAAAGGACGGCATTAACTGGCTGACATTGATTGGTGCTTTCACTTGAAGTTGGCCCTCATCAATGGCCCAAGGAGCAGCGAGGGTGTTAACATTCGCTCTGTTTACTTAGCAGGGGGAGTCTAGAAATATCTCAATCTGTTTCTCTCTGCTGCAGTTTTTTTACTGCAGTGGAAGCTTTTCAGGTGCTTGACTCATATTAGCAAGCCGCTGCTGATGAATGCATTTTTTTTTTGTTATCCATAATATTTAATGTTCGGTCAACTGGCAGGCATAATGTGGACTCGCTCGCTAAGACAGTGCCCCTCGCCTTTCCAGTGGAGTTGTTGCTGAATGTGTGCGAGAATGATAAGCTCAGACTAGGGGAATCCTGGGGAGGCTATGAGGCATTTTGTGAGTAATCTGACCCACAGGGCAGGCTTAGGCCGAGCCGTGTAGTAAAGGACAATGAGCCAGAGCAGTGGAGAAACTCATACACAGCGGCTTCCCAACCCACCCCACCACCACCCCAAATGACTTTAGACACGCTCCCGTCCGCAGAAACAGATTATGGCTGTTTATCCTCTTTTCATTCTGAATTTTTTACATGTGTGAATTGGAGTCTTTGGCCTGATAATGGCAGTTCTCCACACCTCCCTCTCAGCTATCGGCGGTCCAGGCGCTCCAATGTGTACTTTTTTTAAAAAAATCAATTGCTACAGCTGTGAGATGAGAGTGTAATACTGAATACATTTTGTGCCCCCCCCTCCTTCCTCTAATCTTCTCCCTCAACATGTCAGACAAATTGTGCTGCCTCTGCCAAATCTAATATAACTACCCCCTCCCTCCTACCCCACAATACACACACCCACATAGGGGAGGGCAGACGTGAAGTGGTGAGAAATGGAGATTGACAACATGGTGAGTGGTAATCACAGCCAGGAGAGGATCAAATATGTATGAAAATACCACGTTATAGGAAAAAAATAGTGTTCCTCCCACGCCGGAGGGTAGACCACGCATGTAATCTGCATGCTGTCTGTCCCGAGGCCCCTGTGTTCCTGCTCTTCAATCTCATTCACCCAGACCTGAATGATTTGTGTTTTTGTATTGAAAGATAACAACTCCCCACAAAGCATTCAGGATTTAACCCGTACGAAGCCCCTGCTTCCCCCCCCGCGTCATGGTTAAGTCCTCCTCTACCACGACCCCATCACATTTCCAATCCAGTTGCTTATCGCCTCCCTCCGCTTCAAACGCCCGCACTTCCCCTTTTTCAGCAAAACTGCAATTCCGCCACTCCGGGTAATTTTATGCAGCGATTTATCACGCCACATCTCATGACCACCTGTCATGTGCAGATAGACTTCTTGGTACTATTTAGCCAGTGCAATTACCAGACAGGAGGTGTCTGGTTCAGTCAGCAACTTACAGTCTGACACATGGCAAACTTTCACCTCGCGACTGTGGAAGCTGCTATTATAAGCAGGTCTTGCCTGAGCTTAGACCACTGGTGCAAGAAGCTCTGCGTCTGACGTGGAAGCTCGAGTGTCTCAGACAGAGGATCAGGGAGAAAAAGGGAGCGACGCTGAGGAAAATGAGCCATCATCAAAGCATGTGTGAAGGCTGCCCGTTGCTGCTGCAGACGGCCCTGGAACGGCAGAGTGTCGCCATCTTCCTAATGACGGCCAATTTAATTGAAAATCCACTTCTTTGTGCGAGAGCAAACAATCCAGTGCAGAGGAGCCGGGGCACTGTTCTTTTTGGCTCACTAGTTTGCAGTGAAATAGCAGAACGAGGGAGAGAAGAGAGTAATAGAGCAGGAGGAATAAAAAGTAAGCTAAGGAGAGTAATAAAAGAGGGCACAGATATGGATAGAGGAAGGGGGATTACAGATTGGACTGAGATAAAGAGGCAAAAACGCTACGAGGGTGGGAGGAAGAAGGGCGAGAGATAGTGGGAAGGAGTGAGGAAAAGGGGGGAGGGTAGCAGAGTAAAATCCAAGCTCAGCAGTCTTCCTCAGGCTCAATTTCCAGGACATGATTAGTTTGGAGTGATGACATGTAATGGCTGCAATAAAAAAAAGGCTGCTTCTCCTACTCTCAAAGAATCATTCTCCCCAAAATAGAAGCTTGCACTAAAAGCTTAAAAACTCTGGGGACTAGTAGCCTTCATCTCTCCTTTTGTTCCACAACTGCCATGCTTGTAAACCACTACTGAAACAACCCACTAAGTATCTGTCAGTATCCCTGTGTCTTTCACTGTAAAGCACCCATGGGTAGCTCCAGCCAAGTTGCGATCACTTCTTAATTCTCAACTTAAGAGCTGAAGAAAAAAACAAGTCCTCACTGTCTGCTTTTGGCAGGAAATGATGGCCACTTATTTTCACCCGGCGCAGTCATGTGGCTGCCGGTGGCACCAGCTTGGCGACGTCCTCATGTCTCCCAGTCGCTCCTCTCGCTGCTAGGAACTCTAGTTCACATCGATTTGTGCGGATCCTGATGAGCAATAATCACAGCAGTCTGGCCCACCTGACCTCTCTAAGACTCATTTGTTAGCATTTAGACAACATTCAGAGATCTCGTTAGAGTAAAGGGCAGGTCTGAGAGCGCACTGCATTGCCTTCAACGGGGAGAGAGCGAGATTTGCAAATAGGTCAAAAATGAACAGCAGGGAGGTTTTTTTAAGAAGGAAAATAAAATGGAAAAATTGTGTTGTCACAACTTTTGGCTGGATCTATAAAGGTTGAAAACGTTGCCATGAAAGCATACTTTTAAATGAAGGATGTAGGGAGGAATAGATGTCTGAGGAACACAGAGAGAAAAAAGTCCGATTTGGCTATTTCTGCAGGGGAACTTGATGGTTGTTTGACACGAACACAAGCCTCGCCTTGCAAAACACTTGGAACCAGCCCCCCGCGGAGGGCTTAGGACTGCGATAACCGAGAACGAAGAACAAAGGGAAGTGGAAAAAAAGCATGAATATATCAGGAGGAAAGCTAATTGACTCCAAAACACTTGCGAGGGGGAGTTTGGGTTTGTGAGCGCCCTTCGCACGCTCTCCCTCCTCCCCTCTTCTCCTGCTGTGTGCGCATTCCTCAACTTATAACCTCCTACTCTTCCTCGCCTTTTATGTTCCCACAATATTCCCTTTTTTCACCTCTGCAGAGCTGCACCACACTTCAATGTCCAATTTTTGTTTTGCTGCCTGTTTCGACCTTTTACACAAACACAGCTCGACTCAACCTACCTGTGCTACTGACCTTCTTAACCACAAGTGCAGACAGACTAGACGCCGGCCCCACCCGACCCCCCTGCTGCTCTAAAGTCCCAGACAGGGTGTCCTGGCCTGGCTCTACCCCAGTGAGCAACAACCTGGTCTCAGCCCTGCACACCAGATTGACTCCGTCTGTGTTAGCACCCTGGTGGCTAATGCAAATACAGCCCATCTGCTAATTCTAATCCATTCACCCTCCATTGATGCACAGGCACAGACACGCACGCGTGCATTTGTGTATGTGGGATGAGATCACATCCTATCTGATGGAGCACAATACTGTAAATGTGATTAATTGATACCATCACTGTTGTTGTAAAGCTTTTGTGCGTCCTATCACCTGATGATCAATGATGATAAAAAATAAATCTCAAGCCGCTGTTGCAGAATCTCTAAACATATTCGAGTCCTGCAGGGTAGACACACATACGGCAAACATCCTCTGAGATAACAGCATCCACCGGAATCAAATTGCATCACAGAGCAGACCCACACATGCACACACACAAACACACACAGGTAACTAAATGTATGACACGCGTGCATGCACGCAGCCACCAGGGTAACTCGCGCACTTCTGTCGAGGATGTGCAAAAACAGCCCGAGGAAAAACATGAAAAGAGATTGAATTTAAGTGTAAACATGGAGAGGGAGGATCAGGAAAACTCAGCAGTTTGGGGGGGACGCTATAAGATTAGCTGCGCTTAAACAGAGCAGATACATGCACTAAATATGCTGCAGAGTAGTTAAGATAATCGCACACATCCTGGGGATTAGCCCCATGTACTTGTGTTAGGGGAACCCTCGCGAAGCCAGCACAGTAAACACATTAGCGGTTGGAAAACAGAGTGAGAGGATGCACTGTCACCACAGAACAAACAAAACAAAAAAAAAACACAATAAAATCATCATCCCTGCTTTGGAAGGATGCCGCAAAATAAGAGAGAGAGTGAGCCCCGATGCTGCAGCGTGGCCGATGAATGTAGGCCAAATGTGTAACTGGATGTGTGCACATGTGCACTTATAATTTGCATCTTTTTGTGTTGGTGCTTAAGTGTATGCAAAATAGCTTACAGTGCACGAGCACAAGTGTGTGTGTGTGTGTGAGAGAGAGAGTGTGCAGAGTCCCTGACTTTGCACATCTCACGCATGCTGGATGGTTTCTTTCCCCATAATCTCATTTAAACCCCCTTCACACACCATAATTCAATTCTCTCTTCTAGACAATGACCATGTCATCTTAATCTGGCAGGTAGATTATACAGCATCCCACACAAGACTGCTAATGCTGAGGAAACGGCTCGGGCTATTGTAAGCTCCTTCAAGGTTGGATGGGCTGCTATAGATTGCTTTAGAGGATTGCTTCTGCCACTCATGTTTTCCACCGCTGCTTTCTTTCCTTTACTCTGAAGTCTTTTCCTTGTATTTCAACATTCGGAAGTCCTGCTCGTGTTTTGGGCGAGTTTGATTGGTTAAACTTCAACGACCCCCAATGACACGCAGCTCTGAATATTTCACTCTGCTCATCTGTTTCCTCACATTCTGAATATTCATTAGCCCTCTTCAACCGAGTGCCACCACCAGTGCGTGGGCCTCTCATCACACGAAGGCGTCTTGTTCTCGCTGTACAACATTACACAATCCCACTGACCAAAAGGCAGACCTGTTGTAAACACCTGCAGGTGCTGAGGCGGGGAGTCGTGGTGAAGCTGCTGCAGATATCGAGCTGGCAGAGCTCACATCGAGCTTATGAGCTACAGCTCCCACGTGAGCTAAGTGGGTAATTGAGCCAAAACAAAACCAGCTAATAGTCTGTATTTCTACAAATCCTGCTTGATAGTGAATCAGATATAATTAGAAATTTTAATTACTGTCAGTAATCAACTAGAACATTGAGATGAAATGGAGTGGCAGGTGTGAGCTCACTGGTTGTCTGGCTGTGAGGACCTGATGCCGCCCACATCAAGTCTCCCCAAGCGCGCTCAATCGGATTATAGCTAAACCATCCAGCCATAACAGGGCCTATAAGGCCTCCTTCATACCTTAACCACTTATCCTGCCTTGATCCACCCAGCAAGGTTCCCTAAACGCTGGGCACAACATTCCTGTTTGCCTTCAGGGGTGTGCGTGTGCAGAGAGGAAATTTAGTAAGGAAAGTGAAAGAAAGCCAACTCACTAGTGAATCCGACATAAAATTAGCAAGATTAAAAGATAATCATCCTATGTGTAAATGAATCAGTCATTAGCATACTAACAAGCACCTCTTAAGAGCATCTGCTCCCGCTATCCACTCCTGCGTGCTGCTGACCTCAGTCTAAACGCTGCAGCCGGAGCGTCGGGATCACAGAGACACTAATGAACTGTGATGCGGGCCAGTAGTACGAGAGAGATGCATGACAGGATTACAATAGCCTACGTGATTTCACTACTCCAGGCTCTCCTCTGAATGATGGGTCAAATTCTCCTGACGCAGTCCAGCTAATGAAAAGCAGAGACCCGACAACATTCCCAAGAAGAATGGTACAACAAACAAACAGATACCAGGGCAAACAAAGAACCACACAATGAAAATAGCATTATAGTCCGACCACAGACCTCTGGAATACTGTAAAGAATAGACAGTGGGTGCAGACAGTCATGAAATGTGCTTATTTTGTGTGGGACCACAACAAGTCTCACTTTAAATCATTAGTTTAGCTCTCGCAGAGTTCTGAAGCCTTTTTTTCTATCAACACATCAAAGCCACATCTGCTCTATGGTCGAGAGTTTGGCTGCTTCGACTGTTACACTATAATATCGAGAGGCTCTCAATAGCCACATGAAGTGTCGAGCTATCATTTAAAAGGTGTGGCCAGAGAATACAAGTGCTGGCCAAGCACCATTGTCTGCTGGAGCACTGATCCGGGCATGTACGTACATCATGTGGCATTACAGAGCTCAGGCGGTGATCGCATCAATAGAATCTACTTTCATCCTTTGAGCGTTCGTCTCCCCAGAAGTGGATTTGAGTGTGGAGCAGAAGGTTCCTCCTGCCTCCAGGCTGTTCCTGTGGAGGTCTTCTCCTCCTCTGATCAATCCCCTGCGTCCCTTTGTGGGTCGTCCAACAGGCCAGCCAAACAGAGGCTAAGTCAGACATGCTTTTTGCTTACTTTCGTCTTCCTCTGTTGACCAGAGGGAATGCTCTCCAGCTGGACTACGTTTGCCTCTCTCTTTATCTCTGCAGTTGCAGACTGCAGTTGTTTTGGGTGACACACACTGCTGGATTGTTTTCGCCATGTGCATGTGAATATGAATGGATATGGGAATATGGAAAAGCACTAGGGTGTTCAGTACATTGTAACGCTCAGAGGAATGCGCCGTGTCTCTTTGCAGAATATGTCTCCGTGTGCGTGTCTCCATTGTGAGGAGAGCAGAACAATGCAGCCAGTATGAGCCAGGACTGTAAAGTGCTATGTGGTGTGACCAGGTGTCTCCTGAGTTGGTCCCAGGGGTCCCATGTCAAGATACCCTTCTGATATCCTAACACCTCTCAGTTTCAAAAAGAAGGAGGACACGGTAAGCAGGGGGCAGATCTGGCAACTTGAGAGGCCCCTGAAGATCACGTCCCAGCACAGAAGCGTGCTAAAAGTCATCTGTCCAATTTCTCAGACACAGTGGAGACAAACTGTCTACGGAAGCACATATGCACATATTTCTGGACACGTCTTTATTTGCATTACCTTTTATGATCTGTTCAACAGATATATATCAGTACAAGGTTCTTACTGTTGTTGAATTTATGCATTTGCTCCATAAAATGCCAGAATATGGTGAAAGATGTTGTTGATCATTGTTTCCCAAAGCCAAAGGTGACGTTTTCAAATGTCTTATTTCGTCCACAACCCGAAAAATAATCAGTTTACTCACAGAGGACTAAGCAGCTCACGCACTATTTCTTGTTTTGTTGCCAATGCTAGAAAGCCAAATAGTGTGATTTGTTACTGTAATCTCCACAGAAGAAATTAAGTCACTTCTGATCTACCCGAAAACGGATCTGAATAAATTCCACATTCATTTATTACAAACACTGTCATCATCTAGTATAAAGCATCATCAGCAAATCAAATAATGCCAGTCTTTTCCACTCTGAGCGTGGACAAAGATGTCAGGTAAATGGATTATACCATTTGGCGCGTGAGGGGCTCTTTGATTTTAAGATACTAATCTGAGCCTGTCTCTGTACTTGTGCTTTGCTGGTTTTTCCAGATGGAAACTGAAACAACTTCAATCTCTTTCCTTTGACTTTGACTTTTTACTGTAGTCGGAAACACAATTTTTTTTTAATCTATACTCCATTTCACAGTGTTCTTAAACTGGCAGCATTTGCAGTCTCCAACAAGTTAAGCTAAGAAATACACGGCTCGTAGTTGTCTGCAGACATCTAAATTAGGTCTGTATGCCAACCCCAGTTGCCAGGTTTTATCCTCATCTAGTGTCCCCTATATTTAAAAGGACAAAGCAGGGATCTCATACAGAGGCAGGGGTGAGCCGTATAGAGTGGAAACAGGGCTGTGTTTGGAAGGACATGGCTAAATATAACCTCCCCTTTCACCTCCCATTCTGTGTCTGCCACCAGTTTCACTCAGCCGTGGTCCCAGTTGCACCCTAGTCATAACCAAACAGACAGCTGGCAGTCAGTTATGTTCCCACACTTCCCACACGAGCGGTGGGTCCCTCAGCACCTAGCAATGTCAAATGCACCATTCAGATAGCCCTAAATATTTAATCAGGACAAGTAGAAGGCAATCTTCTACATCCACTGGCATTAAAGATTTAATACCCGACTGACATGATATCTAGTCAGCCGAGACTTAGTGAAGAGGCCCGTGTGATGGAGAGCTGCAGACACTCGTTCCCTTCCAAGTCAAATTAGACAAACCCCACAACCAAGAAAAACACAGAGCACAACACTCTGCGAAGGGGGAGGTCAGATTCAAGGAGGTGACACACCCCCACACTAACAAACAAAACAAGAAACACACACACACACTCACAGGCAAAGGTTCTATACAAACATACATCATCTGTGAGAGGTGAAGCACGGAGGAGGCTTGTGAATCCCATCAGTCATGGCTTTAGACTAAGGTTAAAAGCGGGACAGGGCAGTCACTGTCAGCTCGCACGAACCCGACCAAGGACAGAGAGGAAGGAGGCTGAGGGCGACACGCCGTACACCGTAAAGATATAACATCACACAGAGGGCAGAGTCTGTTATGACACTGCAGCATTACAGTTGTCGACTGGACAACAGACGACATGGAGTCAAGTCTTCCCGGGAAAAAAAAAAAGGGAAACTCCACCAATTTCACACTTCGGTATCTGTTTACGAGTCGTGGACGGTACTCAGAGCATTGCGAAATCTGATTAAGCTGAAGTATTTGTTGATGCATCAGAAAGTTGCATTGTGGGTAATGTTGGCGCCAGGTTTTGACAAGCAAAAAGAATGCGTGGAATAAAAAGAACAATATCTGTGTTATGCTTTTTCAAAAAACTGTCCAGTCCAATGCTAAATTGGTTGAGTACTCTTCCTAACGAGTGCTGATATAGTTTACTCTGTTTCTATTCTGAAACACATGAGGGAAGTTTTTCCTTGCCACCGGTGCCAAGTGCAAGTTGCTCATGGTGGGAGTTGTTGAGTCTCTGGAAATAATATTATAAAAACTAGACCTGCTCTATATGGAAAGTGTCATGAGATAACTTCTCTTATGATTTGGCGCTATATAAATATAAAATTGAATTTAAATGATTGACGGCATCAAATGAAATGTTAGGAACATACATTATTGTTTTGCAGTTTTGTAGCCTGATGGTTAATCGCAGGTACATGGTGCTGAAAAGGTATCAAAGGGCAGCGGTTGCAAATTTGTTCTGCAAAAAAATCAACTGTCAGAAACTCGAATATGAATATATTCAGTGCACCAAGCCAATGAATTATCAGACACATGAACACAAGAGCAACATGAATTCAGTTGCTGGTCTTTGCACAGAAAGATGGTGTGTGTGTGTGTGTGGTCCAGTAGTATCATGTGGTGTTGTGCAAACACAGGTATACAGTATATACTATATATGCAGAAACACACACACACACACACACACACACACATACATGGATACAGATGCAGATGCAGATACTGGAGGTGACCCAGCGCAGTGACAGGGTGGGACGTGACTTGATTAAGAATGGCGAGGTAAGAGTGATAAAGCACCATCTAAATCCACCCACATCCTGTGACCCTGCAATAAGTCAAACACCATCGACAGCCACACACACCATAAATAACGCTGTCTGATGTCACGCTGAGCAGCCCTCCCTCTGCTCAAGTTGAGATTCATCGTTTGACTAAATGTTAGACTAAAAGTAGAAAACTTTGCTTTCGGGAAAACACACACAAAGAAGACACATCCCACAAAACAACTAATAAGACGCTAAAGGCGGCTAAATCTTCCTGTTCTCTATTTTCATGCTCTCCTGGGCCACATGCACAAACACAAACAAGCACGCACGCTGAATCTTGTACTTGTGATAATTCATGCAGTCAAAGCCCAAACACATGAACACATCATGTGGGGTTAATAGAGCAGGTGTCCACTGCAGAGTTCTCCCTGCACCCTTGGCTCCTGAGCCAATACTCTGGGCTAATTTGAATAAAAAAAAATCTGCAAACATTTGCTGGACCATTCAGGCTAATGTTCAATCTGCTGCTCTTTGACACAGTGCCACCAGGCATCTCATTTCCATTCCTGAAGCCAGCACTGCAGTGTCATGTGGTGGGGACTAGAGAAGAGGGGAAAGGGAAGAAGCTGTGGATGACGTGTTTTTTTTTTATTATTATTCCTGCAGGAAGAAAATGAGTATTCAGCTTGAAAAATATTGTGACTCGTACACACAAATGTGTCAGCAGAACATCATCAAGGTCAAGGTAGAAAATAGAATTCTGTTGCTCTTTTAAAAAATAAAAAATAAAAACGGCACAGGTGCAAGAAAGTGCAGAAAAAAGCACAAATATCTGACAGAGAAATAATGGTGTGGAAAATGCACAAAATTGTAGGGAGAGTCTTGCGTTTTGGGTAAACACTCACCACAGGTACTGGCATTCTCAAGATTCTCTCGGAGAAACAAACACACACACACACACATATGTACATCCATCTCAACTCATGTGTAAACGTCTTACATACACACAAGCTCACATCTTGCCAACCTGCCGGCACATACAAAGTGAAACAGAGAGGTAAACACAACAGTAGGATCGTTTCTTTTTGGAAAAGTAATAAATGAGAAAATGAGGACGGAGGCAGGAAAACATGCTCCCATGATCATGTACCGTTTGCTTTTATGCACAGCAAGAGTTTCCACTCAATTTCCTCCTCTTATTTCGGCACCATCCCGAAGATCATATCGCTCTCCGTCTCTTTCTCTGTTTCCAAAGGCATGATGAGGGTTGCATAAAATTAACTGCTTGACAGGGGGGGGGGACGTGTCTAGGGGCAACTTGGAGGACCTTGTTTCCGAAGAGTCTCGACACACTCAACCCGCTCCATATCCCCGAGTCGCAAACGCGAGATCAGATAGAGACGGAAGAGGCCTGTTTAAAATAGTACCCCACAGACACACTTCTGAAGATCTGAACTACCAGCAAAAAAAAAAACGCAGAGCGTAAAATGATGAACTCGGCGCTGACATTTTCAACATGCTCCGTCTGTCTCGTAGGTTTCTCACACCCAAAATGAATTATGGATCGAGTATTGTGAGTGTATGTTGTTTCGTCGTTTTATCGCAGTCAACAGGAAGCGCTTCTGTCAGAAAAAACACAGAGGTGAATCTGTCATCTCGTACCCTTCATGCACTGAAAACAGACAGGTCAGAGCCTTAAACGCTTCATCTACTCTCTCCTATCCCAGTCCAATTACAACTCGTCCCACCAAGCTCTTTCTTTCCACACTCTCACGGGCTGTCAGATTCCGATATGGAGGGCGATGCAATATTGAAGGTCGGTCAGTTAACCTCATTTCCCAACACTCTGCTCTGCCTCTCCCTGAAGAGCCTTTTGATTGGTGTCCATTTGAAAAGCAGGCTTTGGGTTTGACAGGGAGGGGTAAAGAGGGTAGGGGAGAGATCAGAGCAGCCTTGTTGAAGCATGGGAAAGGAGCTTTTTGGAGCAAGACTCCTGACTGCAGTCAGTTACAATGGTTTTCAATTAACCAAAGGAACAGACTAATCTGGGTTAGTGCAGGAGAACCAGTCATGCAATATTCATGTACACAAACTAATGAAAGCCCAGATTAGCCTACATATTTACATGGGGTCGGCGCTGTGTCGTCCACACATTAAAAAGGAGTGTGCTGCCAAGTGGAGAGAGAAAGAAAAAAGACGGAAAGGGGAGAGGAACTGAATCAGGAGGAGGAAGGCAAGACATAATGAAAAGTTGAAAGGAGATCAAAAGAGAGAAAAGGGAAATCAAGGGGAGGTCAATGGGACGCCGAGGACGGGGAAGACCTTGAACGAAAGCGAAATGGGATCATCAGATAAAGGGGTGAAGAAAAGCAGGAGGAGGTACGACTCCTCAAAAGAGATTAGGGATCATCTGCATTTGCCTTTTCATCAGGCTTTGCTGTAATCAAAGACAGACAGCAGCCCCCACTCAAAATGACACCAATCTGAGTGAGTGATCTTGACAAATTGGGCTGCTCGGGAAAAGAGGATGCTCTTTTGACTGAGGAGAGGGCTGCAGACAGTGGGGAGTCGACGGCAGGACAAAGATATAACTGTAATTGGCTGCTACACCCTCCTTCCCCTAATCTCCAACCACGGAGAGTGGAGACTAGGAGAAAATGGGGACAGCAAGCAGGAACAGATTGCCGCCACAGCAAAAAACGCTCCGCAACCACGAATTTCAATAACGTCTGAAATGTTATGTGCATGCATCAGAACAATATGGGAAATTCATCCGTAATCCTTAGTAGGTCACAAAAGACTTAAAAGACTTCAAAGCTGGATTAATGCGTGACTGCCTGGACATAGCAATTCCACACTGTGTAACTTCTTACCAAGCATTAACATTGTATGTCAAACAAGAAGCTAATCGTGGGTTTAGTTTGAAAATATCCTTTGACCTTTTGTAGAGGTCTCAGAATTAATTTTATGCTCCACAGATATCTAATTTTATGCTTTTACGGACTTACACATTTGAAGAATAATGGAAATGTCCTGATATTTTTCTTCACTTAGGAAACCGTCGAGCCTGGCGTGCTGCAAAATGTTCTGTGTTAACCGCCTGCCTTCTGTTTCATTTCATGGCCGGTATATAAGATGCTTGTGTACATTCGCTGATGGGCTTACAGTGAGATGCAATATGGGAGGAAAAAAAACAATTTCTGGCTGAAAAACTCACCCAAGGAGACTAATGAACTCTGAATTCTGCACCAATGTGCTGGGCTAGCAGGTTATTCTCCCTCCAGATCGTCCCTACCTGCTTCAACTTTCGGAAATGAAATGTGAGAAATGGGCCAATTCACAGCTAAAGGCTGTTTCTTCCTGTGAGACGCCGACATAAAGATGGAGCACAGATGATATGCAGAGGTAGATGGGAAGAGGGATGAGGGGTTTGGATTTAGACACAGAGAAGGAAAGAAAAAGATGTGAGACAGGAAAGCGAGACGTTGGCACTAATACGAGTGTCATCTCTGAGGGTAGACAGGAGTGCTGGGATTGCATTTCTGGCCTTTAACTTCTCTTATACAAAGAGACTGAAGTTGAAGAGCGGCTCTTGATCTTTCCAATCAACTGGCATGACAAGAGCTGCTCAGATATTCAACTAGCAGAAACAAAAGAGGATGTCAGCATGAAGAAGTTTGCCGCGCTCAGAGAAGTTTTCAAAGAGCGATATGAAGAAGTCGGGGAAAAGCAGGCGGAACAAAGGAAGGACGACAGAAAACGAATATGAGAGGTCCTCCGCCATCTGTTCATAATTATGTCTGGGGTCCGTACTGCTGCAGCTGAAATACTCTGTAGCCCACCATTTTCTCACGTAATGCCATAGCCCTGTTCCAATATTTAATCGCTGTGCTCTCATCATTCTCCTTTGTAATAAAAGCATGAGGCGATTTATTTTATTCAACGAGTCACGTGTCGCCCACAGAAAGCAACATGTGGAGGTGTTAGCTGTCTGAAGACGCACGGCGAAACCAGGTCATCGTTTTCTTTCACATATTTTTATTCCAAATTCACGAAATAATGACAGCGACATCGGCTTTAAGGCTGCTCGCTGGAATAAACTGCAGACTAAAGAAGACAAAGGTTTGTGATTGCCCTGACATCACATCTGTTAACTCCTCAGTGCAGCTTTGAGAGGATGAGACCAGGAGGTGGGTGTGCCACTGGGAGGGGTATCATTTCTCGCCTCAAGAACCCCTCCCCTCCCTTCCTCATGGGACCAGTTACATTCTCATTTGATAGGAACTGGAAAACCACCATCTGTAATTAGATTACAAATAGATAGACGGAATGAGAAAAAGATTCTTAGTTAATTAACTCAAACCATATTCTAATCAGGTTTCATAACTCCCCCACACCCCTCCTCTCGACAACCTCCGATCTGAATCCTCTCACAAACCCCCCCCCCCCCGAGACTCACCGTCAAACACGAGCCAAGACGAGTGAGACGGGCACTCAAACAAGATCATTTGACGCTAATTTCCCAAACAGGAAAGCACTTAAAGACGCGCCCTGATTGAGACAACTGAGCACGTGCATCAATAGCTGATGAGAAAAGAAGAGGAAGTAACTGGATGAAAAGCTGGGAAAACATCTTCGCGCCTCGTGTTGTTTTGTGTACGTTTCCCCGGGACGTGCGGTTCCTGTGCCACGGCGGCGGTTTCCGTCAGCGCAGGAAACGAGGACAGGGAATTAAATGAGTCTCTTTTTACGGGGGAACGAGGACAAGTGGCTGTGATAGCAGTCAAAGAGGTGTCTCAGAAGGAGTGTCGCCCGCCACATTCGCGTCTCCATTATCTGTCAACCTGCCAGTCCATCTGTCTGTTTGCCACACAGTGCTGTGAAGACTGACAAATTCCATTTACAAAAGGAAACGTGTCACATTTACTGTGCGACGAGGAAGAGCGGCACCCTAAACGCGCCACAGCGATCATCAATTTCCCCCATTGTTGAGCATTTTTCATCAGTTTCTAATTATCACTCCTGTAAGTCGAAATAAAGAATCCCAAAGTATTTTATCAAAGCCGTCTCGCAGACAGTCATCAGACTGACAGCTCAATCACGCAGCCATTACGTTTGTCTCTCACTTTGATTAGAAACCCATTTCAAATGTCAAGTCAATTTTTTTATTTTCCAGAACAAAGCACAGCATGGAGAAGAAAAAATAAATGAATAAATAAGTGAGGACAGACACCGCTGAAACAAGAAGAGCAAGAGATTACATGTCAAACTGTTTCTCCACACTGTTACTTCAACATTAGGATAGCCAGGGTTCCAACAACTGTTGATCTTTAAGTGTAACAGGCAGCTTCAGACAAAATGTTTTATTGATAGGCACAATTATTCAGGCTTCCTCTGTAATTTCCAGCACATTTCAAGGACCTTAATCTCTGCTTTCATATAATTTGCCACTTAAATAATTGAATCCCAGTCTTTCATGAAGTGTCTCCGGTTCATTGCAGGTGACTGCTACACCCTTTAGCACTCTTTTCATTTTGTCGGATGGTGATAAGCAATGTTTGTTTTGTCTTTTTTTGCTCTCATGAATCCGGGCTTCAGCGGAAATTTTTGCCCTAACAAAGCAGAGCCTCCAGACTGAACTGTTTGAGAGGAACATTCACTGTGAAACTGCCAAAGTCCCAGTACATAAAGAAATCATTCAAAATCAGTAGGTGGTCAGAGTTTATGGGACAGCTCACTTCCATGGTGTGCTTGGCTGTTCTCACCACAACCAGTTTTTTTTTTTACACTGCGGTCTCCGGCAAACTGACAACAATTTACAACAGTTTTCCTCTAACCGTAACCGTAATTTGGCCACAGCCCATGCGTTCAAAACAGTTAAATGAAGTTATTTTATTTTACAGAGTTCTTCTCACTTATTAGTCTGTTATAAGAAGAATTAGACGCACTATTAACATGCACAGCTATGCGTGCATTTACTATTAACTACATCAATGGATGTAGCATATGCATGTTGATATGACTGTCAACAACATGTGACAGGAGACTCTGAGAATCCTGCTCATGGCTCCAGAAAAAAAAGGGACACAGAAAATGTTGCTGCAAGTCTGTTTCACTCTGTGTCTTGTTGTGAACAGCTACATCTACTGACCTGGCAGCTGAAATAATATTCCATTCAGCTTTGTGTCTGGTAAACAAATCTGAGTGAGGGGCTAAAATGCAACACAGTTTATTTCCAGGTTTGGGGGGCATTTTAATCAATTTCCAGGCGTTTCCATGACTGGAAAAGTCGTCTCTAAATGTTCCGGGATACGTGTGAACCCTGTTATTGTGAATCCTACCAAAAAGACATTTGGTGCATTTCTATTGATTAATGCCTTGATCCATGTCATTTAATCAACTGCAGAATCACAACACCGGGGACAAACCGACTTATTAAATTAGACTTTTAACACAGTGCCAAAAAAAGACACACTTCAAAACACCAACTGGCACAGAAACACCCAACATTGTCAACACATCTGAATTGTTCATTTGGGACCGAGAGCATGTTGGCACATGGAGGACTGCTTTAATTTCTAAGCACCTGCTCACTCTCTACTTAGAGCAGAAAATACAACCAGCACAGAGCATTTTCCTCATCTCCAACAAACAATCCTGATCTGCCATCTCACTGAGAGTGTTACCACAGCCAACCCACCTCCCCTGAGTGTACCCGGGCATGTGTGTATGCGCATCAGAAGAGCCACCATCACAGCAGCCTGCACCTGCTCTGCCTGAGGCCGTACTCTGTTAGCTATCAGCAGCAGCACAATGCATAGATGGAGGAACGAGTGGATGGAGTGATAGAAAGCTGAGGGAAATAGATCTGTTGGCGTAAATGTCAACAGCGCAAAACCAAGCATGGAGCATTTGAGAGGCGAATATGAATTCGTATGAATTTCAAGATGATAGCTGCTGAGCTTGTGTGCACTGCAAAGCTATAAATAATCCAATGTCCCAGTTGTCTGGAAGAAAAATAAAAACCAGTGCTTCCAGGTATGAAGTTTGTGTGCAAGTTCAGCTGTGCTAAAGGCAGGAACCTTACAGTCTGTGAGGGTTTCTGCTGCTGGTCAGAGCATGATGGACATATGCAGTCTTGTTCACTGACAGACTCAGGCATGGATAATTTCACATGTCCAAATGCCAGCCAGCATGGGTATGTTACAATAATGTCCCCAGGGCACTGTTGTAAAACTCTGCACTGCCCAGCAGCAACAAACGAGAAGCATTCAGTGTCTGTAAAGTATAATATATCCATTCATTATACCACAAGGCTTAGCAGTTTGAGTCAGCACCTCAGCACCTGAGCTGTACCTGAGCTTCAACACCTAATGGGGCAGCTGTACTATACTACTGCGGCAATATGCCTGGCAAATACTATAACAGCAGTCACAGCCTCCTCTGCAACCTAAAAAGACAACATGGGAAGACGAAGAGAAGGCTAACACATTCTCCCAAACGTAAATTGGGAGGGTAATTTCACACCTGAAGCGTTGCACCAACTGTTGTGTGCCAAGTTACGGTCTTTTGTTCCAATGAGTGATTATGTATCTTTTTTTTTTTCTTTTTTTTTTTACAGCCCCTCATCGGAGCAGCTGGAATGAGTGCACATGCCAGTTTTTATAGCAGAAGACAGAGTAGCATTCATTGCGCTAAACATGTTCTGTTCAGCATGATTTCATCATGCAGAACACCCTGACAGGTGGCGAAAGGCGGCAAAACACATTTTACACGACTATAAAGGCAGGCGTTGGTTAAAATAATGTTAACGTCACACCGCAGACGCTTGTGTAGTGACTGGCCAGGCCCCTGTGGAAGTGTTCAGCCTCGTACGGCATATTTAAAAACAGCAGAGAAGCTGCTGATGCTTGAGATTTCACAGTGGTAACTGGAGCACTCTCCAGACTGCTGAACAATACATGCTATAATGTGGCCTCTGACCCTTAGACGCAGGAATATAGATCAAGAGAGAGGACTGGAGGAGGGGAATAACAGGCTGGAAGAGAGAAGGCGACGGTACAGTATTTCAGCATCTCTGATGGATGATAATACTGGGCTGTTTCCATAAATCATGTCCTATCTGACTCGAGAATATCGCTCACTTGTCAAGACGACCGTTTTTCCAAGATACTTGAAGACAAACGGCAGAAAGAGCATTCTGCAAATGCAAAAATAGGCACCGGATGTGGGATAAACAGGTTGACGCGGATATTCGTGGACACAAAAACAGATCTTTGACATCTATGGTTTTGTTTTGTTTTTCCTACACAGCCCTTTTATAAGAAAGGTGGCAATGCAATTTACCGGAGCCCGAGAGGGTGGAGTACGCATTAAGGTTCAAGTCACATCCGCAGGATGTAGGCTACAGAGAGTGGCAGTGAGAAAGAAAGAAACAAAACACTTTTAGGTTTTTAGATGCAGACAACCATGAGAAGACGCACAACAGGAGATAACAGTGTCGGGGTGAGCAGACAGAGGGTGCAGACATGAGCCACAGTCAAGGTGGTAAGTTGCTATGGCTCTATTAGACTGCAACAGATCCCATCGTTAAATATATAAAGTCTATGAGGCATGAGATCATTTGTGATAGTGAAGCATGCGGGTTGGACCATGGAGGTTTGTTCTGTAGTCCTCATTACTGAATCCATCTCAGCGTGCCTGTCAGTCACCACCTGTCTGTCTGCCTTGTTAAGGGTGCTGGAATTATGAATCTCCCTTAGGAGACAAGCCCACAGAGTATATGGAAGCGCTCCTAGCCCACATATCTTAGCAGCTATAAACATATGCCTGACATAAGCATCCCAGTATAAGCCTCACATAAATAAATCCCAAATTTACAAGAGAGGGAACGGCGGCTAAACCGAGCCCTGAGAGACAGAGATGGGAAAGGCTCAGTGGGTCGTGCTCGGCACCATTTCTCCTTCCTTCCTGCAGGACTTTTACAGCCAGCAGTAAAAAAAAAAAAAAAAAACCTTTCTTAGCTACCCTCACCACATTCAGCATGGCAGGAAAAGTAAGGAGAGGCAGGGCCAGATAGGCCAGAGTGACGGCGAGGAGAACTAAAACAATCTGCTCTGGGCTTTGTTGTTTCTGTGACCCCTGGAGGAGCACTCTGCTGAGGCCGTTTGTGTGTGTCTGTGCTACACTGTTTGACTGCAAAAACACTGCACAGCACCTACTGCTTTAAGACCGAAGGAGAGACTAATGTGGTTTGTTCCTCTCTTGCACGATGCACCATTTATCCGAGTGGTCATGAAGATTCAGGGGGTTAATTGACTTTTTTTTTTCCTTTCATGCTCGATAATCATCAATAATCTACTCAATAACCTGGATACTGACCACTCAGGTGCCAGACTGGACCATCAATCCAAGGAACGGAACGTCTAGCCCTGGCTACATGAGGGGCTACAGCTAAGCCGTGGACACACTCCTGGAAAATTGAGCCTTCAAAGAAGGGCTTATGAATCCCATCTCTGACAAAAGAAGAGATGGAATTAGTGGGATTTAAGGGCGTCAGCGTGAGGCAGGGTGGTATTAGTGATGCTCTTCACACGTCTCCATCCGGGGCTGAATTGCTGGCCTTCTTTAGAACACGCCTGGAGCGAATGTCTGTCACAACATACACAACACTGCGTTGGATGGAGACAGCTGCAGGCCCTGAAGACTGAGCTGATACTACGCCCGGCCCACTGGAACCAGTCCAGCGTGGAGTTATAAAGGAATGTAGGGACTGTGGTTTTGGCAGCTGGACTCTGATAAATGTTGTGAAACAGAGAAAAGTATGCATGTTTTTTCAGGCCATATGCTGAAGGGATGTGTCCCTTGTGCCATTGACAGCCGTTATTTAAAACATGTTTTAGCCAGCCAATGTCTGAAACACTGACTTTCTTCAGTACATGCGAGGCTGAGTACATAATACAGAAGCTTAACCAATGAAAAGAATGAAAAGAATAGAGCTTAAGTCCTGCAGAGGACTGTTCCACCTCATAGAACAAGGAAATGTGTTCCTATTGATGTGGTCCATCAAGTCAGGTCCGCTTTATTCCCCGTGGAGGCACTCGGAGGCAGGCACCTCCTGAGCCCTGAGAGCAGCTGACCACACCCCTGGAACAATGACCTCAATAAACTCAAACACAGGTCCATTTGCTCAAACAGGAGCACTGGGGGGTAAAGGAAAGCTGTGGCAAATCAGAAATGAGTGCTCTGAGGCTTGGAGGAAAACATTACAAATGGACTGTTCTCCACATAAATCAATCTTTGTATTAACCACTTGCTATCCAAAAATCCATCTCCACACCCACAGCAGAATGTGCCATTCCCAGGAATGAGGATTAATGAGAGCAGGATGGCCCAGTCACTATTGTCTCTATTGTTTCTCCTGTTGTATTTTGATAGTGGACTCCCAAGAGTGCCATACCAAACCGGGCATGTGCCTGTAGCTCGTGCACACTGCGTCACAACGATAGCGAGGACAGGCCCTCACATTCCAGGGAGCTCTTCTTTCTGTCCTCCATCTCTGTCCAGTTCTCCCAATGGGAGGTGGCGGATTGGGATTAACAGAGCGAGTACAGCACATAAATTTCAGCCATATTGCTGAGTCGCTGTTCCCCACGCAAGCCCCTCCTTACCTGACCCAACCCCCTTCTGCCCCCCGCCCCCTATCTATCCCAGGAGGATGGGCCAGGAAGCCTGGCCACGCAGTCGCATCCCGTTCCTCTCGGCACGCTGGGCCGTAAATACTGCGCAGCATCAGGAACAGCAGGTGCTATCACTCCCTATCATTAATTATCCCTGCTGCATCACTCTAGGGCCTCTCACTCCTAAACTCCAAATCTCCTGCACCATCTTATTCTCTAGCCTCCAACCGTTTCCCATTTTCTCTCACTTTCTCAAATTCCAACCATCTCAATTTCTATCAGTCGACCCCAATTCCATTTCTTTCCCTCAGTATCCACCCATCTATCTCCTTGTTTCCTGCGATCCTACAATCTAGCCCTCATTCATTTGTTCCTTCATGTATCTCAATCTCTGTCCGGCACTCTCAGCTTCTCCCAAGTGATTCCTTCCCCCTCTGTCAGTCCTGCCCGCATTCTTCTCTCCTCAGACGTGTGTCTTCTATCGCTTCTCTTCACATACTGACGGGTTTTCCCTTGCTGTAAATGTATTCCAAAAACTGCTGTGCTGCTGCCAGCCAGGAGACGTCACATGGACTGATGGAGCGCCCTCCCGCCCCACCATGGAGCTCATAAATAATACCGAATCAAAGAGGAAAAGCAGCATGAGAAACTCCCTGAGGTGAAAAGCCAATGAACACGGTCAGAGGTGTAAGAGTGTGCCTGCTGATGGTAAAAGTCCGAGTTTCTCTGTGTATCTGGCCACAGAAACATGAGCAGGGCATCCTGTCCCTCTCAGGTGAGAAGGCTCTATGTCAGCTGTGTGGAACCCACAGAAACATCTGGCACGACCGCAAAAACAAACAGTCGCTTCCTTCTGACTTGGTCACACTGCCACAAGGCATAACGTGAACTCCAAATGCAGAGCCTGGCTTCGTAATATGAGACCACCCAACATATTAACAGGTTGTGAGCAATTCTGCTCAAGACAACACGGGGTGATGATGACTAAAAAACACATCTGGCAGCAAGAAAGCTAAAAAAAAAAAGCGGCTGCAAAAGAAATTCATGGACGAGGAAAAACCACAGTGGAACTCTGAGCATCTGATACAGACAGGTATGAGGTACACGGAAACTTGCCAAGCCACTGGAGTCCATAAATTCACATCCAGACCACTTTGGTCTTATGTTTGTGTATGTATGTACGTGCACAAACAAAAGCAGCATTTATTTCAGTTACAGAATCTTAAAGAAGCGGCATCTAGCAGGGTGGTTGCTGATTGCACCCACCTCACTTCACCCTCTCCGTCCTCGTGTGACGGAGAAACTACAGTCGCTTAAAACACCTTAACTCAGGGCTGAACATGGCGGTTCAACATGACCAAATCTGTTATTTTCAGGTGATTACACACTAATGAAAACATATTATGCATATTATATTCAATGTCTGCCATATTCTGTTGAGAGATCCTCCTAAATCTTCACCCACAGTCCCACGGGTTCTTCATTCTCTGAATGCAAACTGGTGACATGCACTAAGTTTAGCACTTTTTAAGGTACGTTGCCATTTCTTACCAACCTCAGTGAGTTAGCTTTACCTCAAGAACACTAATAGACTCCCCTACTGTCCATATTTTTTAAGGCTTCGTCCAAAACAGCTCAATCACAGATGACTGCAGTGGCCCCTGTTATACACTCACTCTACTCCATTTATGCCAGTAACAGCCATGTTAGCATCCCTGAGCCTCACAAGCACAAAAACAAAAAAGTGTCTCTTTACTTTAAAAAGGAAAAGCTCTTCCTGTGGATCCCAAAAGCTGCATCTGCAGAAATTATTGATCGTCTTTGGGCAGGCTGTCTTCTCTAACTATTTTCAGACACCTGTATCTTTACTTACATGACTCCCCTTTCTCATTTTAACACTGTGTAATAGACACTCCTTCTGAATCGGCTCAGACGGTCAAAGTAACTCCACCAAATTGCAGGAAAAGAAAGTTAATCACACAAATCCCCTGTGAAAAAAAAAAGAAAAGACTTCACTTTCTCTTTCCAGAACAGATAAGCTATCAGCCGGCAGCATTAAGGGAATTGCTCTCTCCCCTCTTCCACATCACAGATGTGGAATTTTGACTCATTAGTGTAATCCATTATGAAGAGGTGGACACTCAGCTTGAATCAATTTGATTCTCCTAACACTTTCTATTGATTCCAGTCGAAGCAGAAGTGGAGAAAAGGGACAGATTGAAAAAAGCAGATAAAGAAGAAGACAGACTGGGAAAAAAAAATTCAAGGATCTTTTGTGACTTTACTGTGTGTGTGCAGTGCTGCATTGTAAAGAAATTGCTTTTCTTTACAATGTGGAGCACAATAGATGTTTTTTATTCCAGTGTCCTGCCTGCTGTGTTCAATATGTGAGTATGGCAGAGAACGTCATTGGCAATGAACCAGAGTTCAGGGTGAAGGGACAATGTCAGAAACACACACACACACACACACATGCACAAACTTGTGCACTTCATGGTTATGCATCTAGCATCCAACATCGCCAACAGGGTCATTAATCAACATCACACAAAGCATGATGAGAGAAACCGTGCTCACCTTGGTAACATATTTGGATGACTGGGAAGAGAATCTACACATGAAGGGCAGCGTTACTTTTATTTCTATTTCAGGTTGAGCACATTTGACTGCGGCGTGGCTGGGAATCAATTCCTGCAGTGAGGAAAGGCTTTTAGTCCTCAAAGGGGGGTCTCGTGGATGATTCTGGCAGTTACAGTGCACAGCTGTAGAGATCATTAAGGCGTGCTCACAGCTTTTATTTTCTCTGCTGATAAAGCTAAGAAGCTTGGTTTTGATTATTTACTTTTCATCTCGTCTTTCTGGATGAGATTATCCACATTAATGACTCTGTGTAGAAATTAATCCAGGCAGAGAGATGGCAGGTTATCAATTACACACTCTGAAGTGGCTTTCCACTACTATCTGTGGCAGTAGTAGTGGTTACACTACTTCTGGTAGTGGTAACTATAGTGCTGTGTTCAAAGACAGAACATCACCATCATGTCTCAGCTGAGAAAGCAGAAATATCTGGGCCAGAAGGAAAAAAAAAACCTAATCCTGTGAATGTTTGTGCTGCAGCTGAACAAAGTCTTTTGGGGGAAAATAAAGTTTAGAATGATGCAAAACAGCCGGTAGAGGAGAGAAAATAGTTGTTCATCCTTTCATTTCTCTGCCTTTGACTTTAGTGTGAAGCCTACTTCTGCAAAAGAGGGCTGCTTCTTGTCAGACAAGTGCCCCCTGCTGGTAAAAATCCTAAACATAGACATTTTAGTGCTACCAATTTTTTTATAGACCCCAGATGATTTTCAGATATTTTCCATGTTGTAATACTCCAAGGCTACGAAAATGGAGCAAGGAGAGAAGGCACGCGGAATACAAATGTGTCTGAGAAAACAGTGTGTCTAATTGTGGAATGAAGAAACCCAGACACATGTTTTAGTCCTCTTATGGGATCCTCTAAAAAAGATGTAGTCATTGAAGGATGGGGTCCAAGCTCATTCTGAAACTTTTAGGTGCAAATCCTGCTGAGGTGCAACATTTGACTTTCTATATTTACTTCTCAAAAAAAAGCTTCTAGGACACTGGATTCAACTCCAGAGGAGACATTAATCACCGAGGTCTTGATTAGTCCAGATGAAGAATGTGGGCCTGCCTGATGTTGTTTAAAAGGTGCAGAACATACAAAACACGGGCCAGAGTGCAAAAGATTTACACAGCTACACATTTTCACCCCCCTTGATGTGCACTATTAATATGCAAGCATATTATAGGTCGTTCACAGTGCAGTGCAGAACAGCTGATTGCTGGCTGAATTTGAATAAATAGCGAGAGAGGGAATAAAAACTTAGATATCTTTATACACTCTTTTTACAGTAGCAGTACAACAGTGCTGTCCTAGTTATTACCATCTATATGTTCTATCATCTGTAGTAAATGAACAGGAAGAGCAGCAGTCTGTGACCGAGCCCCCCTCATTCCAACTTGTGATCTAGCAGAGAAACGTGATTTATCGCCATAATTAGACAAATATATACATTGAAGAGACACTCACCTTCTTCCGGGGCTGCCATTTCATCATATTTGTAAACCAAAATGGAACAGCATTAAGATATTATATGAGAATGGAATGTAGATTCAAAGAAATCCAGAGCGCAAGTCATGCTGCCTCTCGACTTCCCTCAATTTTGCAGCAGATTTTCTCCAAGAAGCGATGCATGATGATGTGCGAGTCTCAGCTTTGCGGCAATTTTGTGGGGAGACAGCACAGTCAACACAAATCATACACCGGTTAAATCCACAGTCGAGCTCGGAGAAATAAATTAGAGACACATGTTTTCGACTGACAATGTTTGAGGGGGGGGGAAAGGTTCCTGTGCGTAAATCCTTAAAAGTATCAGCCCGTTATGGACCCACTCCCTCCTCAATCGGCACGCAGGATCGGCGCCCCCAGGACCAATCCGGACTGTGTGTGAGGAAAAAAATGTATTCTTAAACTTTTTCGAAAAGAAGTCGTCCCTGTAAGTAGACTACAGCCTCGGTCCAGCGCTCTTCGATCCAGAGCAAACGATCGGACGACGAAATGTGTGCCCAAACGCAGAAATATTCATCACAGTGGTCAAATCCCGTTTTCCAGCAACCGAAACACACTTTTGGAAGTATTAGTGGAGAAACAGTCAAACATAGCCCGGCGGAGACAGCGCGACAAGCAGGGAGATTACTTTCAGGAGGAGGAGGAGGAGGAGGAGAAGGAGGAGGAGGTGGAGAAGGAGGGGGTACAAGCAGAAAAAAAAATCCCTGGAATTTGTGTGAGGAGCTGGAAGGATATCCTGATTCCTGCAACAGCAACAAACTGGACTACAGCTCTCAGATGACTTCCTTCACTGCGCTCCTGCAGCCGTGCAGTTAACTGACTTGGGAGCAGTGGAGCTGAGCAGGCGAGAAGGTAGCAGGGTCATAGCGCCGCCGGCCGCAGATTTGCCAAAAAAAAAAAAAGGTGCGCTTTTACATTTTACGCACCGAGCTGACGCCGGCGTCCAGACAGGAAGCAGGCTGTGGTTTCGGTGTGGTGTTCAAGGACACTTTTCCAGGTGTTAGCCACGTGCCATCCTCATGTGCCAGTCCAACATGATGAACAGGAGACTGACCTTTAGGTTTGGTGCTCTGCGGTTCTCGCGTAAAAACCGAAATTTAGTTACAAAGTGAAACTTGTCAGCAGGATACAGTTGTATTTTCACCAGACTGTAATGCAACGTGAAGCAGGACCTATAATAAACATGCTGTAGTTCAGATTTAGTCAACAGAATGTTTAAACATCAGCCATTAAACCTGACTTTGACATGTTTCTTTTATTTCCTAAAATCTCTCACTAAAGATCCTTCCTGCAGTCTGTTCCATTACAACCTCACACATAAACCGAAGGTGATGAGGTGCATCAGGTTCTCACCAGGTCTACATGAACTCCAACACTCCACAAGCTCATCACAGTTTAAAGTGGTGTTAATGAGCTAAAGAGATTCAAATAACACTACACTCCACTGCTGCGGCTGACAGCACACAGGCTGCTGTCCTTATTTTAGTAGGGGCAGTAAATTGAATTCTTGCATAAGAGGCATGATAAACAAAGGATGTGGAGCGGTGGACGCTGGAGACAACTAAAGCCCTGTTTATGTACACTTTCCCTGTTTCCTCCTTCTGAGAGCAGCTGTCACATGCAGTCTCCTGTGCAATATTTTACTGCACACGCCCATCAGATGCATAACATCTCCAAGGGGTTGCGTTTGGCCCCTGAGTGAGATAATATGTGCAGCTTTTCCATTCTTTAAAAAAAATGAGTTTTTATCATTAATTGTGGAAGTGGGCTGAATAAAATTCAAAGCAGAGGACTCGGTTATTCTGGTAAGAAACCTCACCACAATCGCTGCCACAGTCACAAAACGAGAGCAGTTTTAAAGCAGAACAGCTATCAACAGTCAAAATAGATCAACTGGTGCTGAACCCAGCTACTGCAGCATGAAACCAGAATATTCATCACCGGGTATGTGACAGAATTAATACAGTAACTACATTATTGTATATTCATGAGGAGTTTTCTCAGAGTAAAAGAAAAGAGAAAAGAGAAGGTCGATACTGAAGTGAGGTGAAATCAGTTTAAACCACAAGCTCTTGATTTAAATCGGTTTAAGGTAATGGACTCTATGGAGCTGTGAGTTGGTCAATAAGCCGGTGTCTGTTTAGGGGTCAGCGGGGTCTGAGGTGCACCTTGGGGTCACTCAGATAACAAAAGACAAGTAGGAGGAGGGGGGAGAAGCAAACATATGGCCTCATGGACAAACTCCTGCTGTGCGCAGAGAGTCTATGAGACACTCGGTAATCCACATGGATGAACATGGACAAAATGCTTGACACGACCTCTGCAGCCACAGCTGGCACCCAAACAGACGGACACTGTGGTCAAGCATTGTGATCAAAGCCCACATGTATACTCGGAGAAGAGAGAGGTTGTGTGTTTGTTACAGTATATATCTGTCTGACTCACTCGATAATAGATTACTTTTAATCCTTGGTCCAGCTGACTTCTGTCTGGCTCTGTGCTCCAGAGAAGCAGCACTAAGATACTATTTACATTTCTGTTCTCTTTCAACCGCACACTCACACATTTGAAGTCCCACCATCTAAAAGCAGGTTTACACAAGAGATGGTTTCATAAAAGACGTGTTTCATGATCAATCAAAGGCCACTTCAGTGTTCACTGTTCTGCAACAGCCTGTTCGTAGTGAAGCCTGTCATCTGGCATCTCCATACAGAAGCAGGCTCCCTGTGCGTGCCTCTGCTTTCCCAATCAGAGCCGCACAGGAAATCAGACTCCAGCCTTCAGAGGGAAACAAAAACCCCCTCTTTCATTTTCCACAACTTGGAGCCATTTAAAAGTTTGTGCTTCCTTTTCTTGTTCGTGCCAATCATGCCCTCAAAAATGTCTCCACCGTACAGCGTGTTGTGATCGGGGGCGTTTCATAAAGATAAGTTAGATCGGCCTCTAGATGAAAGTTTTGCCCTTAAACAAATATGAATTAGACACATGTACGAAAATAAACACTGACTCATGTTAAACGTAGTTCATCATGAGAGCTGTTTCCAGTGTCACAGTCAGCGTTACTCATTGTTATTTACAACTGACACAAAGAGGAAAACGTGGCTTATTCTGTGGCTTGCTAATAATACTCTTGATTGAGCAATGAGAAGGGAAATGGTTTTTAGAGCTGGTGTAGCTCGTTAGGAATTATTTCTTGCTCACTCACAAACAGAGGTAAAAACCTCTGTTTAAACCTCCCCTTTAAACACACAGCAAATCAGTTAAGATTGTCAAGATAGGCAGGTCCGTGGAACCAGGAGAGTTTAAAGTGGAAACAGACAACTTCCTGAAGAACCTTCTGACGCACATCTGCTGTGACATTTTGCAAAACAGCTTGGCGACACAGCAATACAACACACCAATGTAAGCGTTAAAGCCAACTGGACAACGAGGTCACGCAGGTGAGATTAAAGTCACTGCAATAGATAATTAATATGCATACTCACCACCAACTGGACAGGGGGGTCCACTACAAGTGGTATACATGTGGTTATTTACAGTGTTGCATGTGAATTATTTAACGTCCTGAGTGTTAATCTGTCAAAATGATGGACGGCCTTCATATTTTACCGTCACTGTTAAAATATGACGTAAAATATTCAGTTAACGCGACCTCTGGTCTATAAAAAAGTCTCATAAATCGAGCTTTTTTTCCCCCGACAGACAGAATTGCACATCGAAAGCGAGGCTTAAAAAAGTGGAAGGTGTTATTATTCTATCGCCATTTCACTCCAATCAGATTTACAATAACGCTAAAGCAAGAAAGCTGCCAATTTCCACCTTACCGTCAAACTAAAATCTGTCTTCATGAGGCCTTTAGTACACAGCTGAACATTTGACTGCATGTATCAGTCAGCCTTATTAGTCCACATGATGTAAAAAGTGCATCATTGGAAGAAATGAAAACTGTCAGGTTTAAAAAAATAAAATAAAAATCCCTCCAAAATGCTCTCCTGAGTGTCAGAGGGTAATTTATTTTCACAGGCTCTTAAGTCATGACACCAGAGTGTCTCTGTCCCCCGCCTGAATAAACAGCAGCCTTTTAATTACAAGGGCTGGAATTTCAAGGCAATAAATTCCACGATGAGAGGAACAGAGATATGTAACCTAATGTCACATGAACTGTATGTACAAAGCCATATCCAAGCGGGACACACAAAAAAATCATCACCGAAATGCAAAATTCATCACGGCAAAGGGCCTTGAAAACTAATTTATTACATTTCCAGCACGGAAATTTATAACATAAGAATATAATTTACAGTGGTTGACAGATGGCTTCTCCACTAAGACATGGCAGATGGATGAATCTGTTTTGAAATGCTTAACAACATTATAATAATAAAAGTGTTAAACAGCAGTGACACCCACCCACTCTGTTGTGCCGTACATCACTGAAAACAAATAACCCTCATTCATTCACCTCTTTTACAGTTCTCCATTCTTAGATGATGTTGTGTCAGAATTTAGCCTGCTGTGGACTATGTGACACTGGCGTGCACAAAGCTGTGTGCGTGTGTGTGTGTGTGTGTGTGTGTGTGTGTGTGTGAGTGTGTGTGTGTAAGTACATGAATGCGTGTGTCTTACTTGGAGCTTGGTGTTGATTAAGTGTCTGGAGCCTGAGGGGGGATAATGAGAGGCTCTAATTAATGAGCCCATGCATATCTCAGAGTCACAGGGTCCTATCTGCAGAGAACAACTCCACACACACACACACACACACACACACACACACACACACACCTCAGTGCACCGTGGGGATTTTTCCCCACACTGCACAGCATTTTCTCTGGGGAAGCCCAGCTGGGAGTGTGTCACTCTGGCTGCAGTGCCTGATAAGTGTCCTCTAATAGGGATGGATGGGGGTTATGGAGCCTTGCTATGAGAAGGTCACACGCACTGACCACCCAACGTGCCCCGAGCAAAGGCTGATGTTACGGCCCCTGAAAAGCATTCCAAATCTTATTTGTTTGCTGGGTCCTGTTTGCAGAGCGGTTCATCTCCAGAGTAGACTCAGATTGAAGGAAAAACACTCACTCACTCACAGCAGGATGAAGCAGTCAGGTCAGCGTTCAGCTGGAGGCAACCGCTACTCACGATGCAGTTTAATAAACAGTTCAGAGAGTGTGATGATTTGGTTTTTCTAGAGTGCAAAGAACACTCCAATGGGCTCAATTCAGCGCCTGCCGGTCAGCAGGTTGCACGCTCAGTGATGCGCGCTGCAGGCAGATCATCTCATTTCGATGTCACATCACACTCGACAACATTGAGGCCATATAAAAGCGCCAGTTCACGTGAAGTCAGGCTGCAGTGCTGGGTGCAGGCGGAACAGGGGGCAAAACATTTGCTGAGCAATGTAGAAGGCCTTGGTGAAATCCCGATGGTCGCTCGCAAATACTTGTTTATTTTTTGCTGCGGTAGCGATTTCTACAAGTTGAAATAGGAGATGCCTGTTAAAGTGTTGGAATGTGTATCAAAGGAAGCACATGGTTGTATGCAGCCTCCCCAGGCCCAAAAAAGAAGAAGATAGCAGCACACTGGCAGGAAAAGAGGAGAAAGAGGACCATGTCAGAGAGTGTAAACATCAGAACATGGAAGTAAACAGCATAGTTGTATAACTAGATCAACAGCAAAGCTTAAACCTCTTTACATGTTTTTTTTACATGCTACCCTTTGTCAATTATCGGCATCATGTGCTTATTTTGCTTGGTTTTGACAGGTTTTATACATTTTACGTCCAATCTGTCTTCTCTTTTCGTCAGTAAGCATAATGTTTTTACAAGCACCTAAACAGATTTGACTGGCATTTGGTGGAAAGTTAAACCAGAGGATGGGAACTACTGAGAGGCAAACATTTCGTCATAAACAGACGCTCGATATTTAGAATTTCCAAATGTCAGTTTTTACCAGATTTGGTATGTAACATATCTGAAAAAAGCCTAGCAATGAGTAAGACATACAAACAAGGTATTAATAGAACAAGCCAAATATAAATAACTGTATTAAAGCAACATTACACAAGAACTGGCATCCCTACTCTGTCTCACCAGCAACTAAAAGCAAGATTACCCTGTCTGTCTCTTTCTTGATCACTTTTTCTTTTTGTCTTCTTCGATTCCTCTGTTGACATCCTTTTTTTCGGTTTCAGCGCCTCCTATGATGTCTGTGATAAGCCAAGACCAAGCGGCACGCTCCTTGGCTGTGCCAAAATCTGCAGTTCCTTGATTGTCCACTTGAGGCTGGCTGCAGAACATGTCGTTCCAACTTCACAGCAGATATAACGATGTTTACAGCCTGGTAATTAGCTCTCTATAGCTAATTTCCCTATTTTGACAACTCTACTGAATTGTACTGTCATTTATTTTAACTCACTCATTCAAATCACATGCATATATACATATTATGCATAATTAACAGCAAGGCCGCTTTGATTGACAGTTAGGTCACAGATGGCTTGTTTGTGTCATTCAGCCAGTCTCAGTTCGGTACGCACATCTTTGCAGATTTTTAGTTTAGCCAGGCTCTACAGAAACCTACAGGTGACGTCACGCATACACCATCCATTCTTTATACTGTCAGTGGCAAGGACCTATAGTCGGTGCTGTGTGAGGTATTACATACTTCTCACAGGAGATCAAGTTACATAGTGCAAGAACAGGCGTCCAGGGCACAGAATGAGAGTAAAAGAAGTAAGTAAAGTAAAATAATGTTGGATCTTTGCTCCTATAACCTCAACTGAGTGCTAATCACAAGACAAAACTGGCCTCATGGTCTCATGCGTGAATCACAGCTAATCTGCTTACAGATGAGGAACATCCATGCATACAGCACACAAGCATTTGTACTGAGGAGTGTAAATGTTTTCATTTTGTCCCGATGCATCCAAAAGCTCATCTTTAGTCCCAGAGAGAAAAACATAAACACCCTTATCTGCGCTCTGTAGTGTGCGATAATGAAAACGCTTTTGAAAGCTCTCTTTCTTTTGAGACGCTATACTGTTTAATCAATGATTCTTCACACAGCGTGATAAAGACATATGATTATGATCTTTTTTATTCCAAGTCCCATCCTCTAATTTTCTCTTCTTTCTTTTTCTTCTCCCTATTACACTAATGAAGAAGGGCTTGTTTATCCCCCCGGAGTCGCTCAATAATCAGGAGATTTGTGTGAAGACATTATGCAAAGAAAAGGACCTCTGCTTTAGAGATGTGTTTAATAATTCAGCGGGTCTTGGACATGGATGAAACAGGCTCCAGCATATTGTTTAAATCAGGCCGGCAGTTAAATAGGCGCTGGGGTTTGACGTCTGCGGCAGGATCAATAATAACAGCGTTGCCACATACTCCGACGCATGAGACAGAGATCCTGTGTGGTCCTCCTCAGTCTATGTACTAAACATAGAGACGGAGCAGGACAATGAATTCAAATGTGTTTGTGTCTATCTGCTTCCACGAACACAAATACACACACACACGCACACACGCACAGGAAAACACACAAAACCATGCTGCGGTCAGACCCACCCAATCTCGACTCCCTCATTTAGAAAACCCCAAAACCAAACTCATGCCTCTCTTTTTCAATTACCTTTCTTCCCACCATCGTCACCACACCAAATCTATCTAAATTCTCCCACAGTCTCTCTCTCTTTTTCCCCCCCTTTCTCTCTCTCTCTCTCATATCAAATGTATCCATGTGTTACCATCACAAACACACGCACGCACATGCACCGCAATCTGGTAATCATAATAAGCACATTAAAGCATTAAAGCCACAATTTATGACTGATGATCTCTTGAGCAGACTACAATTAATAGCAAATAAGTGAGCAGAAATTGAACTACTTCTGAGATCCTCTGTAGCTTCTCGTTCGGTTACTGCGGTTGTTAAAATGCGGATTTATAAGAATTAAGTACGACTGAGCCGAAGCCAGAACCAGATACTGTGGCTTTTTCTTCATCAAAACATTTTTTTTTTCTCCTTCAATAATCAGGCGAATAATACCTTAACACTCGAGGCTTATTATGCCAATGACAGCTCTTCCTCTTTCCTAATCTAACCCCATGAGAGCGCATCAAATGTGAATTAACCCTTCTGAAGTGGAGAGGAGAGAAGTGATGCACAAAAGGATTCGGTAATGACTCCGTCCCCTTTTGCAGAGTAAGAAAGGAAAGTGAACACAAAGTTGTGCTGGCGAGTACAGCACATACTGTATCCTTCTGCTCCATCGGGTACCTGTAGTTTTCTGGTCACTGTTGTGAAGGGATTAGGCCAGTCCACTCCTTAAATCAGTCTGACTTCAGATCAAAGGGGTTAAAGCAGGATTAGGATTAATCTGCCTCGGTAGAACAGGTGTTAATCCCTTAAATTAGCCATGTAGCACAGGCAGGCCTCTCTTTCATCTCAACGCCTGACTCATGGGTTGGAATACAGAGAGCTCACTTACTGGTTGTTACCCCACCAGAATTAGCTGTCCTCCCTCACCCTGACCGCTCCGATAACAGGCCCTGCTCTAATGTATCAGCAGGATGACTTCATTTGCATGCAGCGGCTGTTTTGAGAGAGGCTGACTCAAACAGCTGTGCCTCCCTGCTTCCTTTGAAAAGAGAGTTACGCAAAGCATACTTTATGATCGATGATACTAACGGGTGGCTTTGTAAGATATCCTCGGGCAAGGTGCATCGAATGATTCACCTGAAATAAAAACAGGCCCGCGCTATTGATACACATCGTGTAGAGGCTCAGGAGCTGAGTAAGCAGAAGAAGGGAGTCGTAGGGGGGTTTGACTCCACTCCAAGGACAGCAACACTCCAGTCCTTTCCCATCAAACTCTTCAGCACATGCTGCCTCTCACCCCCGCCAGCTTCCTCCCCTGCTGTCAAACCTCCTTGTCGTCGGTTTGACTTTTCTACTCCAATCATCTTCATCCCACTCAAGCTCAGCCTCCTGTCAGCAGAGGAGTCCGCAATGAAACTTGTGCAAGAGCGCAGGGACTTAACCTACAGCTGTGGTGACAAACCGACTCCAAGTCGACGCCAAAGCTATAGCGAGAGACTCACGACTGTCAGTTCACCTGTCTGCACACTAAAGACAGATAATTAGCATTTGCTGGAGGGTGTGGTTGCAGCGGTGGTGGTGGTGAAGCTGCTTCCCACAGAGCTCCTGTCTGCTGCCACAGTCACCAGTTTGGCCAGTGGGTTTGCCCCAGTCCGAGCCTCCAGTCCCAGGCTAGACCTTGCCATCTGGCTGGCCTGGTAACAGCCGGCACCTCTCCCCTGCTGGCCGGCGCTGAAGACAGGAAGACAACCCAAGGAAGGTCAGGCCACGGTAGGATGGCCAGGAAAAGAGAGAGAGTGGTGGATATAGTGAGGACAGGAGAAGAGTGACAGATAAACTAATGGATGAGAGAGAAAATAAGGGAGGGACCGTAAGAGACAGAAAGGACACTGCTTCCTTTAAGCTGCCACCCTCAGCGTGACTCAGTGACTGATGAATCCTTCTGTCTTTGCCACCACAGTGTACGCCTGTGCACGTGTGTGTGTGTGTGTGTGTGTGTGTGTGTGTAAGAGGGAGTGTGCTATATGTGAGCATGTGTGCACGCATGAATACAATCCCGCTTTTCTCAAACACATCATGACAGCTCACAGCCGGAACGAAAGCTTCATTTACCCACAATTCAGCAGTAATTCGCAGATCCCCCAGCAGGACTTCCAGTATAGATGACCATTTGGAAGGTCATTAGAAATGCAGTTATAAAACAGGAGAGGTTTCCTTCTCAGGCTGGTGTGAAGTCATTACATTTAAATAGCTATGACACAGAAAAGAATACGAATGTGCTTAATCTGAGAACATCCTTAACATGAGGTAGTGGAAAAAAAAAAAAAATGTGAATCACACCACCCGCTGAGTTTGTTCCAACACAGCATGATATAATTCTCTTCGTTTTGAATCCCAGTTGCTCATTCGTGCAACGTTGGAGAGCACGCATGAACACATTCATCTGGTGCCGGGCGAGGAGTTCAGACATGGTTTCCTAATGTGTAAAATGTGTAAAATAAAAACAGCACATTCTGGCTTTTTAACTTGCGTTACATAGACTTAATGTACTGGATTTCTCCTGGCATGAAAGACGTCATAATATGTAATAATAACGTTAAAAGTGTAGAGTGTCTGCAGCCCGCTTCTTTTCTTTCATATTAGTGCACGAAATGTTTCATTGTTACACTTCAGGGCTGAAACTAGAGGTCTCTGAGCTGGAAATCAAATGCAGCCTTGAACAAATATTTCTAATAAACAAAAGCACAATTTTAAACTTACATTATTATTCATAAACAATGTAAAATAAATCTGTAAAGTGCTACTTCACCATCTATTTCATAATCTTGGAACCCATCGGCTATCATCTGACAACAATTTAGCTTCTGGCGACAATGACCAGTGTTCTGATGTAGCCAGCAGCTATCTGGGAAACAGATAATAGATATCTGGGCCAAGGATAATCTCTGTAAACAGACAACTGCAAATGAGAATAAATGCAGATACAGTTTTAAAAAATATATTAAAAAGCTAAATCACAGTCAGATATATAAATAGCCGTCTCTTGGAAACTATGGTGGACAGGAAACTTGTCTAGTGCCAGTGTTTGTCCATGGTGGGGTACTGTAGAAACCTGGTGGAGCAACATGGAAGAGGACACAATGATTCTTATTTTTTACACACCGGACCTTTAAACTAACGCAGATAGAAACTTCCAAATCTTAAGGGAATGTGTTCAGGGTCAAAGAAATCAAAAAACAAAAATGTTTTTTTAATAGTGTTATAGTAGTTTCACAGTGTCTGGTGTCTTCTTCATTGACATGTTGACCTTCACAGGTCTGACAGCCGAAGAAGAATTCTTACCTGATACACTTACCTGATATCGTCTGAGTGAATGCAAATGTAAGCCACAGTGCAGCTCACAGGAGCAAACATCAGCAATTTTCAGAGTAGGTTAGTCTCTCTCTGACCCTCATTCTTTCCCCACTCTGAGTCTCTCCATCTCTGTCTCACAGTCTCCTTCCCCCTCCCCGTGCCGGCCAGGACTTCTCTGTCCTTCATCCTCATTCTATTTCATGCCTCGTCCTTCTCTCGCTCGGTCCTCATCCATCACCACCCGCACCCTGCGCTGCACATCACTCCACACACACACACACACACACACACACACACACACACACACACCCCACCTACCCCTTCTAGTATTCAGCCTGGCCGGATACAGATACAGCCTTCACTGGGTCTCAGAGCTGACACACTCCTCTGTGACTCATCACTTCATCCGACTCCATTTGGCATTCATCACATCACAACATCTCTATCACCACCCGACTGAGACACATCAGGAAAACAGTGACTCTCAATCAACCATATTTTATTTCATAACTATATGTCATGCCCCATCGTCAGGGCTCTTAATAAAAATTTGTGGTGACACAATATTAAGATGCATGCAGGGCTACTTAATGTGACAATGGCTTATTTGCTGGATTTATTATTAGCTGGATTGAATCACTTCACAGGACGTGGAGTTGAATGATGATCAAAGTGCTACTCGGGAGTGACAGAGCCGAGCGCTGACCATAAACATCTTAGCGGGTGTTCAGAATGAAAACTGCTGTAAAAAAAACACGAGAGGCTGCGTTAAGGGTTCAAAATATTCGAGACAAACTAGGTCGTAAGACGCGTGTCCTCATTAAACTGCCGCCCTGATCTCTTTTTAAGAACTCTGTGGCTTTTGAATTTCTTCTTCTGTGGTCTCGATGCAATGAACCGTAAAAAACAGGGATCAGGGCACACACTTTCAGTCTTCTCACAGGCATGAGAAGGTTTAAGAGTCTGTTAGGCGATCCAACAGTTTGTTTGAAGCATACCGAGACCCTTAGTGTGGGCCTGCTGCCTCTGGTTCTGGTGAAATACTAAAAAACACACTCCAGGAGCTCTGGTTTCAGTAACACATCAATGAGTTTAAAGATTTATCACACTCAAATACGCTGCACAGTGGTTTATAATACAATGCAAAGACAATAATGTTATTAGAAAATGAGCAATCACACATTTATTCTGTGAGGTAATACAGAATATGTGCACATTTGATTGCACAATTTAGTTCGTAGCTGGGTGACAGTTAATAGTTGACTCACATGACACATGACGAGCTGTTTCTGCACCTCATTTTAATACAGAAAATGTCATATTTACATCCTGTTCCCTGCATTGTTTTTCACCATTCGAGGTTTGACTGGCACTCTTTTAATTTTGCTGCACTGTTTTCTTCTGTTTGGCGCCTGTTCATCTCGTGAACCAGCTCCTAATACTCGCATAACATTAGTGGATGGTAAAAAGCATTAATTTGCATTTTAAAAAAGACATTTTCATGGAGGTACGGCTCCTGAAATAAATAAAAATGTTTGTTTTTTTGAGGCAGAGCTACTGTCAGCCTAAAGATATTCTCACTGTTCAACACTGACAGTTGACTTTAGGCTATGTTGTAGCTGACTTATTTATTCATGGGGAAGATTTTTGAGTTCACAGGTGCCAGAAAACATGACGACTAAGAGACCAGGTTTCAGGGCATCCAAAAGCCCAGTGGAGCCCATCTACTGCCCTTCCCTGTAAACAGGCCTCGCCTCAGGAACGTTTGATGTGGTTGGAGAGAAAAGGCCAAGGGATGATGTAATGCTGGTGAAAGCTGAGTTTGAGAGTTTGCGGAGTTTCCATGTCGTGTCCCAACTGCAGCTTCCCACACCCCCAGCACCTCTCAAAGGGGCTGGGCATCCCTCAAAGCTCCCCCCGAGGAGCACAACAGATGTGTGGATGCTCCGTGTGCATCAATCATCCATTGTCTTTCATCACACTCACCACGCACAGTGTGTGGTCCATGCGGAGATAAGCAAAATGACATAATGCAAAAGAGCAAACAACTATAATCCCATACTTTGTAAACTACACGTGTACTATGTATAGCTACAACACAGTCACAGAAACATACATAATCATCCATAACGTTCTCAAAGGACGATCTTTGAATGTTTGATGTGTTTTTCTGATGAGAGAATACATAAATTATGAATAAAACAGAAACAAATCCAAAGAATTATCATATGTAAAGCCGATAATTCACAGGAAGTCATAGCTTAGTATCAGGAATCGAGCATTTCTGATCAATTAGACTGCCTGACTAAAACCAACACCTGTACAACAATGTGAAAATGACTATCTGGCCCGTAGCAGACTGCATTCAGAGTGGATTATGTGCTCATTAACATCAACACGAAATGTATTAACACTCAGGGATGAAATCAAAGGTATGATAACTGGCGTCACAGCTTCAATTGAGAGGTGCGATGTTCATTTTCACCTTCCACTTAGCAAGAGCTCTCCACATCAGGCAGAGCAGAAGTGGTGCTTTAGGTGCGATTAGTACAGTAAATGGCATCTCAACAAGGAGTGGATTTAGGGATAAAAAAATAAAAAATACATTTCTCATCATCTGTATTTACTATTCAGGCATTTCTGTTCAGTTGGCTTTATCAAAGAAAACGCTCTGAACCAGAGAGAGATGGAGGGGAGAGGAGGGGGCGCGCTGATGCTTTCACGTCAACACATAATCTCTGACTGTCAGAGTGTGATATCTGAGAATGCAAACTTGCTTTACACTTCTCAGATCTGACAAGCGAAAGCTGTACAAGCTTTAAGTGTGAAATGTTTTGTCGTCATCAGTCGGTAGCCATTATTACTGAGGCATAAAGGGCTGCTTCTGAGCATGAATGTTGTGACTGCTTGAGTGACTCCTCGAGAACAGCTCGGACATGACTGCACTGACGAGGAGTGCTGAAGGTGAAGGAAGAAAAATCCGTGAGACTGCTTTTCTTAAACGAGAAAAATACTTTCCCGACCTCAGGGTGAATGGTTAATGTATTCCCAAAGTCCTGACATTTGGACACTTGGCGAATACTCTGCCAGGTTACATTTGTGTCTGTGTGTGGAAGTGTGTGCACAGAGGCGAACGTCCATTCACACATATGTGTGCGCAACGAAAGCAGAAAAATGGCGAACGGAACGTGATTTACGAGTCATTATCGCTGAAAGTTTGGTTTCACTTCACCGGAGGTGGAGGTGCATCTGAAGCTTCTTGCTATGCAGATCCACACAGTTCTCCAAAGAGGATAACTGGCTTTGCAGCATTATCAGCCCATCCAGATGGTATACAGGGCAGCTTTGACAGTCCAGAACAAGCTCTCCAGCTGCTCTGCCACCCCCAAATCTCCCTGACCTAAATCTGCTTCTCCCAAGCAGAGAAGAGAGTGGACACCTTCAAATTTCACATTTTATACAGAGCAATTAAGTCTCACTCTGATCGAGCTCGAATCCAGAACCGATGATTCTGACGTTGCACTGCTGCGTTACAGCCATAGTTGAACATGTTAGATGATCAAGCCTCCTCTGCTTGATAAATGTCGGTAGCATGGCAGCAAGTAACCTACAGAACGATGTCTTTGTTCTTTACCTGCATCAGCACCTTCCTCTTTGCAGGGCGAACTCCTCAGTGTCGGTCGATGTGCAGCACTTTGAGGTGTTTTACTAAAAACTTACAATAACTTGGGATAATGACTTTATTAACTTATCCAGATTATGTCCATATATCATATGATATCGCTCCTTTTGTTTACATGTTTACATTTTAGCCAGAATGAACATTACATGACATAACATTACAAGAGTGCCCATGAGTCGAATTAACAGAGAAAACTATGCTGAGGCGCGTTTTCTGTCACCTCTGTCCTTGCAGAAATTTCACCTTCGGTGGGGCACAGGAAGCTGCTGTACTTTGTGATTATGCTATTATATTATTATTATATCAGTGGCATAAAATGGTCTTGAAAAGGACACGTTTAGCACAATTTCTCCTCCAAAGGTGATCACTACTGATGTCATCCAGTTTATAAAAGCTCAGCTTCATCGTCTTCTTCAACCAACCAGCTGACTGAACGCACTGCGCCAAATCTGCCCTTTGCAAGAGGGGAAGAGACAAAATATATATATGATAATAAACTGAGAGCACAAATTAGCAATTCATGGGCTGAAATTATTAAACTGAGAGCAGGAATTATCAAATCACGCACACATTGTTTTCTCCGTGACACATTTCAGCCTGCTTCCATGCCATTAAGTTTCTCAGTGATATTAAATATCTTCTGTCCACACTCAGTGCCTAATCATCACAAAGTCTTATTTTTAATTCATTTTTTGGAAATCTATCCAAAAGGGAAATGAAGCTTAATTTGCTGAAGAGACAAAAGACACGAAAACGTCTTTAAAAAAAAATACATTATTTATCCCACGTTAGTTATAAAGTTCAAGGTCTACTGTGCTTGCCAAAATTAAATTCTTTAAACGGACCTGGCTCCTGGTGGAACACTTTTCAAAGGGCAGCATTTTAATTTGAGCCGTGATGAATGTAGATACAAATTATAATGTGCCAAGGTCTCAAAATACTACAAATGGCCCAGTCAAGGAGAGTGCAGAGAGAATGTGTCAAGATATATTAGAAGCCTCCATCTTACCAGCACTGCCATCTGACAAACACATGCCTGGCATGGAGCCCAGAGGAGAAGGAAAGACAACAGATGCCACCCAAAGCACACCATCCCTCCTCCGTGAGCCGGGTTAGCTTATCGTACACAAAAAAATAAGTGCACCCCGAGAGAACTACGCTACACCTAGATAGCCGCGGTTTAACTTGAGCTCTGCGTACACTCACACTGTACACTCATCACAAACACATGCGGGGAGATGGTATTTTCTGTCACCTGCTTCCTCGCTTACAGAGCCAAAAGAAGGTTTCTGAGAGCATTATTAAGAGGGGCTACAAGGGAACTTCAAAGCTGCATTTCAGCACAGTTTGGTGGGTGGGGATTGTGTAAATTCAACCTTATGTCGTTGTTAGGGCTCATCATAAAGTTTAAAAAAAAAAGAAAACACACACTCTTAGTTATGCTTCTCATAACATCATTTACAAGTTAAGTCTAATATTTGACTGAGCGAGCAGGCAAGAGGCCAATCAAACAGAGAAAATATTCCACTGAGAGAGATACGATACGCTGCCTTGATTGTTATTCTGCACACTTAATTAAAAGGCTCTTTATATCTGCTCTAATGTTTCCATTAAAGATTATCCGGTCGCACAACAAAAAAACAGCATAATGTGGATGCCGGCTTCAGCACCTCCACCAGAAAAACAGGCACTTTTCAAGTATAAAACACAAACGTCATCTTGTCCTGCTGAAAATCACTTCAACACTAACCCCCCACACTGAAATGTGGAGTACTTTTCAAATTGGAAATGGTGAGAAACAGAACAGCTTCATTCAGCCGCTGCAATCCGGCGCAAATTAAGAGAAGTGGTGATGTGCAATTACCGCCCCAATAGCCAGTTCAATAGCCACAATCGCACGGTCCAGGCTGTCACTCCTCAACAGAAGCCACATCTGCAAAGACAGGACAGATGAAGCAAGGACGGTAATTTTAAAAAAAAGCCCTGTGGGGCTGACATAAGGCGGTTAATACACGGTGGGGGGATAAAAAACCACCGTTGGAGAAACTCTATTGATGTGTTTGACGGTGGCATCTGGGCTACTATTGAGCAGATATTGACTGCAGCCTCCTTCCCACCATTTCTTTTTTCTTCTTCTTCTTCACAGCCATTCAAAGCACTGGTAATAATTGCACACACGCAGAGGAGAGAACAAAACAAGGCACACTGACAACTCAAAAGGACGCGTTCTCATCAAACACACAGCCCTCCAGTGCAAATGCAAACATTGATTATCAGGCTACAGCACAAATACTGTGCATCTACAAGGGTGCGTGAAGAGGAAAATGAAAGTGTCTAAGGCGATGACAGCAGGAGCAGCTTCTCTTACTGCTGCTGCTGCTGCATCATCAATGGTTCACATCAACTAACCCATCTACAAAACCTTCTGAGGACAGATGGAGATACAGTAGGCACACTGTATTGCAAATAAAGTGCTTTCTCAGTGGATGGTTGAAAGCACACACACACAGTGCCTCCTGCTGGGTAGCAGCTGAAACCCCTCCCCGGTGTGCCAGCCTCACAGAACAGAGAGAAAGACAGAGCTATCCGGGGACAAGCATGCCTTTCACATTACGTTTCATGTATCTATTCTGCAAGTTAATGCTGTGAACCAAGAAGGAAATATAATGTAGCTACAGCAGACGCTGCCCCACATATCTCGCGCTCTGTCTCACTCAATCTTGTCCTCTTTCCTCTCTCCATCAGGACCCCCTTTTACACATCCACCCGAGCTTTTACACTTTGCTGTCGCGGTGCACTCACCGCTCACCTCTCAAGGCGCAAGGTTTTTTTTTTTTGCAACAGGAGACCGAAGCTCACCAAATGGTGCGTGAAATAAAATAGTGACACACGCCCCAATGAAACCTAATAAGACATCACATTACAGAGATGAGAAACTATATCATTACCATGGCAACTGTGAGGCGCACAGCCAGAGGGCTGGCTGGGTGACAAGAGAAGAAAGGGCGGAGGAGAAAGGGATGGAGAAAGACGAACAAGAAAAACGGGAGATTTGTAAAGAAATATGAATGCATGAATGAAGAAATGGAGAGAATTGAGAGACAGCCCCTCTCTCGAGTGATGTGTGTAAAAGACAGCATTAGCAGTGAGTCTCTTCTGTCCACGCTGTCACATGACAACGCTCCAGTTCACTATTTCCCCCTGACACCATCACTGCTAACCACTAATTAGTGCAGAGCATAATTCCACTATAAACCACTGCCATTCTCAACCAAGCTCCTGATGAGTGGCAGGATTAATTGCCGTGCTAAGCCCAGATGACCCCCTCACTGGAGCTCCCACTGTACCAAAAGCTAGGACTTATATATGTGGGTAAATGCCAGAGAGAAGATCCTTTACATCATATCTGTGTTTCAGTAATTGGACCGTGTTCATGAGGCACTGAAACATTAAAAACCCCATCTGTGCTCCAATGCTGGCTTCATTCATTATCTCATTCAAATGTCTCAAGAATAGTCTTTAAAAGAGAGAGAGAGAGCGCTGAGCAGGATTCTGGTGTTGCTGAAACTGCAGTAATGTGGCATAATTTTGTGCACGCTGCCCGTGAAGAAACGCCGACTGAGCTGTATGAAATCCCAGCCTTTCAGTGGCAGCTGCGAGCAGTCTGGGGGAGCGAGGGGGTTGCAAGTGCGGACGGCGTAGTTTCGAGCATCTGGAACAGCAGGCAGCGCTACGCCGCCTACGACCCCGCCAGATCAGAGTGGCACTGCCAACACAGAAACCACTACCCTGTTTATATCTAAAAACCAGTTGGTAAGAGGAACAGGAGGCTGGATAAGGTAGCCAAGTCCATTCACAAGCTGAACAATAAGTGGAAAAGCGGGAGGAAGGTGAGACTCGTGTGAAACGAACTAATGAAAGAGAGCGAAAAAGGCCGAGTGTGACACGCTGAGGTCCTTCCATACAGTTGCAGGAAGCCAAAACACAATGGGCAAGTTGTGTGGCAGAGGAGGAAATCAAAGAGTGTGTGCAGGGTGCAGCATACTGAAAGTGGGCAGACAAGAAGAGAAGTGGAAGTCTGAATAATTTATCATTGTAATACAGTCTAATGTGACTAATCTAAAATGCTGTAGCACCAGGCAGTCTGTGGGGCAACGGGGGCAATACATTACATCACTGACCAATAAAAATCACAAGTTGGATAATAAAAAAAATCCAAAGCGCAGTTACTATTTAATTCATTGATATTTTAAATTATTAAGCACACTATCTGGTGCTACATCACTTTAGGGCGGCAGCACTACAGAGGGAGGCACGTGACGCTTCAGCCTCCGTGAAAGAGATGCAAAGCGGCAGGATTTAAAGCCGTTAACGGGACGGCGGGGTGGGCTGGCAGGTGTGCTGGAGGCTCCGCGTCTCCATGTGCATTGCATTACCCCACGTCATCAGTCTCTCTCAGGCTAAAACAAATATGAGGCACATGCAAATGAAACGAGGCGCTGAAAGGACCTGAGGTAGGCAGCACGCTGTTTGGTGCAAAAGAGTTTAATATGTATGCAAAAATAAATAAATAAATAAATAAATAAATGTTTACTGTGCAGATAATGAATTTCAGATGAGGTCACAATGCGTTACTGTGAAATTCATTATTGGTAAAGTAATGAAATTCAATTAAGAATATGAATGGCACAAATGGAGAGTGAGAAAATGTTATTATTTTTATAAACTACACAAGTTATTCAACCTGTAACTACCTCTAATATCTGGGAAGACTGAAATATGATGGAGTTGGGTTCAAATAAATATTGAATTTGTTTTAACATAAATTCTGCTACAAATGCGTAAATGATGCATGCGCACAGATGCTAATCACTCAAAAGGCAGGTACCAAATGACTCCCACGGGTTCGTCCTCTCTCCACACATGCTCTTATTGCTGAGACAATTCTCACGTTGCATCATCGAGTGAGCAAAATCGTCCATGGTGATACGAGCCGCAGAGAATTATTCTCACACTGTACAGTTCTTCCGGTGACTCTAAATTACAATCCGCGTTTGCATCAGCTTTTTTTTGATCATCCTTCTCAGCGTGTCGCCGCCTCCTCTCGCACATGACTCTGCTTCCAGCGTTGGAGGCCAGATGCTCTGGACACATAACAAGACGCTATTGTAAAATACGAAATTCATAAATGCTTAAGCATCCTTGAAGGGATTGTGGCTGTTATGTCAGGAGCTTTTATAGAGGCAGTACTTAACCGGAGCTCTCACAAAAATGAGAATCATCACTGCTGGTGCTGAAAATCATCCGTTTAAAGGCTTCACATGTTTTAAACTAGCGTTTTTTTTTGTGTGTATGTTGTATGTTTGTACATATACTACGAATAAGTACAATCAGATTGAGAGTAAAACTCAGTATATTTGTCTGTTTTCTTCGTGTGTGCTAGAGCCATTTCACTGAGTCCAACTCAGGTCTTTATGCAACTGAAGAAGTTAAGTAATTCAGAATTTATTTCGATGGGACTGCTGCAATGCAAACTGCTAGTTCATGCTTTTTCATAGAGTTAATAGCTGTACCACTGCAAGTAATGACTGCGTTAGCAAGCTTCAGGAGCGCCTATTTAAAGATGACGTGCAAATTCATTTCACCGCCACTCCTTTTTACCACTTACCACTTCCTCTGACTGCTGACCACCACAATGACACAGTGTCTGAACCAGTCACGTCTCAAGTTCCTCATCTTAGTGACTTCAGTCTGTTTAAAAGGTGCTCTGTGTGAGTTTTCCTGTAAATAAATAAAAGTCTGTTTACATCAAGCGTTACTGAACGATACCAGAACGCGTTGTGTGTATCCTTGAGGTCTAACAAACCTTCCTCCTACTGTAAAACATTCACAAAGCTGATTTCTTTGACAAAAGCTGTTGAGAGCTGTGAGTGCTCTTCTTCTTGTCTGCCTTTGTTGACACATTGCAGCATTTCTTGGTGTGTAACCACCACCTGTAGATCAGTGGAATAATGTAAAACCACTGTCAGGTCACCTGTGCGCTCGTGTGTGCAACAAACAAACAAAATGTAGACCCATGCATGAAACGCTGCTCCATATCACAAGTTGTAGTATGATGTAGGAACACGTGTGTGTGTGTGTGTGTGTGTGTGTGTGTGTGTGTGTGTGCACTCCTAGTAAGAGGCCTTTATGCACCAGACTCTAGAGTAGCTTAAAAATGAGATGCAATACACTACAGGGACTCAGCATCTGCATCACTCTGACGGCAAGAACCAAGTGCACATACTGCAGATGAGCTCTCCAAGTTCATACACATGCAAACACACACACACACACAAACACAAACAAACAAACAAACAGACTGAGGAAGAAGCCCTGCAACTGAGCTTTAAGTAAAGGAATCAAGATGAGTTCCCTGAAAAAGGGTCCTGCACTCCATCTATAATTCATAGGCTTGGTTATTTACTTTTGCTGGGGTGCTAACACCAGTTCATCACTCCTACAGAAATCGCTAAGGCTGTATTTAAAAGGAAAAGAGACAGAGAGAGAGAGAGAAGAGGAAAGAGCGTCGACGCTGTGCCAGCTGAATGAGAATAAGACGGTGACCATCTCCGAGACAAAATGCTGTATTTAATCACGGCAGATGATCAGTGAAGCGCTGATTCTTCTAAGCAGATTCAAGCTGCTCGCCTGCTTCTTCCCTGGGGCTAAGCCACGCTTTGTAATGGCGTACTATTTTTCTGATATATGTGCTATGAGATTATGAGGTCCATATACGCCATAACACAATGCATTACCCTGCTGCTCAGAAGACATATTATGTGTCCTGAAGTGAAGTGCGGTGGCAGAACGGGGATGTGACATGGACAGACACCACGGCAGTATATTGAAAAGGCAGGTGAGAGAGCGAGCGGCGTGCGGGTGAGTCATTCCTCCGGCAGGGTGAGATGGAGTAGGAAAAGCTTTTTTTTAAACACTTGACTGGAGCCGAGCGTGGTGTGCCATGTTTAAGGGTCATCGCAACCAGACCCCTTTCTTTGTACTGGTGTCATCACTCTCCATTTCACACTGCCTGTCATTCTGGCATGCTGTGACTCAGTGTTTGAACAACATGGTGGCTTGTGATCTGAGTGGTTGAACATGATGTTCTCGTGTACGGCTGAATACACAGAAAGCCGGAGTGCTCAATGTATAAGTACATAATGGGAACATGTAGCTGCATTTATTTGTACTTTATACGCGGGCAGGACTTTGTATAATGGAGTCAGCGGACTCTATTTCCATGCTGGCATCAGGCAGGAGGATTCCAGCCAGTTGTGTCTGGAACAAGGCATTTATTTTATTGGCGTGCACCTTTGGGTGAAAAGGCACAGCTAGGGACCCATTTATGCAGCACGTCTGGCAAAGTGTAACGTTGGCTTACAATTTGAAATTAAATGTTACCTACAAAGACCATCTCATCAAATCCCAGGGCACACAGGAACATTTATTCAAATGGATTTTTATAGTCTTAAGTGGAGCTGCAACTAACTTTGCATTATTGATTGATCAGTCAATCATTTCCTCAATTAATAGATTAGATGTTTGGGCCATAAAATGTCGGGAAAATGGTGAAAAATGTTGATCACTGTTTCCCAAAGCCCAAGCTGACGTCCTCAAATGTTTCCTTTTGTCCACAAATCAAAGATATTCTTTTAACAGACACAGAGGATTACCACAAATCAAAGATATTCTTTTAACAGACACAGAGGATTATAAAAAACAAAAAGTATTAACATTTGAGGAGCTGAAATCAGATAATTTGGACATTTTGACTATCAAAATACTAAATAAATATATAATAATAAAACAAATAGAAAAACCAATAAATTCATTGCAGCTCTACTGATGTTGACATAATGCCTGAATAGCCCGCAACATTTTGAAGTCAATAATCAAAGACAACATTGGCAGCCAAGAATTCTACGTCCAATGTCCATGACCTCAGGCTATTGTGGACAACATACGACAATGTTGTGTCAACTGAAATGAAATTGGCCATTTGATGTCTTTACACCTAATGAGTGCTGAGCATCGATCGCAGCGTTTCATGCATGTTTAATGTGTGCACTGGACTTTGACAAGAGCGTGCTTGTCTCCTCTTCTGTTTGAGGTATCTATAAAGACAGGCGGTCGTGGTAAAGCTCTTCTTTTACCAGTCAGTTTTTGTTCCAACCCTGATCTGTGGTTAGCAGCTTTGTGTAGTGACTGAAAGAATGGGATCACAGAGAAAAGGGAGATTTCTACAGGGTGTTTTGTGTAGCCGTGGAACAGAAATGGGAGCTCAAGATTTTGGAGGAGCACCGAATTGGTCGCCACCCATCCTCATTGAAAGAAGTCAGCTAAGGTGATGTGGGCACTAAGCAAGACTGCTATTTGGCTGCCTCGCCTTTGGAGGTGTTCCCGACACGACTGAATAGGAGGAGATCCCAGAGTAGATCCAGGACACACTGATTTTTGGATTTTCGTCAAGAGTAACTGGAGGAAGTTTCTGGCAGAGAAGAACGTGCAAGGCTGCTCAACTGCCCCCTCGCCGCATCAACCATATCCAGGAGAGGTGATCTGAAAATAGTTGGATGGATTGTGCGGCTATTACTGAAATGTGTAGTGTTTTTGCAAGTGGGTTGGAGAAGAGCCGTCCAGAGCAAGAACCAGCCAGGACTGACTGGTAATGCTTTAACTAGATTTAATACAATGGGCAGTGAATGGGACTTCTGTCACACAGCACAACTCTAATCGAATCCTCCACTCCCATGCGCTCCACCAACAACCTGCACAGATACTACATACCTCACCGTCGGCTGTAGACATACGTCCGTCTGCCTTGCAAATAAATACATAAGAAGAGAGAAAACTAATCATATCTGACTTTGCTTAGAGGAGGTCTGTTCAATGATTGCACCCATTAATTGCTACTAAAATCACTTACCAACACTGTATTAATACGCTATCATGAAGTGAATGACTGTGAAGAAACAGCAGACAGGTTGTGTTCACAGTAATGCATTGTACGTGCCTATGACCTAATGTGCCTTAACTACCATTCCTCCACTGTGAGGAACTTCATTATGACTGGAAACAATTAGTGGGAGCAACGTATGTAATGGGCTCTCAGCTTCCAACAGCACAGTCAATAGCCTGGAAATGGAAACTCTGCTCTAATCACTAATGAGAAAATTGTGGAGGGGCAAGAGGGAGGGAGAGAGTCACCAGGGAGTGGGGATAAGACGAAAAAGCAGCTAGACACTGTGTGATAAAAGTAGTATAATGTTCGGTGGTGAAATAAGAACCAAATCTCACTTTCATCATCACAACACAGATCCGAATCCTAATCTGATTCGCCGCTTATCAAAAAGGTAATCATCTGACTTATTACTCTTCATCTGGTCGGGATCTCCCCGTGAATAACTCGTTGCATTTTACTGCCTGCTTCATAATTGACCCAAGCCTTCGAGAAAAAGGGTGTGACAGAAATCACGCTGGCAATCAGCGCGATAATGGATTAAGCCTATATCCATAACAGGGACCAGAGCTCCTAGCAGAGAAAATGAGCAGACAAAAACACAAGAGGGAGAGCTTCATAAAGCCCACCTGTGGTACAGGATACAAAAGCTGCAGCTAATGTGTGCAGTTCACAGGAATTCCTCTGTGTTTCTGTTTTAATGATAGCCTAAACTCTATTTCCCTTCCCTCCCATCTCAACAGAAATCAATGTTAAGGAAACACTCAAGTTTCCACAGAGCAATAGCAATTTCTGCCCATACGGCTACATAGCAGAGAGGTGTTTTATGGTGGTAATGCCATTGCACCACAGGCTATGATTGGATATTTAATAAGCAGGCCTTGGAAATAGCCCTGTGCTCTTTTGGGCTCCCTATACCTTTCTCTCCCTCCCTCTCTCTCTCTCTCAGCTGCGGGGTTTATAAAACCAGAAGCCTCAATACGCCAGTAAATTAAACTCTCTGCTTGTGGGACACAAGCTGCAAAAACAGCTTCTTTGAAATCAATGTAATCATTAAGCATTTTTATGGGCTCAATGCATTTATATCGCTGTGAAATGCTATGAAAATAAATGGCAGAGCTCGGGTCTGGTTCATTTGCACGGTGCATGGAGAGATGTGTTATTCGTATTGGTCTGACTCCCCCCCTATACCTTCACATCCTGTTTCCCTAGCAATACCGTTGTGAATTATTGATGTTACCACCATGTCTCCCTCTCTCCCTCTCTCCCTCCCTCCCCCAGTCCCTTACACACCAGCCCTCTGCAAGGATCTCCAGGCTTGACTGAGTCTCCTAAGAACAGGCTGCACACAATCCCACTGACAATATCCAATAAAGCAGAGCAGGGGGAGGGGCAAGATGCACCCTGACATTTAAATCAATTGCTTTCCTACAACAACTCTATGATTTTTAATCCATCTTTATTACCATCTTCAGTGCAAAAGCCTAAAGCAACACACCAGTTTCTATCACAGTGGAAAGAAACAGCAAGAAATACATAAATCTCTCCATAGCTCTTCTGGTATTTTGGCACAGATGGCAGTAATGTCGTCTAAATATCAATATAGCTTAATGCAGTAACGCTCCTCGTGTTGAAATTCAAACGGCGAGCTCGAGCTCTGAGCGTCAGTTGTTTGTTAATGTTTCATTGCGAGATCTCTATCTGCAAACAGTGTGTTTAACAGTGTGTGCAAAAGAAAAGGCACAGATGTGTTTGAATTCCCAAGGTCTCTGAATGCATGTTTTATCACTCTGCCTCAGAGAGGTTGTGGAGGGGGGTCCTGCCACCCTGAGTAGAAAACGACAGTAGCTGCTGCTGCTGCTGCTGCTGCTTCGTGTACTGGAGAGAAAATCTACAACAGAAAACAACCGCATGATTTATACCATATATTCAACTGCAATTAATATGTGCTGCTATTTATTTTTATGCCTGTCGTTCATTAAGTGACATCACGTCGTCATTTACACCTGAAATCTACCGACTCCCGTGGATTACTGACACATCCAACTAATCCCACCAGATCCAGTAACAGACAGATCTTTCACGTAAGAGCAGCGACACATGACTGTTTAAATGTCTGTTTATAACCCAGACAAGTAATCCAGTTTTGGATTACTGGGTGTACTCTAAATGTCAATACAGTAATGAATAGGTTCAGTAAACTGAGCTTTGAGAGCGCCTCATCTGATCTGTCTCTACAGTATGTTTTAAATCCTGACTCGGGTATCATTTGTCAATTTTTAATACTGGTCTCAACGCAATACAGCATTATACTAAAGTAATGCTTTAAGGACTCCTTATTTTGAGGAATATAAACAACAAGAGTACAAATCTGCAATCCCGATTCCTAATTACAAGTTGGACAGTCACAGCATTTATTCAGAGGAGTGTAATATCCTTTTCAGCGGTCTATTCAGGGCAACAAGGACGCTTAATCATAGGTATCAAAAGCACGAGCAAACAGCTTAACCTGATTATTAACACTTTAACTGAAATACGGACAATTGTCAAGCTACGCCATGCGTGTAAATGAAACCAGTGAGAGATGAAGAGTCCAAACCAAAAGCCATTGTCTAACGCTGCTATCATTTATTATTCATTCATATAACATATAACTCATGTCTGCGCTTTAATATTTGAAGAAGCTGAGACAAATAGTTCCCCAGTGTGAAAACCAATAAACAACATTAAGTAGTCTGCTTAAACAAAGAAAAACTGAAATGTTCTAATGGATGTGTTTTGTTATTGGTAAGTGGCAGCTGATTTATGCTGACAAGACTTGTCCGGGGTATATCGGCATCTATTCCCAGGTGGGCCTCTATAACCGCTCAGGCAAGCAGGCACTCAAACCAAATTGCTTAAGTAAATATCCAACAATATATATTGATCACACATAAAAAATGTGGACCAATTAAGTAACACAAGATTCCACCAGAAAAACAAGGGACTTTAACAATGTTCAACAACACAAAATGGTTGCATCTGTGGTGTAAATTGGCATTATGAAGAACGTTGCTCAGCAGAGTGCAGAGCTTAATCCTGTGCTTGAATCTTTGCAAACGTAGCACACAGCTTGCTATGTTGTCTGAGGTATCAGAAAACGTCTGAAGCGCATCACCGGCAATGCGTTAAAACAGGTAAGGCGCAGAGGGAAAATCAAAAGGCTTTATGTGCTGAAGCCTCTTGGCTGTCAAGGAGGGGGGAAAAAAAAAGCAGCCTCCGGCCTGGAAAGACAAAATTAATAAATGGACTTTAAGTCAGAATCAGCAGGAGAGGTTAGTGCTGCAGTGACAGCCTCCAAAAGTGAGACAAAGAGAGGGAAGGGAAGATAAAGGAAGAGCAGAAAGGCACTAAAATGTCTGCAGCACATTAATTGTTCATGAGAAGGTGCATACAAGCAAACAAAGCTGTGATGAATGGTCTCATTTGTGCAATGAGAAAGGCCCCGCCCAGCTTGTCTGCTATCCAGCTCCTGTCCCCTCTTTACTCAGGCTTATGCAAATATGGACCTCCATTAGCTGTGTTAACAGGTAACTGCTTCAAAGTGACCCCCATTGACCAGCCCGCCACTGCAAGGTGATGGATAGTCCACCAATACTGATTCAGTGTCACTCGGGGCAGAGGGAGGTGACTTCATCCCTCTGAAAAATATGATAAACAATCAACAACACTTCAATTTATCTTCCTCCGCTGACTTCTACTGTCTCATCCTCTCATTGAATTACACACACATGTACACAAGAACATATACGACTCATATCCCCTTCTAGGCAAACTACAGCGAGAAGTATGATTAAATTATGAAACATTAATGATGACGCCCTTGTCTCTTCCCCCTCATACAGCAATGTCTCTGCAGGGCAAATTAGGGCCTCCTAATACTCCAAACCTAGCGGCACAGCACCAGACGCGACCACATTAATATAGAGAAATTAGACAAACACAGAGAGCTGTTTATTCGGGAAAAACATGCCCCGTGAGACCTCACTATGGGAATAATTGGACCAGGACAGTCTGCATAATCAGATGAAGAGACAGACAGACAGAAAGGTGCAGGAGACACAACGTAAAAAAAAAAAGGCATAAAGAAATGATGCCACTTTTACTTTTATCCCCTGCTATTCACTCCATTACCAAAAAAAAAGCAATTATGGAGAAAATGAAATATAATAGTGGGCGTCTAGCTGTAGCAGTGATGACCACAGCTCTGTGGGAGTTCTCTAAATTAAACTACAGCAGTGGTGAAATACAGCCGGGGCCCCTGTCCTGCGTCTACCTGTAAATCTACGGATTAAAGTGCTTCAACAGATAAATATGTTAAATTATGTACCAGAATGTACTCTCATTTGAGCAAACAGGAAAGAATGTAATCAATTCAGGACAGGAAAAGTAGTCCAAACAACAGCAAAAAATATGAGAGAGCTCATAATCCCCCAGGCATCTGTTTGCACAGCTACCTCTCCATGTATACTGCCAGCGCACTGTCGTGAGTGGGCGCTCGTTTTTTTGGTGTGGAGGCTTGCCGTCATGTGAGCCGATGTCGCCAAGGGTCAGATTGACACCTGTGTTGTGAATAATGCATGACCGCGTAAAGGCGTTTGGGTTTTTTTTTTTTTTTTCCTTTAATAAAAAGGCCGCCAAGGGAACTGCCAGAATGAAAATGCCACAAAAGCTGCAGAAAGGTCCTAATTAGTGCAACCCCCCTATATGCCTGTAGCCCCCACAACAACAACAGCATTCACACACCACAGGAAACAGATACGGAGCATATATCACCACCTCCACTAAGGACTGAGGTGTACAATCTATGGCAATAAAAATGCGTGTTGCATAGGCATGAAGCTAATAAGCAATCCGTGTCCCAGCTGCAGCGAATACACACACACAGTATAACATCACAGCACAAAGGAAAAGTGGTTTACTGCACATTACCGCTGCAAAAGATTCATTTACTTTTTTATTATCAGGCAAATTACCCCAGTGGTCAACTGACTCTGCAGTTGTTTACTCAGAATAATATTTTCCTATGCCACAAGCCTGAGCGGATTTACTGAGAGCAATATGACAGCTTGATATCGTATCGTAAATAAATCTAACGTGCACAGTGTACGAGCACGCTGTAAACATTCACACAAACGTGTCGAGTGGCTCTAAAACAAGTGTTATACTACCTGGAAAACATATCAGTGTGCAATGTGGGAGTCAACAAACAGCAGCTGTGTTTATATGGACACTAATGTTTCATTAACAATCAGGATAATAGCCCAATCAGAGTTAAAAATGCCTAACGTGACTAGGCTGATCCAACAAGAGGTTGTTTTCAAAGAGTTGAGAGTGTTGGTGTAAAGCTTGATCTGTTCAACAGGAAAATATTAGTGCCAAATCACCTTGTAAACACTTCATAATATATATAGTGTGTATATATATACACATAGGGGTAATGTAGCCAATGGTTATGAGGTTATGAGGTGAGGTGTGAGGGTTTGTAATGCTTCCAACACGGTCCATTTCCTTTTAGTAGGACGGCAAAAGGAATGATCCACCCTACTCTGCCTCTGATTGGCTAGTACTTATTGCCTTTGTCGGTTGGGTTGTTTAGGTTTAGGCTAATCTATATGAACAGATATCTGCATATGAATGCAGAATCTGAAGGCAAGGGATGGAAAACATTGGCACTGGAAGCGTGCTGGTTACCGGAAAGCAAAATAGGTGAAATATAATCTCAGAACTCGACAGCTTTTTTTTAAACGTTATCAGCATTCATATGCAGATATCTGTTCACGGAGATTAGCAGAAATGTGTGATTCTCACGTATTACAAGTTAGGGACTGCAGAGGAAGCCTGGATATCTGTTTTCCAGGTATCTGCTGGCCACACCGGAAGCCCCCAGAGCCTAAAGAGCCATCAGACAATAGTCGAAATTGGGTTTAGAGACATTAGCTAGGGTAAGAATATCAGGGTCATTCCTTTTAGCTTGAAGCTAAAAATCACCTTACAGTAAAATAAGGTCAAGTGAAGGTGTCAGAACCACTTCCTCATCTTCTTTTGTTATATTTCTAGCAGAGTAGACAGGAGGGGCCACTTTGTGCACGTCGAAAAGTTCAATTCTGATTAAATGCTTTAAGGCATGGACACACGAGTTTAAATCTTCAATCAGAATCTAATCAAACAGGTTGAATGAATACTGTCCATGTAACTGCAGCTATTCTCCGGTAAACACTGACTCTCTCTCTCAGAGTATTATTGGTGCTTTCCCATTTTCACCCAAATGTGCTCCAGTGCACATTATCTGTTTAAAACACAACTGATTCCATCGGTGTCATGTAAGAGTGATGTCTCTATAACATTTGATGGCTAGTCCCAGCGTTATAACAATGTGTCATCTGAAAATAAATATATATATTTCTAACGGTGCAGCATCTCTCTCTCATCGTGACCCCTGGACCTCACGTATATATATCTCACATCCTTTCAGCACAGGAAGTGTTTCTCTGTGAGTGACAGCACAGCATTGAGACGCTGTAATCCCGGTCCAGTTCTCTCCTCTGTCCCCCTTGGGGATTTGTGGAATATGAGCCAAGGTCCGAAAGATGCACATCCACACTCACAGACACAGCGCACAGATACGAAAAAAAAATTCCATCCCTCCTCATCTATGCCCTTATCACCAGCTTTGACCCCTCACCTCAACTCCAAAGTGAGACTCTTTATTAGTCTGCCACATCCAATAAAACCCACCTTATATAAGAGAATGAAACCCGCCCTGCCTTCCTGCTGCTGAAGGATCGGAGCAGAGGTTGAGACAGCTGTATCAAACGTATTTCAGCCATATCATAGCCCATCATCACGCTCTGATAGTGTAACCAGCCAATCACCCGGCCAGTAACCACAGAAGCTCTAACTACCCCGAGTGTAATACATTCTCACGCACACAGGGCAATATTTTCACAGTGATAGTCTTTCTCTGCCCATGCAGAGAGGAGATAATTATAAACAAATATACATGATTTAGAGAGCAGAATTAAGATGGTGACAATGGTATTAAAAATATATTAGCAGATACATTAAATATTTATAATTTTACTCAGATATTAACAGTATTGGATCCCCCCTGAATTTAGGATCTCATCGAGATCTTCGACAAAACTAAAAGCCGACAGCCAATGCACAATGCTATTATGTTGATGTTTAACGTAAGTAAGGTTGCAACAATTTGAGACTGTCGCGGTACGATATCTGTCTCAGAAAATCAAGGTTTTACACAATTACTATTATTAGTTACAATGATCATTAAAGGACTGAAACTGATTTTTTATTTATTTTTTTGCTTTGAACAGACTCTACAAAATAGTATGTCCTATATTTGTTTAATTAACACTAATATGGTCAAATTCAATACTATAAATAAGCAAATGCACAATAACCGTCAATGTTCAGTACACCATGGTATCACTATTTTACATTAACGTGTTAGTATGTTAATATTTGCTCTTTAGCACACAGCTGAGGCAGATGGGAATGTCCTTAGGGGGACATAAATGTGAGAATCAAATTTCACAGCAATCCATTCAACAGATGTTGAGACACTTCACCTAAAACCACACGTCGACCTCATGGTGGCGCTAAAAGAGAGAAACCCCACGTCTGCATGGGTTCTGCTCAGCATTTACACACAAAAACAGATGGATTACAATTCACTCGTCATATCGGAACCATCTCTGTGAAATGGCACCAAATGGTCCAGAGTATCGACAATAACAGAGCCACAGAGATAAAGATGAGAAAACGGCAGAGCAATCAAACAATAAGTCACGATTCATCAGGGGAACAGATCAACGATGATCGGAATGAGAGCAATGCGACCTGAGCCTGCATCCCTGTTATTGTCAGTATTGGCAGAAAACTAGCCATCTTTAGCTGTAGCACAGCCGTTAGATTTGATTATATCCACCTCAGAGAATCACAAAGTCTATCAGAAATATGCATTAGCCTGACAGGACGGATCCGGGGAAAAAAAAGCTATTTAATTAAATGTGTCGAAAAAGAATGTGAGTCCTATGGAGGAGAAACTTCAAAACAAATATAAAATAAATTCAGAAAAGCTTTCTACTTGAAATTACGTGTCAGGTAATGTTGGGTCTCAGCCACAGGTGAAGGAGACAGTTTCATTATGGTATGCAACAGAGAAGAGTTAAGGCATTTTTTTCCCCGCACTATATTAACACAGTGTGTCAGCTCGAGAGCTCTTTGTGGATGGCAGTGAAATGAAAGAGAAGACTCTCTGAATATAAGCTGCTGTGAATTATCAGTGCTTTGTTTTGCATTGCTCCGAGGGTGTCTGCAGGATTTAGGGCCACACGACTGAAACCTTTGACAATTCACCAAGGACGCTCGAATAATACAAATGAATATGGCTTACATTACAGCGATAAGAGCATCTATACTAACACTAACACTGAGAAGCCAATAAACAAAGCACAGTGTGCGAAAGCAATACAGCATCTCTCATCGCCTGTACTGTCCAGATGTGAAGGTGTGTTAACCTCTGCAGACCTATCAGCCTTTCCTCCCCTGCTGCTTCAAATCGCCAAGCACACATATTTATTAATCAAGATGAAAGAGATTTTAATTCCCCCGCGGGCTCTGCGCGGCCACATAAGCATCTTGTTTAATTATGCTTTGGTGTAATATAAACTGTGCCAACTTACGGAGGAATGAAAACATCTCTTTCTTTCTGTATCCAGATGGCTGAATGCCAGGTGTGCACAAAAACATACACGCACACGTGAACGCAAAAAAAAAAACAAAATCACATAAAGTGCACATTAGCTTTTATGTATAAGCATAGTGCTAATATGGCACATTATGGAGGATGATATAGTACACGTCACATACATTTGTTGCCCTATTTTGCCTGAATGAAAACTGGATGCTTCCACAGACAGACCCCAATAATGTAATAGTGTCTAACTAGAGACTTTGCAATGGTAAAATCCCATGTGGCATGAATGAATGTGTTGTGCCATAAGTGTTGCTGGGGGAAATGAGAGCTGTGGTGGTGGTGGCGGTGGTGCGGATGCAAATATGCAATTACATGAAGTACGTAGATGAAGCTGAAAGGAGTCTACATCATAAATAAACATGCCAATGCTCGGGCTAAATGCGTAATTTATTCTATTTATGAGTCAATGAAAACTGTGGAAGTAATTAGAAACATTCTGATGCATGATCAGATCAATATTTTATCATGAAGCTGTAAACAAAGTTTGGGAAGGCAGGGACATAAACTATGATTAATATCAGATGAAGAGTTTTACATTCCACTGAATATCGGCTTTAATATTAAACAATATGAACCTTTAAAACAGGTCAGCGTGCAATGTTTCATAATATCTATATGTTGAATAAGGACACAGTAAGTGTGTACCACTGTTCAGGGCACAAGTCACGATGAAATACACATGAATTATTTTCCTGTGTGGATACTTGAACCATTATAGTCTGTGTTTACATTAGTCTGAGCTTAACAAGTGAAAAGTAAAAATTTCCTCAAAGTGTTTTGATTTTTTCGCAGCTACAACTGTGACCCCGACAAATATAAGAGGTCACTTCCGAGCTTTGTTGACAAACTTCCCAAGAGGTTTCCTGTTTTCAGCTCATTGTTAGATACGAATTTCCCAAGGACTGTGCTTGCGCTACGAAGGCTCCGACCTCATTTTCATATGGGTCATTTCACACGTGACGCAACGGAGGAGAGGAGGATATAATGTGGCTGACTCAACCTGCGAATGCAAAATTAAAGCAGAATGAATTTCAGTGTGAGTGCTACGTGCACAGCAGGAAACGGGAAAGACAAAAATATCGCAGGTGTAAAATTATACTTCATGCTCACATCACCTGAGGTATTTGTGTCCGATGACAAATGGAGAACAGTGTTGCAGAGCAATGTTTTCGGGGAAACATTTGATGGGAAGGGCAGTGGGTAAAATTCACACTGCTGCACAGTCACAATTAAAGTGATTGATTAGACTGCCTCACCTCTGCTCTCGCAGAGTAAAAATAACTGCATCGCACTGGCCTCCCTTCCAGTAACCTGCCAGGTGAGCTGTTCTGCTAGACAAAGATTTCAGTGCATGGTTGTAATCGCATCTGGTCAAAGCATCGGACTGATCCTTACAAGCACATGTTGGGTATTACTCCAATTACATCTGAGTGGAGGTCTCATCCAGCTACTGAACAAGCAAATCATGTTTCTTTAATAATATTCTTTCTGAAGCTTTCAGATTGTCTTTCACTCTCTTACATCATTTAACTAACATAGTTAGGTGCCGAGTGCTAATTAGGTAGCATTAATCAATAATAAACACAAACGGTGAAGCACACCAGACCTCAATTATGGATGCAACAATTCTCCGGGCTTAATTTGACACATTTATTCCTGCAGTCTTTTAAATTAAGTTGTAACAAGCTTTGGCTGGGAATTATATAAGTCACAAATCGATTTACATTTGTTTCAACAGAAGACTTGAAGTGAGAACAAAGTCAGGAATGTAGGAGTTTTAAAGTTAAGAAGATATCAAGCATGTGCATGAAGATCATATACAACAATCTTACCTTAAAATAACAGCTTTAAAATCATTTTGATGCTACACTGACTAAAAAGGTGAACAAAGTGGTGCCTCGCCAGGTCCAATCTCCCCCGAGAAGTGAGTAAGTACAGCAGGAAGTCATACAACACAAGCTCTTTCACACATTTTAGTTGAACTGGATTATAGCTGTAGCTGCTGTTAGCTCAATAGTTCAGTCCAGACTGTGAGCTCAGTGCACTGAGGCAGTGTTGGTGTCGCTTTGAAAGGAGGAAGGAAGAGTTATTTAGGCCCAGACTGTGGAATGCTGGCAGGGAGAAGCAACAGGACCGAGTTCAGCAGCCTCTACGGACATCTTGGCAGAGGTGAAGAGACCAAAATTACCTTAAAAGAGGAAGCTAAGAAGAGACAACAAGAGTGTAACCGAGCAAAATCCCAGACAGATCTGAAAGTCTGGAAGCAAGGGAGAATACAGATGCACAGTGTAGAAGTTATAATGAACATTTTCAGTGTTTGATACTCCAAAGATGGAGATTTAATGAGATTCTGACGCTCTGTTGCACCTGCAGGATGCCACCTGTCTACATGTGGGTGGACATAATGGATGTTCATGTCAGCATTATTATCCTCCTCTCCTCCATCTACATAATTGTTTCAATTCTTGTAGCAATGACATAACATGGTTTTGTAAGTGAAATAGCATCTGCGTGACATTTGCCGATCGTCAATGCACTATTGACGTTTGACTCACCACCTGCTCCGACGGTCCGGAGGGGAAACATGTAAGAGACAATTCAGTGTCGATTCCCTCTGTAGTGATGCTCAAACCTTCCTATCTTTTGAGTCAGGGCTAACATATGGCATCTATGCATTTAGTTTGATGTGAGGAACATTAACATAATCACTAATAACTACATTACTAACAAATCTTTTTTTCCTCTCTCTAATTAAGCAAAATAAGGTGAAAAACAAATTCATGCACACTAATTTAAGATCACTCATTTGTACGTAATTATCATTGGGGTTAATCGTAATTATCTCCTGTGGAGCTCCTGTTTTTGATCTGGATTCGCAGTAAACAAGCAGGAAAACAGATTCGTGTTAAAGTATTTGTAGCGAACGTTCAAATGGTTTTGCCTTCAGCTTGATTTATATAATATATGTTTTGCAGACGGTGTGCACTGCCTGCTGAAGCTGCCATCTTCTGTTTAACAGAAATATAGACTATCCAATTATGTTCTGTTTGTTTCTTTACCGTTTTTTACTTCTTGACTCATGACTGTTTTGCCACTGTTGTTTGCCAAAGTGGAAGACACAAAAAAGTGGTTGCCAATAGAGGCAACCAGACGGCGGTCCAAATGTGGTTACCCGGGGCAACTGGACAATCGTTAGTGATGAGAACTGGATAGTCATTCAGGAGTGCATCAGTCGTTCAACAATCCACTGCATTACGGTCAATAAATTGTGAGTTCATTTGCATTGTTTGTGCCTTGGTGATTGGGGATTTGCTTTGTTGGATACCAAGAGTGACAGAGAAAAATGTTTGATAAATGTGAAAGAGGACTGGATATTGTGTAAAGATGATAGAGCCAAGAGAGAAGAGCCAGAAAGGTGATGCAGTAATTTATAAATCTTAAGTCAAAGTAGCAAACTAATCAGTTTTTGGCTTCCACAGGAGAAATGGACGAGGGTTAAAGGAAGTACATTTCATCAAGACTCAAACTCAAAATCAAATCCTCACATTTAAAATCCAGAGAATTGATATTTGTGGTGACTGAAACGACTCCTGAATTATAGCTGGAGATCAATTTCCTATCAATTGACTAGTCAATTAAGCAACTAACATGTTTTTTTTTGGGTTCCTTCTGAGAGACACTTGGTTGTGTGTAAATGCAAAGAAGCTGTAGTGGTGCAATTTTCATTTGCATATGTATATATCGCTACATAAACAGGTGCATACAACAGCAACTACCAATTCCACACTTGCTTTGCATGTGAATGGGTCGACAAAAATGGGCTTAAATCATGATTTACCAGACTTTGAGAAAGGCATGATTGTGGGGCTCCAGGAGGGCGGGTTTGAGCTCTGCCAAGATCGTTGAGAGTTGCTACGCTTCTCAAAAAGGCAGCAATCTTCGAGACGTACAATGAACGGAGGAGAATACACTTCACAACATTTGCTACGTGGGAGGTGGCTCCCAGTATACGAATGCGGGGGACGTCAGGTGGTTTGGGCCGCAAGTAACGGGAGAATCAACATCACGACCGATCCCAACTCCCAATGCATTGCACTCGTTTGCGAGGTGTTCAATCAGATGAGCGGGCGAGATACCTCTCTTGTTTATCTTGGGCGTTTACTCTAGGAAGCATCAGTAAGATTGCCTGGTCTGACTAATCCCCCTTGGAACAATATCGCCATGGTTGTGTGACGGCTCTGAGGGCATTGAAACTGTCATACGCTGGCTTCATCATTATATGTGTGAACGGCTCAGTGTCAGAGCATCTTTGATCAAATGCATCCATTCATGGAACTCATTTTCCCAAGATGACGGTTATTTCAGCGAGATTGTGTCCTTGTGTCGAGATGCAAGATTCACCCAGGAATGGTTTGAGGAACGTTCAGGTGAAATTACAGTATGTTAATGATCCGACCACCACAACAATCGCCCGATATCAACCGCAGTGAACACCTTGGAGAGGCATTCAGAAGAAATATACACAAACTGGAGAGCAAAGCACCAGATATAGATTCAAAGTGGCGTTCAGTAGATGGTTCAGCGTGCTGCTGGACAGAGATTTATGTTTTTCTGGTGACTGAGCGTATATCTAAATGTCCAGGTCATTAAAACAACGACACACTCAAGTTCTGTTCGAGAACACGCGTGTTTGATTTTTAATGCCTCACTGGAACAGCTCAGCCTCTGGTCAAATACTGAGATTGTATCCATAACCGGGGAAGTCATTTGTCAGCTTCGTACACATAAAAAAACACCACCTGTATTCCATGTTTTTTAGCTAATACATCTCCCCAGGCATTTCCATTTTGCTGCTGCTGTTGTTGCTGGTGCATTTCCCTGTAAAACTCATTACAGAGCGAACGAATTAGAGAGGAGTATCTAGGTAAGACACAACAGTGCAGTGCACTCAAACAGCTAATTGTAATAACCTGACACAAGTGAGTAATTTAGCTGCCTAAAAACGAGCCCTGAGATCTAGAAGAAGCACTTTAGAAGAATGGATTAGGCTGGAGGCCATTACACACCAAGACATTTAGACAGAAAAAAGTGATCCATCTTTCAGTGGGCTGGATTTGAATATTAAATGGTCCTGCTTACCGTCTTTCGGCAAAAGAAATCTGAGATTATCACAGAAGCAAGTTAAGAGAATATAGTGAATGTTGCATTCTTTGTTCCAGGCTGCCCTCCAAACATCCATTATTTATTAAAAATCATTATCATTAATCATATACGACATGCCAGTTAAGTCAGTAATTACAGAAACATTGTGACCGTGCAGCACTCACTTAATGGGCAAAATTGGGTCATACTTAAACTAAAGCCTGATTACATTTCATGTTCTGGTTCCACATGAACAACGTTGACAAATAGGACTTTGTTTTTGTATTTATTTTTGTTGCCGATGCATCGATTGATTGCTTCTGAATGAAACAGTGACAGGTTTTAAGTGACATATTATTAAACAAATGCATTCTATTAATGTGCGCTGACATTTTACATGGGCGTATTCTGTGATTTGCAAAGTAATGCGGCCTGCTTCTATTTGCAGTAATGAGGAACGATGTCCTTATCGCTCTTTATTTCATTTACCTTGTGGCGCTAATGTAAAGCAATGTGGCTCCCCATATCACCAGCATGCACACAGGACATGCTGTAAATATACTATTTATGGCATAGCTTCAGGGCAATATGTGTGATATGACCAGGAATATAGATTACAAATGTTTAAATATTTAAAAAATGAGTTATCAGAAGAATGTGAAGGTACCAGCTGTGGCCGAGATATCTTCTGAAATCAGCATGCTAACTGACCAGCCTTGGCCCGTACTTTGTCAAGAGGCGATAGTGAGTCACTGCAGGGTTCAAGGGATGAAGAAGTAGAGCACCATGCAGGCCGGATGGACAGAGCAGCTGCTAGCCGACCACCGGCCTGAGCAGCCCAGAGGAGCTCCAGGGGGGAAACCTAGAGGCAAAGCCGGAGCTTCTTGAGGAATAAACACCCAGTCGGATTCTGCTCTGATCCGGAGCCACTTACCAGCATGAGGAGACCTGGTAAATTTAATTTGGAATTAAATAATGTATGTGTGACAGCAGTCTGATACTAGTTTACATTTATACAGAGACAGAACCAAAAAAAAAAAGGAGACTGGAAAATATGTCTGTACTGGACTGGAAAGTTGTTGTTTTTTTAGTATAAACTAAGTTAGTATAGCCTTGATCCAGCCAAACTCCATTCAGAATGAATTCAGACAGATTTTATACATTGCCATTATGACATCATTCTTTCCTGCATCCTTTTGGATCATTCATTATAATCAAATCACAGCAAAATCTGTTTATTTTGGGTTCACACCGCTGTAACATCGGTAAGTGGGCTTGGCAGCTTAAAGTTCATAGTTACTTGCACAAATAAACACAATAACGCTGCGGTCATATAGTAAACACTTGGCAATCCTGATAGAGAGTTTGGAAAGTACATTTCTGAAGACAGTGCAAGATTTATTACTTGCGTGTCACTGCAGACAAACTTGTGTCATTGCATTGCAGGTGTGAGAGATGGAGAATTTTGGAGAATGTGGACAAATTACAAATTGCTCCTTCAAGGACCGACTGTACAATACCACCAAAGCAGTGTACTTAGTTATTTTGGTAAATGCATGACTGTGATTACAGCTGGACAGTACGGATGATTATGCTGCAGTTTGTGCAGAAATTGTAATATTTTTTCCTCTTGTCAAAACCTCACTTCACTATTGGAATTCACTGTAAGTGACTGAATTCAAGCCGACCACAGCTGCTGTTTTCCATCAATGAGAAAACTATTTTTCACGGCCATATTTCAAGCCTGATATATTTTGGGCAGTGCATCCCCGAAGAGAGACACAGGCCATTATGAATTTGTGTAGTCCCTCACTACAACAGTTATATGATATATATATATATATATATATATATATATATATGTGTGTGTGAAATCATCAATATTTCTTCTGTTCTAGTTGTATATAATTAGGACACACAAGGCTGACAGTAAACGCAAAAAAGCCACACGACTAAACTCAGATCTAGATACAGTTTTGTTTTTTTAGCATTTACTTCAAGTACAAACAGATTTGATGCTGATTTCCTCAAACTGCTGCTATACTTCTTTCCAAAAATGCTACTCAGCCACCTGGAAATAAAATTAGTGGCACCTTTATCCCTACCGATTTATTTCTCTGGGAGGAACCAGGGCATATGACTCATTCTGGGAAAGAGGTTACATCATGAATAGGTGCTGTAAGAAACAGACCACAAGCTAAGAGAGGAACACTTTCCACTCAGGCATACTCACAGACCAAACCTTGCACCTCCTTAAAAAGGTGAAAGATACAACAATGCATCTGTGCTATTATGCATCAGAAGAATGAGTTTTCTTTATTCTGATCTCGGGTTGGAATATTGGTATGCATCCGACAGAGCCGCTGGCAACGACACGAGAGAAAAATGAGAACGCACCAGTCACCTAAAGTTCAAAGGTGAAGACAATGGGCTCGGGAAGCTGATCAGAGCGGAAAGAACAACCTCGCAGCTCTGCTATTCATCTCGCCGTGCTTATGCAGTGTATACTAATGGGCTTCTTGCACATTGCTCTCTGCTCTAGCCCATTTCCCCGATGGGAGTGCTTCCTCCCTGCAGCACAGCTAGGCTGTGCTAATTCTGGAGACATCCAGGTCTCAGGGCCCGAGTTTTGCCAGACTCCCAGGTGGGAGTGGCCAGAACAATAGTGTATGAAGCTGACAACAAGAAGATGAACCCTGAGAAGAACAACAGCATCTGTATAACCCAAGGGGTTATGTGCTCGGGGCAGGGTGCAATTGTTTTCCTCATTTCCTCAGGCTTGTACAGCTGATCCACTATCAGCGGCAGGCTGGTACGCCACGAGCATGGCAATGAGCTCGGGGTCTTTTGACATTTCTTGCCATGTAATAGACAGAAAAAAGCTATTAAGCTGCTAATCAATTGATTTATCTGGAGGGAAAAGGTGTTGGGAGGACGCAGACATTCTCTAACATAATTGAAAGTTTCTTGTTTGAGGTGCTTACTTCCTCTTTGACACAATTTATTTCTTTTGGGACGGAGGTGGTGGCCGCTTTTTAATTTTCTGATAGCTTATCTGCAAAAGGGCATCACAAAAAATTAAAGAAACATTTATAAAAGCACACACAGACATTAAAAGTTCAGTACTGACCCACAAACTACATTTGGTAACGGTCATTTTTAGGAGAATATGGCTGGCCAATAGGTGTTAATTGGCTTGATAGATTAAAATCAGGGTGACATCAGCTCAAAGCTCTGACTCATCCATGCCCCCAGGACAGTCTGGAGACAAGACAGCAGTGAGAGGTGAGAGGGAGGTCATCACACACGCATCAGACCACATTACATCATCCGACACTGAAAACCTCGTGAACTTGTGTGGGATCCGATGACATATACTGTACAGAGTTTATGGTTACCGTAAAAAAGAAAAGATAGGCCAATTTTCATTTTTTCTGCGTGCGTGTGTGCGCGCCTGGTGTTTCTTGAAAGCGGATTAAATTTTACTAAACACTACAATTTGGTGGGGCGCCTGGGTGGCAGAGAGGAAAACCACTTGGCCACCGACAAAGCAACCGAGGGAGAAGCAGCAGTCTGATTTCCAAATTGTAAGAAAAAAAAAAGGGAGAAAACACTGAACACATCGACTCTACGTCGAGTTAGTGGACTGAAAATAGCGGCGCAATTCTGGATGTAAATTATATCAGTCATATTATTGGCATAATGCATCTGTCGTGCCTGAGACGCAGCACTTTGAAGGACGGTAACACGAGCAGATTTGTGTGAGTTAGATATTGATTTTTTTGGAGTTTGGAGTGAGTGGCGGATGTGATTTTGGATGCAAATTGCATCCATCAGGTTCATAACAATGCTCAAATAAATTGATGTTGCATACTACTGAACACTAATGCCAAACATTAATGTCCACAAAGAAGAAAAACTCTCGTTACTGCTGCTTACCAAACAGACAACTGCAGCAGCAAAGGATTAGCCGCCAAGAAAGTGCTGTTAAAAAATCAAAACAGCATACTTGTGTGTTACTGTGTGTGTGTGTGTGTGTGTGTGTGTGTGTGTGTGTGTGTGGTCACTTTCCCTCCATCATGGCCCGTGCATATGCGCAGTGCTGCTTAGCCACAACGGCCTTCTAAAAGGAAAAAGGCAGAATTTAACTGCTCCCGCTCATTTCACAGATTTTCCAGACAAATAATTTCAGGTTTGTGCCCACTAGCGCCAACCCTCTGTCCGTCCCGCTCTCTCTGGCCTATAATTACATGCCATTCATTTGATTTGTTCATTAGTTCAAGCCTCGGCTGGGTAGAAGCAAAACGGAACCCTCTTATTAGTGGTTCATGACTCTACTCTCTCCATGGTGAGCTCTGGAGTTACGGTGGAAAACAGCAGCGGAGCGGTGGGAAGGGGGGAAAATGGCGGGAAGACCTTATTCTAACCCAAAGCACACATCTTCATGAAGAGGGACAGCAGGGAGAACATACTGTCATAATAACTGTGTGTCCCTAAAACCTCTTACATAAAAACGCCGCAGCCGTGTTCAGAAGGTCAACAAACATTGAGATTACAGGTAACAAAAAAAATTAAGGCGAGAAACAACTTTTCCATCTTGTGCCCTGTGCTGCTTTTGGCACAATACATACAAATGAAAGTTGCTTTATTCCACTGAACATGCAGATATATGATCATGCACAACAGCTTTATTAATACTCAAATTGGGGCGGGCGATCCAGAACTAGGATTTGAGTTTACTTTATATGAGGTAGTCTGTGCCTATTAGTCATCAATCTCCTAATAAATCCTGTTTAATCTAAACATTTGCTAAATGTTTAGAGATGTAATCCGCGGTTTATAATTTGTACATATTTCTGCTTTTTAACATGCACGAACCTCTCCTCTCTCCGTCAGCTTCGCCGCTCAGTTTCAGACAGTTGGAGCTCGTCTAAAAAACTTCAGAAAGTCATCTGTAATTACTTCTGACAGTTACAATCACAAAAATACGCCTCATCCGTATCGCAGGATCTTGTGAAGGATGTGAGCGCCCCGCGCCCCCGTTTTTTCACCGTAAGCCGATAATTTGCAGGCGTGAAATAAAAATAAAAAAAAGGTGAGAAGAGATACATCTGATTTAAGAATGCCACATGGTGATCAACCTCCTCTGCACAATGTTATAATGAGTCTCTTGCTCCCTATCTGCGCTCTCACGATTAACTAGAGGCATTCATATTTTATATCTGTTTATTCATAACTCCGGGCAGGTACGCAGGTTGATGTCAGCTGCATTCGCTTGTTTCAAATCAAACCAAATCATGCTAATCATAAATATACATCAAGGGTTATTATAAATATTCATTGATACATAGTGTGGCCCCACTATGCATATAGAATAAAGATTTTTTATTTTGTCTAATTATTTTATTTCTCTATTTAAATTTATTCAAGTAGCTGGTGAGGAAACATATGGGCCCTGAACAGTTGAATTATGGTCACTGAAATCTTAAAATGACTGAACAGGGATGAAAATGGAAGATATGTTTTGTAATTTGAACGTTTCACTCTAATGAGACCAAGCAGCAGTGCTGTACTTAATATAGGCACAGAGCTGAGACACAAGCTGATGTAGAGCAGTTATTTACATTTAGTCATTTAGCTCCAAATCGACTTAGAAAAAGGGAAAGAAGACAACAAGAACATGTTGTGCTGTGCTGTGACAGTTGTAGAGGAGGATAGATTTAGCATGCACAGTTATTGGTAGTGCTCGGAGAGGAGGCACTCTCTGAAGAGCTGGAGGTCTTCAGGAGGTTTCTGAGAGTAGAGGGAACTGGTAAGTTTGGATCGCCCTGAGCGTACGGGTGGCAGAGCCAGGTGTCGTTCAGTGGAGGAGGCAACATATTTCTGCATAGGGGCATTCAATGAAGTGGGTGCAGAACTGGAGGGTACTTTGTAGGATTTGAATTGAATGCGGGCTGCTTCAGGTAGCCAGTTGCAGCAGAGTAACGTGACTTTTTGGGTTGACTGAAGACCACGTCCACCGCGTTCTGAATCATCTGAAAGGGTTTCACTATGCAGGCTGGGAGGCCTGACAGGAGTCACAAGATGACCACAGAAGTAGATTTACTTGTACATTTATACATTTTTTATTATATTGTGCTTTATGATGCTTACTGTATAAAAAAAAAACAAGCTGCAGCTAACACTAACCCCTACCCTAATACTACTGTCGAGTTATTAGAGATTTGTCTGCCTGATCTCAACCAGGCTTGGCACAAAGGACGCAGGAGTCAACTCGGTTCAACTTTTATTTGAGCTTTTGTCGAATTATCAGCAGGTTGAAAAGCAAAAGCGTCTCCGTGCTCCCCTGACTCAAAACCACACCCAGGTGCTCACCCAAAAGCTAATCACACTGGTGCTTCTTGCTCTTTCTCTGAACACCAAGTGAACACTGGGCCCTCTGCTGCCCTCTGGCACACTCCATTCACCACATTCCCACAATGGAAAGTAAACAGCATATAATTATGATAACCTAATCAACTAAAGGCATGACTGCAAATGTGTGCATGACCACCAACCTGCGTGCATTTTATGTATGCATGCGTGTATGTGCACTAAATTCTAAACATTGACCACATCCCCACAATGAAAAATAAACAGCATATCATGCATAACCCAACAACTACCACTGGCCAAATGAAATGAAAATCTGACCCGATGATGGCACTAGCGGGATAAATTGTCTGCCAAAGTTCATGGCAATCCATCTCATAGTGGAGAACATCTCTAACTTTGCAAGACATTTCAACAATTCCAGAGAAAATATTGTAAAAGAACACAAACTCTACTCTGAATACACACAAATGATCGTATAACTCATGGATGTATTAAAACAGAACACCTAACACTCGTCCTCTGCTCCACAAATACAAAAATATACACGTTTTGGCCCACTTACTGCAGCTCCACTGAGAGGTTTCCACTTCATTATTCAGCATGTATCAAAATAATAGAACAGGTCACCGAGATGTTATGGGATAAATGTTTCAACTGGTGCGAATAAAAGCAAGAATAAAAGGCACAAGAGCCATAACCGCTCTCCACATGAGATCAAAAGCCAGGTTCTTTATTTCTTAACACACACCGAGATCAGATGAGAGCTGGTTTAACGGACTGTCATACCAACAGGGGAGCATTACACCCCAGTGATTTTCTTCCACATGAAAAGCAGAGCACCGCTGAGAATGGCAAAAGGACGAGGTCTCTTCAAACCACACACACACACATATACACACAACTCATTTTCTTTCCTTTTCTGCATACAGTAACAGCAACAGTCAGTGTCATCATCCAGCACTGCAGGAAAAAGGAGCTTTTTGCCTCATCGGGGTGTCAGCATCCACTCCTTGCACAATTACTGGATATGCCGACGCTGTAATTAAAGTCCCCTTTCAGCACTCCGCACACCATGACCTTTTCCAATGCAAACACTCATTGTCTCAGTCAAACCCAAGGCCACTCCACTGGGATGTGAACGGACAGGTTTATGTTGGCGAAAAAGAATTGTAAAATTGTAATGTATGCAAATACTGGTAGGCACTTGAACGAAAATGTGTTACAGGCGGCGTCATTCGGGAAACGATGATGGGTTTTTAACCGTCATTACGAAGGTGTCGCTGCAATTTTGGCAATAACCACTTGAGGAGACAGAATACCCTTGATAGGCACCATCATAACCTATAATCAGAAGATATGCAAATGATAGAGATGTTTCCCCCTGACACCGTGGTGCCAGTCGTCATCTTTTGGTTCCCTGGGAACTCTACTGTCAGCGCTCACGCAGGAGGATGGGAGTGATAGCACAAAGGGTTGTTTGTTTAACACGTCACTTTAACAGCCGCCTTGAGAGGGTGGGACCAGATGGAGGAGCAGAATAGACAGGGAATCCATATATAGAGAAGGTATTGTCCCTAAAAAAAAAATTAAAAAATGACAAAATACTCCCAAGAAATGGAAAACGTGTTCCATCTCACACTGATAGCACACTATCAAGACGTGTTGGCTAAAGTTTAAGAGCCGGCTGCACTATCACTCCTTTTGTGCTTGAATATTAATCATGCGCTATGAAAAGCAGCTTGATTATACACCACACATATTTTCTTCCCCGGTTTTCTTCCCAGACTGGAGACAAAATGTGAGCAGACACACAGAAGTGTGCGGCCCCTTGTCTATGAAATGACAACCTATTTTGTTCTCATTTAAGCTTTTTATATTCAGTAAGAGGGTGAGGTACAAAGGGGCCTAAAGCTGTCTTGGGTCATTAAACCACAGATTTTCTTTTCTTCTTTCAGAATGTGTTTTCTGGCACTTACAGCAGGGAAAGCTGACAGATTAGACAGGGGAGAGGGAGGGGGGGGTCCTTCAGAGACTGGCTGTTGGCTTCAGGAGGGTGGGCTGCTCACTTGTGCTTGGGGCAGCAAAACCACGCCTGTCACTGCTTTGACGGGCCAATCCAGGAGTGCAGTCATAGGGAGGTATGATTGATGATATTATGTACTCACACAGGATCTGAATGCCAGCACACTCCTGTGATTTAATCCCTGTTCCTTCATCAAACATCCAGGCACAGCAGATGGACTGCAGAACGCCAAACCTCTCTTTCCCAGAGGCAAACTGCATAAGTGTCAAGACCACCATTACTAATCAATTCTTAGCGGCAGCCTCTAACTGAACAGAGGAGTTGTAATACATACCGCAGGTCATTCACATCTACTAGAGCACATTCATGCAACATGCTTAAAGACTGAATGGAAGATCAGAGTTTCTTCCTGACGCATCGGAGGAAGAAAGAAAAAAAAAACAGGAAGATGGATTGGTTGTGACCTTGGCCTCCACCTGTACATTAATCAAATACAAAAAAAAAAAAAAAAAAAAAAAAAAAAAAACACCTCCCACCAAATTCTCCACGGTGACTGTGCTGATGCACGTTTAAGCACATTTCTACTTTAAGAAGAAAAGCCAGTCATCATCAACATTTAGCTCTCCTTGAACCCAACGAGTGCAAGAAAAGGATGTTAGGAATGAAATAGCTTGAATGCGTTATTGTCCTGCACAGATTAAAAACCTTTTAACCACCTTTCTGTTTGACATGACTGACCCCTAGTGGCGAGCGAAGGGACTTAATGTAAAACAAGAGCATGCACCCCTCTGTATGATTGTCAATACCACAGACATATTAATCCCTTTGTCTCCTGTTACAAAGTACAACACGAGGGTCAGGCTGTGCATCGACACTGAGTCTGCTAACGCAAACTTGAGCGTGAGATTCAAAGCTGTCAGGCAATAAATCCAAGAATAAGCAGAGTTACACTGTCGAGATTAAGCCAGCCATCCCCCAGTCAGACCACAAAGAGTTCATTGTACTTGGACAGCATATAAAGAGGGAGAAAGGAGAATGATTTTGGCAGTGATTTTCAATTATAGTTGAGGTCTCGGTGGCCTCAAAGGGTTATGAAATCTCTCCCAATGAATGAGATGTGCTCTATGTTAATGCTGCGGAGTGAGAAGTGACAACATGGAGGGCAGAGTATTGTTGCAGAATAGAATAGCTTTGTACTGAAACACATGTAAAACAGCTGGACAGCGACTGTACGTTCATAGAAGTGTGAAGAGCGATGTACACATTATCTACGTAATAGAAAGTGACAGTTCTCAGTGCAATGACACGTCTTCACAGTGGAGGAAACCTACCTGAGCATCCGAAGACACACGACCTCGGATCAAAGAAGAGATGGCCGCTGATGCATCATTGGTAGCGACAAATTATCGTCAATAGCACTCTACCACATTATCATCAATCTCTCTCTCGAAAGACAAAAGTATCTCTCCGTGCTAAATCATGAAATCAATGCGTTCCTAACGCCGAAAGGAATTGGGTCTCCCAGTGATCTCTGCGGCTGAGTAATGTGAAATCTATCGCAGGTTAGTCCACACGGCCTGGACAAGATCAAAGACAAGACCCCAGAAAAAACTTTGTATTGATCAGCGGCCACAAGAATGCAACCGAGGAGCGAGAATGTGAGAGGAATCTGAAACACTTTGAATTGAAGATAAATCATGTGTGAGAAAAAAAAAGCAATGATGCAAAAGTCTAGCAGAACAATGATACACGGCACGGTACTGCCTCATTACCTACTGTACTATTATTCCCCATTATATTGACAAAGTGTCACTTTTTCTCAGCAACACTACAAAAATAATTTTTCGTTTAACATACAAACAGTAAAAACAGGCCGACCCCATTTCAATCTATTCAGCTACGTCCTGATTATTAAATTTCAAATTGGCAATGATATGGACGCCAGACCCCCCAGATTAGATTTGACACACTCTATGGGTGCACTTGAGAGAAGTCAATAATTTCTGTTTTATTTCATGCTGTCCCACTAAAGACCTGCAGTTTTAGTGCAGCCGTAGTTTAAGGGCTGTTCTGGCACACTTACCTTGGGCCACTTGGGATTGAGCTCACAAGCTTTTTCGGCATCATCCAGTGCCGCCTGGTGCTGTCCCAGTTTGAGAAGTGCCGCCGAGCGGTTACTGTACAGGATGCAGTTCTGTGGGTCAGCTTCCAAGGCGTTAGTGTACAGCTGAACGGCCGCATGAAAGTCACCTCGCTGGCACGCCTCGTTGCTCTGCTGCACTTTCTCCATGAACTCTGCTTTGCTGAGACCATACCTGACCCCTACATCTCCAGAAACACACCGGATAGGTCTGCCCGCCGCCCGGGAACCGAAGATTGAAAACTGGAGAAATGGACAGAGAGAAGTGAGAGAGCTATAAATCTGTCTAATATTAAAATATAATGACATAATTTACTTGAGCAAAGGGACACAATAACAAACTATTCCAAACCAACTCATCTTCCGCCACAGAAGCAATGAAAACATATATTGTAGTCCTTTGAGCTGAACAGGCCTTTTTCACAGCACATATCTTATGTTGTAGCAAGAAAAACAATTCATTTGTTCATTAATAATGTCTAAATTCAATTTAGTTTGGCCAGCTCCAGGATTCTGGTATTGTAAATACTGGCTCACTTGTCTTTCTGGGACACTGAACGAACTTAAAGATCCAGTTAGTAACATTTAGCAGGATCTACTGGCAGAAATGGAATCTAATAATCATACACACATGTTTTCATTGGTCTATAATAAAGAAAAAAATGAGAATTGTTGTGTTTTCATGACCTCTTACACCGAGTCCGCCATGTTTCTACAGACAGAGAGTCTACAAACACTGGCTCTAGGTTGGGTCTTCTGCATTTTTTGCGAGTTTCAGCGCCACTGGAGATGCTACTAATCAAGAATAGCAAGAATAATTTTGTTTATATAGCACTTTTTAAAACACAGAGTTACATACAGATATGAATGCATGCATGCATACATGTGCAAAATACATAGGCAAAGATTAAAACATACGACCAGAGCTAACAAAGAGAGAGTTTATACAAAGACTAAACTACAGAAATGAGTTCTCAGCGGTCGCTTAAAACAAACCACAGATTCAGCAGATCTGATGGAACGGGGAAGGCTATTCCAAAGTTTATGAGCTGCAACTGAAAAAGCAAAAACGCCTCTGGATTTATAAAATATGAACGGGCAACAGTGAAGAAGCCTTGATCAGAAGATCGATCCTGCACAGCGGACCTTTAAGTGAGACACCTCTGCTTTTCCAGATAAGCAGCAGACAAGCCAACATCAACGTTTGCTGTGAAAAGACTGATTTCTCTCCAGGGATTTTAATTGGGCTCAAATCAAACACTACATATTTGCAGATAAATACACTGACAGCATAAAGTCAACCGATCTTTCATTCTGACTCTCTGTCTCTCTCTTTCTAAAGAGATTGCTGGTTTTGTCTTTTGGCTTCTGACTGACCTGCACATCTGTAAACTAGCACATGTAACATCGTTTAACTTTCCGCTATTGTTCAAGTCCGAGCAAGGTCCATTTGATAATCTCATAAGGTTTAATCTTCCACGCCGATGTCTGCTCTGCTGTTCACTCATTACCTGTTATTCTTCTACGAAGCAGTTTAGAGATAGCAGCAGTGTAATGAAGACATCTTCACTCCTCTGATAAATCTCCTAAAATAGGATAATACCTGCCTCCGAGCAAGGCCACGAGCATTAATGTGGGGCTGAATTCATTATTGTTCGTCATTTGTATTCAACTCGTAACACTCCTGAACAAACTGGTGGGCAAACTCTCCGAATGCGAGAGCAATTATAATATTGACTCAGGTCTTACTGTAACTGCATCCACCCACAGCACAGTGTGATTAAGCAGATGAGTGCCGCGTCCGTTTAAACAGGGACGGTTTGCTGAGTATTACTGAATCATGAAATTCATCTCGGGTTGCATGTTTTTAGGGCCAGCTTCCATTATACCTCTTTCTCACCACACCTCCTCAGACTGAATTCTGGGATAGGGCAGGCTTGGTAATTACTTCCAGAGGCCCGGGGAGTAGAAGCAGCAGACATGAGGGCTTTGGGTATCAACTAGATTCAACATCACGTTACAGACAAGAGCCAATCAGTTTGCTGTTTCGCACCCTTTGACCTCCATCTTTTCCACCTTTTCTTCCTTGATAACCGTTCGGTTATCTTTTCTAGCACATGGCACCGTGGAAAGGACCGACTTCCTGCTTTATTTTGGCAGGATTTTTAAAAGAGTCCTGTGTTTTATTTTGTACCTAGAGAAGACTAAAAGATCAATTTAAGCTGCAACATCACCAGTAACCCAGCAGGATGTGTGCACGGGGAGGGGGCGGGGGGTTAAAACAGGACTTCACTGCTTTGGTTTGTTGCTGTAAGTCTCAACACACCTCTCAGGAAATACACAAACAGGCTCAGCTGACAGCACTGTCACACATGCTGACATTCAAAGGCTTGCTCCCACAGAAATGTCAGGAGAAGCATCTATTATAGATTAGTACTTGCAGGGCCTGAGAGTATGCAGGCTTTCCCTCCTCCTCTCCTTCTCCTTCTCCTTGAAAGAAACACTCTCACACAGCAGCTGATTTTCAGCTGATTAGCAGGACCAGGAGAGAGGAAGGTCAACTGTGAGTGCTGCCTCATAACATATACTTGGGGGGGCTGCTCTCTGTTTGTGGGCTGCAGGAAGGGTGGAGAGGGAGAGAGATAATGAGAGCCTACACCGACACAGAGGACACCCTGGCGGCTTAATCATAAGATTAAGACAAAGAGTGCACATCCAAAAGTTTGTGCGCATATTTTCACTTTTTGTTCTTTTGGGGTGATCCACTCATGCACAATGCAAAGCTCCCTCTCTTCATGCAATAACAAAATAAGTGTGGTTTGAGTTTACAAGCCCATTTTTGCAATCTGTATCATCTCCCATTGACACTGAAATCACATTTATGTTGGGCTATTGTGTGCGCCAGGAGAGCCCACACATCCACCGTGCAGCGCAGTACAGTATGCATGACTGGAAAATCGATAGAGGTCTCTTTTTTTACGAGGTTTTCGCAGGAATGGTCATTTGGTATTTCCTGTCCAGGACGCGAGGTAAAAGGTGTTTTTTAAAGGGGGGCAGTACAAAACTGGCAGCTCCGCATGACAGTGTATAAAGCAGTTGTTTTTAATCCATTTACCTTTTCTTTCAGAGTCGTTTGCTTCTCCATCCTGTCTGACTGCTTTGGTTTGTGAGACGGATTATCGCTCTCATCCCATCACACACTCCACTTCTTGACTTCTCTTCTTTTTTTTTCTTTTTTTTTTGGACACGACTGTGCGTTTTCGTGCGTCAAAAGTCAGCAGAGGTGTCCAAAGTTCGGAGCGCACAAAAAAAAAAGTGTCGACAAGCTGAGCCGAGGAAATTCCACAAAGACTGAGCTGTGTGGCGTTCAGGAGAAACTTTTCTCAAGGAAAGTGCGCCATGTTGTCAAATCTTTTCCTTTTTTTTTTTCTTCTTCTTGTCTTTTCCTTTTTTCCCCCTGTTGCCATAGCGGATTTCTGAGTGCTGTGTGTGCAGGAGGGGAGGCATGAAGAGAGAGAGAGAGAGAGAGCCTGAGTCAGGAAAGGAAAAGTACAATTAATGGATGTATGACTCGGTTATGCTTTGTGTTTTTTAGATGTGTTATTTAATGTTCAGGGCAAGGGGCGTTCTTAGTTTCTTTAAGGGCACTGGTGAAGATCAAATCAGATCAAATTTTATTTGTATAGCCCAAAGTCACAAAGTACATTTGCCTCAGAGGGCTTTACAATCTGTACAGGGAGTGACACCCTCTGTCCTTAGACCCTCGGTTCGAGTGAGGAAAAACTTGCCCACAAAAAACCTAGAAGATGGTGAGTGCCCCACACTGGTGGATACTGGGGTTTGGCTCCGGTGCCCCCTCTAAGGATGAAGGTCAAGCCTTGTTTCCAGTGTATGATTTGTCCAACGTTTACTGTAGATGCAATGAACCGACCTGCATGGCTGTGAAGTGAAGCCAATGCAGAAGCTGCAGTTCCTCTTGTCGTCCACTTGAGGCTGGCTCCAGAAGCAAGTCAGTCTCCATAAGTCCCCATGTTTCACAGCAGAAATAAACATGTTTACAGCCTGGTACAAAAAACAGTTTTGGTCTCTGTAGCTAATTTCCCCGTTCATGACAACTGTACTGAGGGTGAATTTATATACAACTCACCTGTTCACATTATATTAAGGCTTAAAGTTATGCCAGGTGGGCGACCTTACAGATGGCTTGTTTGAGCAACCAGGCTTCATTCAGCTCCACCTCAGCTTCAACCACAACTCATGTCTTTGCCCATATGTGGATTAAAGGGATGCAGGACTGTTAATAGATATCACACTGTGAGCTTCACAACAGCTCTTTAGGAGCCGCCAAGCAATACACCTTTTTTTTTTACAGCAGACATTTCGTTGTGTCATAGGAGGAAAAGCACAGGCGTAACTAATAACACGTTCACCATGTTACCTGTTTATAGGCTGTGATATTGTGTATGCCGACTACTTAGCATGGCTTACTAGTGCATTTGAATGGAACAGAGCCATCATTCATTTATATTAAAAAAATGCTCACAGCCAAACCCCTTTTTGTGTGTGCCAATGCTTGAGGTTCATAAAAGTGAACACATGTATCAGTGAGTAATCCACTGTGTTTTTCTTGATGCTACTACTGGGGGACACTGAAGTCAATCCTGCACACAATACTGTGGCCTACACATCCAGTAATGTATCTTACTGTCAGTATACTGTCCAAATAGAGCAACTACCAGTCAGTCTGGATTGCTAGTTTACATTAATATCAATGATATCAATGCATCTCAGTGTTTATTTAATGGCTGCATTATTTAATTTCACATTGTAATGCAGCTTTTCATTCTGCATTGTCTTTTGTGAAACAGATATAAAATAAAGTGACGATGGCATTGTCTTTTGTGAAACAGATATAAAATAAAGTGACGATGTTCATGATAATTCATCTATTTCTTTTTTCTGTTGCTGATAAAAAATTTATTTGAGCTGATGACTTTAAAAAAAAACATGCATCAGGCAGTATCTGAGGAAAGCTGTAAAGAGTTGAGCAAAACAGTTTGACCTGAGGTTGGCATCAGAGGAAAGGCTTAACAAAGGGGTTTGTTTTCTGCAGAGTATGAAAGTGTTCAGATATTTAGACAGCGCCCTTTTGGGCCTGAAGGTGGTGCTAAGTGAACAGCACAACAGTGAGTTACAATTCATCAATGGGGGGGGCCTGTATCAGTTGTTTAGAAATAATATTACCTTATGGTGGGCATAGCCTGCTGCAAAATCAGCATAAGTTATCCACTAGACACCGTGAATGTGCAAAGATCTCATGCCTGTAATACAAGAGGACATACTGCGCTGTATTAACTATACAATCTGCACACAACAGAGAAACAACAACACAGCTTCACTGACAAAAACTAAACTAAAATGTCCTCAAACTATTGTCAAATGACTCAAACGTGAATAAAATAATTGAACATTTCAATGTAAATAATCAAAATCAGGTGCAAGAATTAACACTGTATCTGGGACTAAATATAACAACGTTGCAATAAACTTCTAAAATGAATGGATTGCAACAAAGACTACGAGCAATAGGCTTCACTGTCTGCCCTCTGCTTTTTGATAGGAAGTGGTCACATGGATAAATCACAAATGAAGAGACTGTCTATGTAAATCAAGCGAGTCCTTCATTTCTCAGTTTAAAAACAAACACACCCACAGAATCGTCAAATCATTCGGAACGGAATGGAACCAAATGGAACTGGAGTCTACTGAAAAAGTAGAAGTTGAAGTAGAAGAATATTGAACATTAAAGAGTGCATCATGCCAAAAAGCCCAGCCTCCTCTTCAGCAATGGATGACACAGGTAAAAGAAACTAATGGGAAGTATATTTAGTTTATATAGTTATATTGATGTGAACACCAAGTTAATTTACAGATTGTTTGTGAAAATGTGCCACCTTAAAATATTATTTTTGTGTACATGTACTTACTACCAGTGCAGTGGAAGGATGTGGCCTTTGGCATAACAGTTATATATTTTGTTATTCAGTGTATTTTAGTCTTCTTCTTTGGGACATTAGTTCTCTGTGGTCATAGAACAATAACTAAAGCAATATTTACGTGAGCATCAGGTCCATGTCCTTCACATGTTCTCCCTGCGTCTTGTTTCTGTGTCTCCGCAGATGATGATAAGGAGAGGGAGATTTATAAGGTGAAAAAACACGACATTCTACACAGCATCACAAATCGCTACATCGTGTCGGGCTTCGCTGGTGAAGGATGCTTTGGCAAAGTCGTCAAGTGTTTGAATCTGTTGACATCACAGAACGTGGCCCTCAAGATTCTTAAGCCTAAGCCTTACGTTCAAAAAAGAGAGGTAAATTAAATATCCATTATAACTGTGTTTTTGGTTTACTTACTGTCTTGCTTTTTTTTATTAAATGAACCTTGACATATGTAATTGTTTCTTTTGGTTTCTCTCCAGATCAAAATGCTTGAAGTATTAAGCGTTCTTGACCCAGTCAAGAAGAACGTGGTTCAATTTTTCGAAATGTTTGAGCACAAAGGACACATCTGTCTGGCTTTTGAAATGCTAGACAGAAGTCTCTTACAGCTGATCAAGGACAGAACCTTTAAGTCACTGTCTCCCAGTGAAATACGGCCAATTGCACAGCAGGTAAAGTTGTGCTCATACACAATCACAGATGTTATTTCTTCTTAATCTGTAGAGGCTCCTGGTCACTCAGCTCTCTAATCGTCTACATTTCCTACTTTGTCTCCACAGTTGCTAACGGCCTTTGATGCCCTGAAAGGCATTGGCGTCATTCATGCGGATTTGAAGCCAGATAATATCATGCTTGTAAACCAGCAGGAGCAACCCTTCAGAGTGAAGTTGATCGATTTTGGATTGGCATTCAGTACCTCAGAAGAGGAACAGAGAGAGAAAATTCAGCCTCTGGGTTACAGGTAGGTTCAATCTGCACCGCTCATCTTTTGATGTTTGCAGAGATTTTGCCAAACATGAGTACACTTTAGAGACTGGCTATACTTGTATGCAACACTCAGATCACCTGAAGCCACGCTGGGTCTCCCCATCTCCGAGGCAATTGACATGTGGGGTCTTGGCTGTGTGCTCGCCTTCTTGTACCTCTGCAACCACCTGTTTTCAGCACGCAGCGAGTATCGGATGGTAAGTCACCGGATATGTTAAAGAGATTTAAATGCACACTTTTCCTGTACAAACTGCCCCACACATGTGTCCAAACACAACAGGGAACTTGATGTAGGATGCTGACGTGTTTCGTTATATTCTTTCTGCAGATCAGAGACATTGCTAGAATAGTCGGCCAGCCAGCTGACCACCTCCTCCGTGCTGGAACCAACACTCACAGATTCTTCAAGATGATCGAGCAGTCGGACAACCCAACATGGAGGCTGAAGGTGTTTTTATCTTCTGCTTCTTATTTTTGTCTCCAAATTGGACAAGTAGCAGAAAGAATGAAGTATTTGACTTTATATATTTTGCTGTAGACCCCAGGAGACCACCAGCTTGACACTGGCCTCGCGCCTAGAAGATACAGGCGGTCTGTCAAAAGCCTGGATGACCTGGTAAGAGCAAATGGTCCAGTTCATGAGTAATTTCATGACTCTGAATGTCAATAAACTGAACCACCATCTTCTTTGTTTCCAGATACAGTTGTACCCTGATGGAGGGGAATCTATTGAGCTGGAGGACAAAAGAACATTTGTGAAGCTCCTCAAGTGTCTCCTCGATACAGATCCCAAAAAGAGGATCACTCCTAAGGAGGCTCTCAAGCACCCCTTTATCACAATGGCCCACCTGGAGGCTGAGAGGGTCACCAGCTTTTAGTAAGCGACTGTGTGTCACGATTGGTTGGATTGACAGGTTTGTATTCAGACTGATTCATTGATTGATTGTCGTGTTTTTTCTTCAGTGCGGACAGGTCCTTTTACAAAATGCTGGTCTGTCCAGTGGATAGCTCAGGAGAGGAACTTTCTCCTGATGGTGAGGCTGATGCAGAGCCTTCAGTCAAACCTGGCTGCTTCGGGTGTTGAAAATTCAAGAAGCTCAAACTTTAGTCATGCTGTGTGTAGACATGATGAGAACAATAAAAGTCTCACTAGCAAAAGAAATTCTTCTGTCGCTGTCTTTGACGAGACGTGGTTTAGAACTGGAGTAGGTCCGAGGGTGCTGCATGGTGGCTTCCCACTGGTCCTAACACTTAGGATAGGTCAAATGCAGAGAACAAATTGAACTTATTGAATGCATATATTGTATATCATATTCTTTGTTTGGGGGGTGGTTAGCTCTAAGTGCATGTTCTACCCTGTGTGGGTAGATGTCAGCTGGGATCAGCTCCAGCCCCACGCGACCCTGATAAGGATAGGCGATGGAAAGTGGATGGATTGATGGACGGTCTACTCATCTGACCAACCTTCTGACTGCCCTTGTGAGGAGCTCCTATGCATGGGTGGTTGATGATGGAGTGATAGTCCATCTACTTGTGGATAATGGCTCCAACTGTGATTTTAGAAGTTGAGAAACCCGTCTGTAACCAGTGCCATCACTATGCTGTACAACAGCGTTGTTTGCAAAGGTCTTGGAAAGTTCTTTGCATCTACCCATCCACAAATGATGAAATGAAATGAAAATGATTTGTTTACTTGCATTCAGAGTTGGGCAGACCTTTTTCAGAGAGTGGAAGTATTAACCTACCAACATGCAGTAGACCAGCTGATTCTAATTAGCACAGGTGGGATAACTAATCAATGTGGAATCAGCTCGTTTAGTGCTTTTTCTTACTGTGTTCGATACTTTTTCCTGTGTCTTTATTGCACATAACTTCTACATTTCATGTGGAAAGTTGTACTGTATTATTATCACAATTATATCGGGCGACCACAATTATATTGTCCACCCCTGGAGGTAGTTCAAGTCTTTTGTGTTCAGTATTTCTGTGGCATTTTCCTAAATCAGTTGCAGCTCCAGTGGTAACTTAAGTATCAATAAATAACAATTTCTAGCGCTAAACTGCAAAATGATTTTTATACGATTGTGCAGAACTGTCTAACAAAACTAGAAAATGAGGCCGACTGCTCCAAGATAAAAAAATATTTTTGTATGTGCAGCTCTTCACCAGCAGATGGTGGAACAATCCTTTATGGAGTAGCCTTTGACACTGCGGTCCAGCTGGTATGTCAGATGGTGGAGGTGAAGAAGAGGTCTGATAGGACTGTTTTTTATTGTACTGAATTCATCTTCATGGATTATTTTTGTTGGTAACGTTTGATGGAAAATATAATAAGTAAGTAAATGTGATTGAATGGATAATTATGGAATGTTATACGTGCATAAAGTACTTGGTGCACAGGTGATTGAGCACTACAATAACATATAATAATAACACAATAATATAGAATTAAAGCTTTATGTCACCACATAATGATTGCATGGTTGAACTTGTGGCAGTGTCTTCTGTTTCTTGTATAAGATTTGAGAACACATAACATTTTCTGGTTCTGGTTTTGTTTCTGACAATGGATCCAAACAATGGAGTAAAAATATGAGGTGATGAATAAAAAATGATGAAGATCAAGCTCATATTTAACGATGAAGCTTACAATGTTGAGCACTGACCCACTGCACTCATCACACCCACCTGTCTACTGTTTGCTCTCAGTCTTTATATTACTGTAACAGCTCTTTAAGGCTCTGACTGGGCTGAAACTTGATATCGGTCTGCAGAGCTGCACGTTATTCACTACACAGACTCCCTGCTGCGCTGCAAACTTCATCTGCTGCATGCATCTTTGTATTAACTCTACTGGTTTGATCACCTCGAGTACAGTATTGCCAAAGCAGGTTATCAACAAAGTATTAAAAGTGAAAGTGCTCATTGTGCAGCAGAAATGCGTCTTAATGTTACTGCATTATTATTGCTGATGCATAAACGCATGCAGCATTTCAATGTTGCAGCTGGTGCGTAATGATGTGTTTTATTTATGTTTAAATCTGCACAGACAGCTGTCTAATTATAAATTTAATTATCTAATTATAAATCAGCAGAAAATAAAAAAAAGTAAAAGTAGCTCAACATTGCATCATATTTGAGTCCAGTGCACTTGGATCGCCTATTTATGACAAGTGGGTAATTTTATTCAGCTTGTCCTGAGACAGCAGCTCACACCGTGGGAACACCGGATCATTCAGGTTTGAACCGTCCGCTGTCCGACCGGAGCTCTTCTCAGAGGCCGCTTTTGGTAGTTGGGCATCGGAGTCAAAATAGTAGCGACTCTTTTGGTAATGCCGCTGGTGTGCGCAGTTCCTTTAGAGGGGAGAGCAACAGGCAAAGGACACCGTGTACAGTGTCATGAGGAGGGGACACACATGAGACGAGAAGAGGGTGAAGTGATGTAATGATGTTGAAGAAAAACATGTTTTTACGCGCTTTCTAATCCAGATTACAGATTTAAAATATTCCTTAATAATAACAGAGAAATGTGGAAATTAATCTTGTTTTTTTGTATTATTTCGTGCACAATCCTCCCCAGTCTGTAAATCAGTTTACATCAGCCTGCTGACATATCATAACATCAGAAAATAAATTGCTGCCAATGAAATTTGGATGAAATTCAAATTCAATGGGAGTAATTTCATTCATCCTCAGCGCTCCTCTTCCTCACTGGGAGGGTCTAGTGGCTGAATGCCTGACTCTGATTGGTCTATATCTGGGCCTCCTTTGCCAAGCCCACAGCACAAGTAGGTATATATGCACTTCAGATGCAGGAGTCAAAGGAAGAAGGAAGTTTGGGATCATCAATAATCCACCAGAGCCTGATAACATCCATCTGAGACTGGTAAGTCCATGATCTCCAAGAAAAGAGGAAATATTATGAGGGATGATACAAAGAAAAATAATTATAGTAATGTTTTCCTCTGCAGTGAGATGAAGACCCAGCAGACTCTTCATGTGGCCACTCCAGTGAGGCAGAGCCTCGCCCTCACCAAAGCAGCCGGGACCTCAGTTTACCTCAAGCTGGATTCATCTCAGCCCACAGGATCATTTAAGATCAGGGGCATCGGACACCTGTGCAAAACTGTAAGTGTGGACCAGTTTAAACGTGTCAGCTCCGAGCTGAACTGTCCTGATGATCTGCTAACACTTTACACCCTGTGTGCTTTCCTTGTAGTGGGCAGAGCGAGGATGTGAGCGCTTTGTCTGCTGCTCAGGTGAGCACTGATACACAAAAATGATAAATCAATTTACGGATAGTTTTTGCTTCTGTTTATTTGAGTGTGTAATCTTTGACACTTTTGGACCCAACAGGAGGAAATGCTGGTATGGCAGCAGCTTATTCTGCCCGTCAGCTCGGAGTACCTGCGACTATAGTCGTTCCAAGTGTTACACCAAACCCAACAGTGGAGAGGCTGAAGGACGAGGGCGCCACCGTGGTTATCCATGGCAAGGTTTGTTCATCTCACACTCAGCCACACTACATTTTAAACAGTGACACGTGTGAGTTGCTCTGTTGATACATTCAGGACAAACTGAGAATGTAAAATAAGAAGACACGAGCGAGATGCATGACATAAGGATTACAAACTGGACAAAGCGATTTTATACATTCATGGATTTGTGGATGCACAACATATTTCGGTTGCTGTTACTTCAGATCGTTTTGAATTCATCAAATGAAACGTCTCTTTCCAGGCTCTGAATGAAAGCATCGAATACGGACAGCAGCTCGTGGCAAACAACCCCGGCTGGATCTTCATCTCACCCTTTGATGATCCCCTCATCTGGTAAGACGCACTCTCAAATCCACCTGTCTGTCTGTCCTTCAGAGACTGTGACAGCATTTCACATCAGCTTCACATCAGATAGAGAAGCACAAGCGATAAGACTGCTCTCCAAGGGAGATGAAATTGTTCTAAAATGTGCAAGTGTCTGATAGTAACACCTGTCTTATCATGCACTATCATTCATACTCATGCACAGAACAGTTCGAGCGGCTGCACCGGGTGTTATGTCAGATACACGGTATCTTATCGCAGTGCTAACTCATTCATTTACACATTGAACGTCACAGATAAAGTGTTAAGTCACTTGTGCTGTGGGCTTTTGATATAATCAGCATTTTATAACACACATTTGAGAAAGTTGTGAGGAGAAAGAAAGCAAACTATGATTTCAAGTTGCAAGTAGTGTTGAATTTGGAAACTGAGGGTTTGTGTTTGTGTGCGTGCAGGGAAGGCCACACATCTCTGGTGAAGGAGCTGGAGCAAGACCTGAAGGAGAAGCCAGGGGCGATAGTGCTGTCAGTGGGAGGCGGAGGCCTGCTGAACGGTGTGGTGGAGGGACTGCGTCGCGTGGATTGGGCTGACGTGCCCATTGTTGCCATGGAAACCTTGGGAGCACATAGCCTCAACGCTGCGATGAAGGCCGGAGAGCTGGTCACTTTACCTGAAATTACCAGGTACAAAACCCTTATCATCAAAGTAATAACATCATCCCACATTTTTCTCACATTGTTCCTCTTTCTGTGCTAAAGCCTGACCTTTCTTTGCTCTTTCCAGTGTTGCAACCACGCTGGGCCTGACGAGGGTGTCTGCACAGACTCTTAAACTGGTGAACGAGCACACCGTTTTCTCAGAAGTAGTCACAGACCAGCAGGCTGTAAAAGCCGTGGAACACTTTGTAGGTGAGTGAAACATGCGGCTGAACAGATGCACAACAGATCTAACAGAAAAAAATATATATATGCCACAAAGTCAGCTGTGAGACTGATCTCCTTTGGTGTCTCCTCTTTGTGCAGATGATGAGAAGGTCTTGGTGGAGCCTGCCTGCGGCGCTGCCCTGGCAGCTGTGTACAGTGACATTATCAAAAGGCTGCAGGACGAAGGCAAGCTGGCACAGCGTCTGGGCCCGGTGGTCATCGTGGTGTGCGGCGGAAACAACATCAGCATGGAGCAGCTAAGGAGGCTGAAAAAGCAGCTCGGCATTATCTAGCTCCACCTTGGATCCACCTGACCCTTTCCTCTATTCCTCCATCAGCTGGGCTTCATCCAGAAACCTCCATTACTCATGTGCTCCACAGATCAAATCATTCCAAGTTGTGAAACTCTCCTGAGCACGGAGACAGACAAACGTGAGAAAGAGGAGGCTGCTGGAGGGATTTCTTCTTCTTTCTTATGTTGTTGCTGTGGGAGATGTAGTTTTAGCTACCACACCGGCACATTTAGGGTTCTTTTGTTGTTCTTCTGTTTTTGTACTTTGAATATATTTAAAAATGAATAAACGATGTTTCTGAATATTCTGTCTGAAGAATCATTTCCCTGCTTTGACACTTTCCTCACAACATACATAAAACAAACACATAAGCTTTAACCAACAGGCACATAAATATATTTTTTTTCTTTAAGCAGTGTTTTTATAATAAAGTAAAGAGTTCTAAATAGGTTAGGACGATGCTACCTTTATTGACTACATATACCATGTATTTAAAGTGGGCTTTGTCTTACATTTTGTATGTAAAGCCTTTTGTTTTAATTTCTAATAAAAGGATGCTTAAACAGTGCAAACATGAAATTAAAAATCAGCTTCATTACACTCTCTCCCATGCCCATTCAATTCTTTGTGCAGCAATTAGTTAATAGACCTATAGTCTCAGCAGCATACTTTCTAATTATGTTCCCCTGTCCTCTGCGAGTGTTTTGGCAGACACGATGCATTCAGAATTACATCCTCGAGCAGCTGCGATCCCTCATGAACCAACAAGTCAATCAGGAAGTTTTTGATTTGACCTACAGCTTCTAACCAAGCAGTAAACTCAGAACTCAGAACGCGTTTTCATGTCTGGCTCTCTTCATAGAGGAGTGTCGGATCACCGACAGGTCAGGTGGGCTCACTCCCTTAAAGGTCTCTAAGGTCAGTCGTACGTCTGCACTGAACTTCTCAGGGTTCAATTGGATGGACTGTTAGGGATGTGGCACTTTTCCAAGCTGCTCATTGGTCAGGGGCGGGGGTCATTAAAACAAGGGTGGAGGGTGGTTACATCAGAAAAAGGAGTGACAGCATTCCTCTTGGGTTTCTTTCACTGAAATTTCACTTAAAAATATGCTCAACTGACAACAGTTCAAATGTTAAATCAGCAGTAAGTAAAGTGACACACCGCTGCTACTCTCCTGCATGCGAGATAGTGCGAGTCAGTAAAAAGCATGACTGGGAGATCCAGCTAGAACTGGCCTGACCCAGCACTCACTGCCTTGAAAAAGGTGTCTGGTTTACAGGCAGTAGTGATGTAACCAGAGTTGGTGGCACGGGGGGGGGCTCACATAAAACGCATGTCCTAAAGGAGACAAAACACACCTTAGAGGCATCATTCATCAAGATCCACACTCATTGTCCATGTGGAGCGTTCGCGTCACCACAGTGAATGACACATTATGGAGGGATTTTGCAACAAAAAATTACGAAACGTGTTTTCCTACCTACACTGAATGTTTATCGGAGCTGTATTTTCAAGAAAGATATGTATACATATATAAATAAACAGGCAAACGGTGTTTGTACATGAAGACATTTCTTTATTGTGACACAAATCTCAAATGCCATCTGATTCTTTACATCTGTATAATCCATTTTTAGATATGTTAAGTTTCTGATGTGCAGAGGTAAGACAGTAAAAGTTAAGTTAATGCAACCATAAATAATTGTAATAAATATCAAGTAAATGTACAGCACACATTTTTTTAATCGCAACACCTCTTTGTATGGATATGTCCTTTTTATAACCTTATCCACTCCCCCCCTGGGAGGAGGAGGAAGTAGAAGAAGAAGAAGAGAGCGTCCCTGTTAGCAGCGGTATAATCACCCTTTAAAAAGAACTGAACCAAAAACTCGCAAGCAAAAATTCAACAATCCAATATGCGTCAAATATCAATTCTGTTGTTGTTGTTTTTCAGTTCTATCCAAGTAAAATGGCGATTTTACTCACACAAGAAAACATGGTTCACCATGAGTAGAAGAAATTGAATCCATCTGAGTACAAGACAAAAAGGTGATAAGATTACTGGTATTGTCCAAAATTCATAAAAAATAACAACACAACAAACCCCGGATATCCAACAGACATCGCCTAGTTTGCTCATTTTTAGAATCTTTTCTTGGAAGAGTAGTGCAAACCAAAAAAAAAGAAAAAAAAAAAAGTATAAGGTGAAGTGAATTAGCAATTAATAAAAACTGCCATCAAACATAACTTCAGTCTATTTACACTTTTTTTTCCTATTTAATTTTTACACAGCTAAACATTTGGTTATGAGTCAAATGAACAAACAAACAAACAAACAAACAGCAGAATCCTCGCTCTCCTCTCGTTAAAGAAAACTATAAAAAGGCAGAACTCAAGATAACCCCCCCCCCCCAGTCAAGTGTGTTGTATGTCAGGGCGCAAAGGAAGAGGTGGAGGTGGTGGAGGTGGTGGTAGGGAGGAGGGGGTGGTTGTTGTTGCACATTCAGTAGCAGTAGCACACAAACAAATGTGGGAGAGCAGCTCGTGAGAACATCATCCTCAACCTTCCCCCATTTTCACAAAGCAACGCAGGTTTCACGAACCTGAACTGCGATATATCAGCAGACCAGCAGGCCTTCTCAAATCTATCCGTCTAACCATGCCGCCGCCAAAGCTACTTTCATAAACTAATAGATTAATATGACTTTTTACATGACTTAAATACCTTTCTCTTCGGAGACTCGGATAAAATGTATTCAGTTTATATAGGTATAAGTTACTTTGTCCATTAGCAGTTCATATTTTATTTTTTATTTTTAAAAACAGGCAGTAGACTACATAATATCCTGTACAGCATTTCACATCATCTGCCTGCTCGTAGCCGACGTGGTCAAAAACATTTTCAGGTAGTACTCGTACCTCTTACGTTTAAATTTGGGCTCCTTTTGTCACACGCACAACCAGCATCGCCCTCTAGAAAGAGGCTCCTACAGCAAAGGCATGTTTCAGATCATCACCCCCCAACAGAGGGGAGGCAGCTAGGATTAAGCATGAGAGTAACAGTGTGTTTTCTTCACAGATCCGCAGATTTCAGCAACCCCGAGAGCAGAGCTAGTGTCGCCGAGACCATTCAATACTCGAAGGCTGAGGGGTACAGAAATCATGAATTGAACTCGCAACTGTAAAGTGCCGATTCTGGAGTCATCTCATTGAGGTGTTAAATTCACAGAACTTGACTGAATCTTGTTAATCCCTCTGTTAAAGGTAGGGGGAGGAGGAAAAAAGGTGAACAAAATAAAAAAAAATACTATGTCACAGTTGTTTCACTTCAATTCATCCACAAACTCAGTGCAACCAGAACAGACCTCTGTCAGTGCTAGTTCAGATTATCTTCCCTGAATTCCTCACAAAAAAATATGCATCAAATATAATCATGAAATGTTGTATTTGTCTTAACTGTGATTTAAAAAAGAAAAAACGCAGGGATAAACATGCAAAGCATTAATTAGCCACTCAAACTGAAATCAAACAAAATAAAAGTGTGTGGTTTTGTTTGGAGCAGCGGAGCATAAAGAACTTATTGTCTGTCTCAGAGGAAGGTCCAGGAGTGTAAGGGGGGAGGCGGGTGAAGGGAGATAGTTTGGGGTGGGAGTTCAGGTATGTGTATACGCTTAGGAACGTTGGGTTGTCAAGTCTTCTCAGCCGCTGAGAGGGTCCTCGCGGTAGTGGATGGCGTATCGCAGTTTCTCCAGCATCACGTCCAAAGAGGTGTACTGGGGTAGTTTCACCATGAACATACAGGTCTCCACGCGAATGTAGCGCGAGTCCGGCTGACCTGGAGTGAAGAGAAAACAAATGACAGCAGATTCACACAGTATGTCTCTTACATAATGAGTTATGTAGGTTTACCACAGACGGCCAATGAGCTTCTGTGTTAGCGATAATAACCTCTGCAATAAAAGTGTTAATCTTATCTGTAGTAAACACGATTAGACTGTTTCTTTAAATAGTAACTCAGGAATGTAGGATTGTAAGAAATCTTCAGTGTGTCCACTAATATGGAACTGCTTCATGTGTCCATTACAACATGTTCAAAGTCTGTCTAAGACGAGACGAGCTGCTTTGATCGTCACTATCAGCGTGGAGAATGAACGACGTCGCACAGAGATAAGCGTCCGCTGTGTGTCCTCGTTAGTTATTATTACCTGCAGCTCCGTCAGGGGGGGCGATCTTCATGGGGTACGGGGGAACGTGGGCGGTGTCGGGCCCGCCGTCCTTGCAGGGGCAGGTGAACGGTATGCGCTCCTGGTTGCAGGCGAACTTGATGAACTTGCAGAGCTCCTCTTGAGTGAACATCTCCAGGGCGGTCCAGAAGAACTCAATGTGCTGGTCAGTCTCCATCAGACCCACCTGATACATGGTGTGAGCCTGCGGTGGGGGAGCGGAGGATAAATGATTAGAAACACTGTAGCAACCTGCAGAAAAATAAGGTGCTTCACATGGAAACCTTACAGATTTGAAATGGGCAAACTGTAATTTATATATTAACAGTAGAAATCTCACTGACTAGCCAGCAGGTGGTGCTACAATGACAGCTGTTTAAACTTGCACTGTAATGTGCTATAAACAGATTTCAGGATCTTCATCACCTTAAGGAACTCCAGGTTGATGTAAGGCAGGCCGCAGGTGCGCAGCTCCATCTCGATCGGGATGAGCATGGTGAGCAGCTGCAGGGGAATGATCGAGCCGAGCCCCGCGCGCACCGCCGTCATACACTCGGCGTTTTGCAGCTCCCTCAGACGAAGGCTCCGCACCGCCCGCGCATACACGTCCTTATTCTCCCAGCTGAACAAACAAGCAAACAATATGTAAAAGAGATAGACGTCAGGCTATGCTGAGGTGAGTCAATCATCTGAGCAGGTTTCCTGTTACCTGACAGTGAGGTTGCGACCTCCCTGACACAGCTCTACCTCCTCCCCCGTCATGGTGATGTAGGTGAAGGTGCAGTAGGGCCTGCTGGGGGAGTCGGGGCTTTCTCCCGAATGGTGCTGGGAGGAGATCTCCGCACACAGGGCCTCCAGCTCGGTCTCGTCACTCACCTGCAGGGTCAGAGAGCAGACGTCATGTTAAGGTCACGGTATTAGCAGGTACAGAGATTACACTTACACCGCTGGTCTCTTACATTTTCAAACTTCTTGACATAGTTGTAGGTGAGCACATCGGCTTCCTGCAGGTCCTGCTCTGGGTCGAGGGACTCCCCTACTAGACCCTTCCAAAAAGAGCCCAGCAGGTCCAATGGCAGTGGTACATCTGCACGGATGGCTATACCCAGCAGCTGACCAAAGAAGTGCAACAACTGTTCCTCTGCATAGCTGATAGGACAGGGTGTCAGGATGTACTTCCCCTGAGGAGAACAAACAAGAAAAACAACAATGATTAATACTACAACATCTGTGATTAGCAAGAAACCAGATACAAGTCTTAGAGCTATTCCAGGGCAGGACATATATGCTTTGTTGGAAAGAACAAGAAGTGCTATGAGCAGGACATATTGACAACATGTCAGATCAGCTCACCTTGTTACGGTTGGCTGCAGCACTGGGACAGGGGAGCAGCAGAGAGAGAGCAGAACTCTGTAACTCCTTACACACCTGCCATAGGAAATGCCTGAAGGAGCCACCTGGAGACAGATTCAATAAAGTTACAGTTAGGTTTGAAAAAAGACTGCAAGGCGGTGCAGAAAAAAAGATATGAAGGAGAAAGTCTAACTTGTGCCATGAACTTCCTCCCCAGTGAAGCGGATGTTGAAGGCGTATGTCGGGTCTCCTCCGCTGGCCAGTTTCACACAAAGCTGGGATGACGGCACGCAGGATAGCTGACGCGCTGCCTGGCAGAAGTATGTGTTCTCTGATGATCTGATCTCACCTGAAGGACACACAGGATGTGTGTAAATCCAGTGTGGAATGAGAAACTATAAAACACGTGAACAAAAGGAATGCACACCTCCAACAATCTCCAGAGGGTCAAGTGTAATCTCTGGAGCAGCGTGGTCAGCCGTCCGCTGTACTGTAGCGTTCAGCACTCTGTTCATCACAGTCACCTTAGTGTCGTAGAAGATTAGGCCTGTAACCGGCAGAGACGGAAGATGAGGCGATGAAGTTTTGTCTCCTTGACCTGTTCGATCCGTGCAGAGATCCCACTCACCTTTGGCCTCACATAACAGCGCCGCGATGCTGTTCTGATAGGTCTGTGTTTGTCTCAGCTCCACCAGCGGCAGGAAGAAACTCTCCAGGGTGTTGTTGAGAGACTGCAGCAGAGCGAAGCGCAGGCGCAGGCTTTCTACGGGCACGTCTGAAAGCAAACACACACAAGCATGATGAGAGTATGTAGCAACTGTATGTTACATGATGTGCACTGGATTTAAAAAATCCAGTTTTCATTTAATATGAATGAAAAAGGAGGAAGAGAACAACAACGGGATAATGTACAAAGAGCTGGTCATTGTTTTGAAATAAACCCTAACAGGATCATGCAGGACTTGCATCCTGATTATTAACCGGCTAGGATGCAGCAGACACTGGAGGATGAAGCGTCTGCATCCATAGCTCTGTTATTCATCACAGTGATCAGCTAAACAGAAAGCCATGTGATTTGTCATCTGGCATATGAAAACATCAAGTTAAAGTGTGTGTCTGGCTCATACTGTAGTGATAAAATCCACAATGTCCACAGTGGACGGCAGTACAGGAGACTGCAGTAGAGCAGAGCGCGTCAGCTGCTGCCCGGCGGTGTCCGGTGTCACGCTGCTACCACCCTTCTTGGCTTAAGTTTATAAAGCTTACAGTGTGCCATGCTCCTGCATCGCTCTGTGTGGAGTGACGCAGCCGACTTGTGGTTGTCTCGACTGATGACTCGAATCGTATCGGGGGACGGCCACATTCGCTACGCAGACAGTAACAACAAGTGGGTTTACTCACTGAGCAGGCATGCCACGCGAGGATCAGCGATGTCACTGGAGTCCAGGTACACTTCGTGGGGGTGTAGTCTGGCTGGTGTGATAGCCAGGTGACGGCAGAGCCTGTTGATGTACTGTACCAACGCCACGTCCATTTCCAAGCCCCACTTCCTGCAGGCCTTCTGAGCGTGACGAGTGTCTATGCACGTGCACCTAGTACAGAGGACAGCTGCTGTTAAACAGAGACCTCCCGTGATGTTTAGTCATTAGAAAATCTCCTGAATTCGATGATATATTGAGGGGGTGTGACACTGTCTTAAGATAAGCAGATATGGTGCTGCATTATAATTAGATGAGTGTGAAAATGAAGAAGGACATTAATTTAAAATTTTCATTTTATGCCTGAATAATTCAATAAATCAGGAGTGACATGTTATTTCAGAAAGAAACTAATAATTTAATTGAATAGAGGTTTGAAGAGAACACATCTGTCACAACAGAACGTGTTTTGATTCCTGGAGAGTCTCAGTGCTGATTACTGGGGGGTGCGACTCTGCCCGGTCTCACCTTTCGAAGTGGAGATCATAACCACAGGCTAAAATTGCCCTCCAGACACTGCGGATGTCCTGCTTGGCGCGGTCAACGGCAAATTTATGGAAGCCTTCCAGTGTCAGGTACTTCTCCTCTGGGACTAAATAAAACAGAGTGGTATGTTAAGCAGCTCACAGCTGCTGGCTCCAACGCAGGACTCAAATTTATTCTTGTAGGGTAGTAGAGCATCAGAGTAGGACAGCACAGTTATATCTTGACTTTGCCAACTTTGTCTGACCAACAGTAACAACAGAACAAGGTCATTTATTTTCCTCATTTACATAAAGAAAAAGCAGAAAAATCTCACATTTCTGTTTCATTATTAAACCCAAATTTAGGTAAGGGAAGAGAAGTAGAGCACAGTCATTTCTACACACACATCTAATGGTATTAAGTTTGGTCAGAATAAATCTTTAATTCACAGAGGCAGCTGAGAAAACATTCTGACTCTACACTTCCCCGCCCCATGCCTCTCTGATACCTGACCTCCCACTCGCTCCTCTCCCTCTCTCTCTCTTTAGGGATGCTTATTGTAATGTTGTCAGACACTTCTAATGACAATCTGAGCATCTAAGTGGTAGAAACAAGCACTTTCAGTGGATGTTTTGTGACATTTTGACAGTGTGCAATTACAATCAGTTCCTATGAGGCTGCTCGTTGCAGCCCTCTCGCTCAAAACTGGACCAATTTGAAAAAAATGTTGTTCGCCATTAGGAATATCAGTCACTACTTAACTGTCTGAACTGAACCATCCACAAACATATTCCCTGATGTGTGTAGTTAAAGAGCCAACCTTCAGTTTTCTTAGCAGGAGATTTTTCCACATCTTTCTCGTCAGGTCTGGATTTCTCCGGAGATTTCGGCTTCAGGACTGTTTTCTTCTCACTTAGTGCAGTCCTGGCAGAGAAAACAAATTCAATTTAATTAGTGTCAAAGTGTAGATGTACTTAAACATGTTGCTGCGTTTCAAATGGCTGCCTGGATTACTCACCTGACGCTGTTGAGCACAGATTTCTCCTTGGTGGGAGGTTTGGTGATGGGCCTCTTGGTGCTCACAACCTTGCCCTGGTGCTGTTCTTTTCCTGCTTTACTGTATTTGTTCTTATTGGGCTTGGGAGTGCCATACTTTCGAAGAATCTAATGGAAACAAATCATTTTAATGCATGTGAATGTACATACGGCATAAAGAGTGAACTGTTTACTTGTGGTGGTTGACCTCAGAGGGAAGCAGGGAGTAAGTAGTTGACATTAAATTGCTGTGTTATATACCTGAGTGAGCTGATCCTCAAGTACTTTCTTTGCCGGCCTAACGTTGGTGAAGAAAGTGTGCAGTAAGTTTCCGGGAGTCTGAGCGTTGATCTGCTCCTTGCTGAGGTAAATGTCAGACACTTTCACAGGCTTGGCCGGTGTGAGGCTGAGCATCTGCTCCGAGTGCACACAGCTTTTGAAAATATCTGTGAGGACATCTCGCGCGCCTGGTACAAGCTTGTCGCCTTGAAACATGGAGAGACAAGATTTTATACTGGCAGAACTGTTAGTGTGTGAAAGCAGAAAATATCTAACACCAAGCAAACACCAACCTCTGACTGACTTGTCCAGGAAGTAGTCTTCGAGAGCAGAGCTCCCCTGTGTGTCAAACAGGCTTTGATTAACGCTGGAGGCTGTCAGGATCTCCTCATTGGTCAACTCCATTAACTCCTCTTCACCTTCCAGGCTGGACAAGCCAATTAAGTCACTGCTGTTAAAAAGACTGGCACGGATTTTTTCCACTTTAGCTCGAGAACGAACCTATAATTAACAAAAGAAAACACAAGGGCATTTCCTTTAGATTCAAACATTCCATCAAACATCTATTATGGTGCTTTTAATCAACCCACCTCAATGACAGCATAACCCTTGATGGGCCTGGACATGACTGCATTGCTCTCCAGTGAGGTGACTGTGTGCATAGAGCCCCCATCTGACACCGACGGTGTTTCTGCACTGTCCAAAGGCTCTCCCAAGCTGCCGAGACTCCCCAGGCTTCCTGTACTACACAGGGAGGTATCTAGACTCTCCTGACTAGAAACAGTCTGGGGGTCTTGGGGTCCCTGCTGCGGGTACGTAACAGCCGAAGCTGCAGCAGCAGCAGAGTTGGGAGGTGGAACTGCTAACAGCTCCTGATCGACAGAAAGTTCACTGGCAGTGCGAGAGACTCCCTGAGAGGAGCTGCAGATCGATGTCTGGCTGGTCGAAGCTGACGCACTCACACTCATGGCTGGAGTCACGCTGCTGGAGCTGTCGGGGCTCTCAGGACCTCCGTTGTTGGGGAAGGGGCGCTCAGGTTCGGTGCCAGCTTTGCCATCCTGAGGGCTAGTAACCCCAGCTCCAGATTTGGGCTTCTTGGGGTCCTCTTCCTGCAGGGGGATGAAGACTTCATCTTTGAAGAGCCCTCCATGTGCATTGCAAGCCCTGCGGATTGCATTTCGAACCACGGCCTCCTCCAGGTGCGTGGGGATACCTGAGAGCACCAGCAGGCGGCTGTGGGCAGTGGGGCCCACCAAGGCCTGGCAGGCATCTGTCACTGCATCGCTGGTCACACTTAAGCCCTGCGGGTCTTTATTGGCAAGATGTCGTAGGATCATGAGGAGAGTGAGGCAGCGGTGGAACCACAGCATGTCCTCGGGTTTACTACCTGCCATGTTCAGCAGTGCACTGTCGCTCTCTGACAACCTTGCACCTCCACTTCCACGTTTTCCAGACACCGCTGCTGCCACTGCAGCCGCTGCTCTCTCACGCTTCATCTTCACCTTCTTACGTTTGGATAGCAGACTGGGGCTCTGTGGTGTCTGGCCCGGGGATGACGACGAAGATGAAGAAGAGTCACTAAGGTTCGGGGCGCTGGTGGATGACAAAGCTCCAACTGAAGAGCCACCAACATTGAGAGGAAGCGTCACCTCTGCCACAGCGAGGCACACCTCCATCAGAGCGTGGAAGTACGTGGAGAACCGACTCTGCTCTGCCCCGAGAGCCAATGCAATGCCTCCAGAGGAGGACCCCCCTGCTCCGGCCCCTGCAGCAGTCCATCCCTGAGTCTCCCGGTCGTAGAGCTTCCGGAGTTCTGTCTGCAGGGCCATGAGCACTGCGAGGCAGGGGTTAAGGAGCAGAGCGATGGAGCTGGAGAGACCAGCAGGGCTCTTGCGCTGCTCCAAGTGGTGGATCTTCCGCAAAAGCTCAGCCAGCAAGTGAAAAATGAGCTCTTTGATGGATGGAGCCAGATCAGTGGTCCAAAGCAAGCCACCTAAAAACAATAAGAACAATCACATAGAAAACACTGAAAGGTGAGATTTTAGGACGTCTATATTCATATTTAGTAGGTTTTTCTTGCAAGTTTTCAGAGTTTGTCTATGATTTATAGTGCTACTAGTGAAGAATAATGTTTGTTTTGGTTTAACTAGCTCATAAACGCTGAGCGTTTGATGACCTTTTAAGTATATGATTCTTTGAGAGTGGAGAGCAGTTTTGAAAACTTGAAGTCCCACATCAGTAGACGTAATATATCTCTCTGTCTTAACATAACTGTGTTTTTTAACTCAGAAAATAACTACGCATTAAATAATATCCAAAAATCGTAAAACAAAATCAGCTGAGAAGGATTTTACTAGGGTTGCATTTAAGTTTAAGTGAAACAGCGACTACAGACTCCATAACTGGAGTTCAACCTACCAAGTAGTTCCACCACCTGCAGCAGCACAGACGAGGGCACTGTGTCCAGCTCATCCTCTGATCGCTCACTGCTCTCACCCAGCTTCCACGTCAACAGCTGTTCAGCAAATGCCATGGCCAGGGGAAACTCCAGTGGCAAGGAGTGAAGCACCAGCACAGCACCAGGAGGGGGCGACACTCCTACATTTAAGATAACAGCAAATTTAATTCCATTTTGTCCTGTGACAAAATTTTTATTTACGTTGAAGCATCCTGGATGAATTCTATTACAGGTCAGTTAGATACTCACCCAGTTTGATGTGCACTTTATCAGTGGGTATGATAACAGAGGGGTATTGGTTGGTGGTGGGAGGGGGGGTAAGGCCTGTGTTGGTAGGTGAGGCATCCAGCGGATAACACACCGCCTCCATCAAGTTTAGCTGTCCGTTTCTACGCACTTTGTGACCCAGGCCGTACACCATGACTCGAGCCCATGGAGCTTTGTAAAGGCTTGAACTAAAAGAGTGACAAGAACAGGACAGAATTATTTAAAATAACAAGAAATGGTAAGAAATCTGAGTTCTGTATGAATCACTGAAGTTGAACTCACTCTTTGCGGCAGCCTAGCTGGCTCTCCTTGCAGGACACAATGACAAATGCGGCGCCTGGAAAGCTGACATCCATGCTGACCTTTGACTCAGTCACAGGAAACTCCTCAGATGTAAACTGCTCTGGTGCGTTCTGTTGAAGCGCACGGAAAGAGATGATGAGAAACTTTCCGAACCGGGCGACAAGTTTATTAAATCAAGGGTTTGTTTGGCAGAGCCTGACCTGCAGGAAGCAGCAGATCTGCTTCGTGAGCTCCAGCAAGCTTTCCTCTCCTTGATGCAAGGCACGGGTGATGGCCACTGTCAGCCACTCCCGGATGGGCTGAACATTGCCCTGGTAGAACAATTCTGATGGAGAACAGCTTTGGCCCTGGAGGTTGTGAAGCACCGACTGGGCCAGGAGGATAGAACTAGAGCTAATAGTGCCATCTGCAGGAAGATCAATGTCAGAGCAGTCAGTACACACATCACAAAGGACCCATCAACATCACCCCAATGGTGTTTTTACCAACTAATTAGGTCTGATTTTCTATTCCAGCCCACATTTCAACCATTTCGTACCAATGTACTTAAGGATGTGTCATAAGCAAAGGCTGTTACCACAAAAACCTCCAGAACACAGTAATATTATAGTAAGTAATATTCACCAGGGAGAGGTGGAGCCAGCAGCTGATTCGACAGCAGCTGCAGGTGTTCTAAGGTGATGTCTCGGATAGCAGGTATGTGGAAGAGACGAGTGAAGGTGTGAGGATTCTTGGGGGCGAAGATGTTGAGCAAGGCCATACGGCAGTATAACCGAGCCAGCGCACTCTCACAGCGAAGCAGTTCCCTGCGGCAAACGGTCAAACACGTGTTATTCTGAGCACCTGCTGCGGGATGCGTTTACATTATGCTCGCCCTCATCAGCTTCATACGTTACCTGTGAATCTGAATGTTGCTACTGTCTAATGAGACTAAGCCATTAGCTGCAGTGCGTCGAGATCCAGCAGGCGGCCGCTCCAGCATCTCAATAGGGTACCAATACCTCACCAGCACCCCCTCACTGCGCAGGTAGGTCTCCACCTGTACCAGCTCGTTTACCTGAACAAGTTGAAGACAACAAAGGCATAAATATATTTGGGTTTTTAGCTTTTTATGACGAGCAAATGAATTTCACGTATGGCTCATCAGCAAATGATATCAATCAGAGCGATTTGGTTTCTTTAGAAACTCTTTCAGGCTTGTGATGATTATGCGACTGCCGTTTGGGCAAGAGGAGGAAAGGAGGAGCAAAGCTGTTCATAACTGTACCATAAGGTATTTAGTGGGTGTGAAGTTTGATGGAAGGCTTGTATTACCAGGCTATAGGAAACACAACTAAATGGATATGTGTAATATGTTTTTTTAAGCTGCAGAAAACTGATATTGTACCTCCAAGGTAGAAGGTGTTTCATTAGTAACTGGGTAAACAAATTATTTTTAAAGTAAATCAAAGGATTGTATTTATATAAGAGCAGATATTGCCTCTTGTGACTGAAATGCGTCAATACACTGCTTTTGTTTAATGACATAAAAGGATATGACTGAAATGATGGATGTGAATGATTCACAGTGACTAAAGTGGTTGTTTGGAAAAGAGACATTTAAATTGGCATCTCATTGAATGAATGCATGGGAGCTCAGGAAGGAAACATTTTATCACTGATGAGTGGGTGATGAGAACGATGACGATGACGATGATTCATTCGTGTTTCTGTGCATTTCTCTTCTTTTTTTGGAAAGATTATTTGAATTGTTATGTGACCAGCCTGATGGTAGTCATTAACTCACCCACAGGCCAGCATCGAGTTTTATACTTACAGAGTCCACATCCAGCACTACGCCATGCAAGCCAAACGTCTTCAACATGCCCCGAATAGCAAACTTTGGCAGTGCCGTCCCTCCTGTAGTGCTGTTGGTGTTGTTGCTGTCTGGACAGCGGATGACCACCGTCAAGCCTGTGATGAGGGAGCAAATTATCACACACCGGTCAATTCATGTGCGCAGTTGACTCATTTTAACTGTAGGTACAGTGATGTAGGTGAGTGGTACCTTTGCGAACTTTGTCAATAGTGAACTTGTTGGCCTCATCCTTAATATCCTCAATGGTCGGGAGATAGAGGTCACGAGGAATGCCGCCATTCTCTTCATACAGGAACTCCACTGTCTGTCTTGCAATGTCAACCATGCCTGTTGTCAACAAAATAAAGGTTGTGTGTTAACTGCAGCGCTCTAATAAATTTGTTCAAGGATAATTAATCGAAATGTATATTTACGATAGTGTTTGTCCTCATGATATGTAGCATAAGCGCACGTGAATTACCACAAAACGTCAATGAAACACCAGGTTTACTCGCTGGGTGCAGCTACACATTTTGACAATGCAGGTCTCGATTAGATACTCCGTCTGACTTTTCTAAAAGATCTTTGGATGTATAAAAACTCCGGGTTGTAACCTCTGTCTGTGCATGAGGTTGGCCTAGATGCGCTGTCTCTTGGAGCTAGATCAAATGTATTTTTTGTCAGTGATACGTTCGACAGCCTCAATTTTATACAATATTCATACTGGTTTAAATAAACAATGTGATAGTATTTCCCATTTTTGCTGATCAAGAGTTTTGTGTGAATGTAATTAAAAGGCCTGTCCCATTAGACGGCCGAGTTCAGTGACTGAAGCAAATAAAAGCCTGGGCTATTAATTTAAGTTTTAGGGTGTTATCATTAAAGCAGAGAGAATTTTAACCGAGGCAAAGGAGTAATTAGTTATGGTACATTCCTGTGTGTTAACTGGACTGAGGGTTTTTGTATTAATGAGGTCCGTTCACTCGTTACCTAGCTGCAGAGCTCCTTTGATTTGGTCCAGGCCAGATTTCCTTTCAGCCTCATTACGGAACCGCCTACGAATGGTAGGGAACACTTTGGTCTCCCAGGCCTTTACCAGCAAGGCATAGTGGTCCTCCTAACATGATCGAACACACATCAAAGTGAAGTTAGCACAAATGTGAAATTATTTTGGAAGTCAGATGAAGAAGATGAAAAGTGGAGGCCCCGCTCACTCTTGGGACATCATCGTCGTCCTCGTCGTCACTCTCATCATCTGCGATCGGAGGAGGATGTGGGTCAGGGCCAGAGGTGACCAGGTTCTCGTAGCTCAGCTCAACTTTGTAATGGCACGACAGGTCACTGTTGTACTCTGTATCGAAAGGAAAGGACGAACAAAAAACTCAAACGTTAAGTGGGAGACAAAATGAATCACTGTATCAGTGTAGTGCACCCTCTTAAAGAGAAGCAAAAGCGTGCACATGTCGAAATGAAGGTGATAAACATACGTTGTTGTGCGACTGCCACAGCTGCAATCCGACAAGGGGGTCCATGGGAGCCAGAGTCAGAGGTAACACTTGCACCTGCATCATTATCACTGTCTGAGGCCATAGCAAAGGGCAGTGCTTCAAAATTCGCACTTATTTCCTCTGCAAGGTCTACACACAGGTCAGCCGCGTTTCTGTGTGCTTGGCCTTCTGCGTACGCAAATGGCCGGCTACCAAAGTTGGCACGGATCTTTGAGTTCTACGAAAAAGTAGAAAATTACTACATTAATCTTGAGGAAAGGTTTGAGTCACAGAGGCAATGAAAAGGATAAAGTATGATACATATTAAATATTCCTAATTAACCAAATTATAGCTTAGCAACAGTTCAAGGTTTCAAGGTCACTTTAGTCAGCAGAAACTCGCCTTTTTTTGAATGTGTACCAGGGGCCACATTCCACCAGCTACATCCTCCAGGATGGGGCTGAGCCGCTGGCCACAGTAAGTGAAGTAGACCCTGCCTTTAGGGGCCTGACCAGGGGGTGGAGGTGTGCCCTCAGAACGTTCCCAGCCTATTCCAGCGACGTCGCCTGCGTTTGTACAAACTTACGGTCACACTCTCAGTAATGCCTCAATGCAAACATGCAATGTTATTTGAAAACATGCTAATGCTAGATACAGCTTGAGTTAAGAAAGCAAGATATGCCTGCAAAATAACTTTTTTTGAAAGAGCAGCCAGATAAGATAAATGCATTTAGGAGTTTAGTTCAAAATCCATAACATACAACGATGCATGGATTTCTAAGTTGACTAAATCAAACAAAAGAGATGGTAGATTGTATGTGAAGAAAAACATGTTTTGTCTCCCATCTCACCGGGAAGTAGAGCCACATCCAGCCTGACACTCTTCCACTGCAGCAGACTGGAGCCATTATAATGCACTGCCCTACCATTACTGACACACACAGACAGACAGGAGACAGACGCATGGAGGAACAACACAAAAGAAAAAGGAAAGCAGTCAGCACTCAAGTCAGAGACAGAGAAGTGGGAAAAGAGTTTCTCAGAGTTAATATGCAGGGTGAACATACTTATGAAACAAACATGTGCCGACAGGGTTGGTCCACGCTCCGTCTCTCTTCTCTGCCTCGGTGGCAAAACCAAAGGACACGATCGGGCCGCTGTCCTCCTCAGAGTCTCCATAGGAGACAACTTCTATCTCCCAGTAAAAGGACGGGGCCTGCAGGGACAAAGAGAAGTAAATAGAAGACTGCCGACAGGCTGAGGTATCAGTGCAGTATAATTTAATTTCACTATGTGTTCAAACACACTGAGATTGCAAATATTAATATTCCACTGTGACGTGCCGACCTGAATTGGTACAGGACAGGTAGCATAGATGAAAGTGCCTCTGGGCAGCCCTCCTCCAGCACTCGGATCAGCCAGGAAGGTGACGGAGGTCAGACGGGATGAGAACATGCAGGCACGGACCGGAGGGAACACTCTGGATGGACACCAAGTGATCTCCTTTGGCTGATGAGACAAGCACATCAAAGGGATGAGGAGAGAAGTGGGGCAAAGCGATCTGACTGCTTAACTTATCAAAATGTCTTTGAAGATTTTTTTTCAGTGCATTATAAGTTGCAGCTTGCAGCATCATATAAACTTTCTGCTATAATTATCTTGCCTTCAGCTGCCCGTCAATTAAAATATTTTCAGATTTCAGTAGTTTTTCATCAAAGACTGAAGTTAGGCTCCAGTTGTTTTGATGTGTTTCCACCTTCTTGAGTTAATTACTGCAAAAATTAAAGTAACAGAAACTATACTATAGGTCTGGTGACTAGTACCTGGCGTCTGTCTGTCTGCAGCGGTGGAGGAGGAGGCCGAGCGCAGTCCCGGTACAGCATTCTCACTCTTTCACACTGAGCCTCAACCATGCCGAGCCGCTCCCCTGCAAGGGATGACAAAACTTGTGACATGATTCACAACAATGAATGGTGAATCATCAACCAAATGCATTAAAATATATGAAAGATTTTGGGTTAATCCGACATGCCGGTATGTATGCTCACCAGGGCTGCACTCCTGAGCAACCAGGTTGAGAACTTCAACAGCTGCAGGACACTGCTGGATGAACTCCTCACAGAAGGAGCTGTCCTCCAGGAGCTGTGCCATCACCAGGCATGCCCTGAAAACCATTGTGAACCTTGTGAGTTTTGTTAAATCTCTTTTTTTGATGTCTAACCTTCATTGCATCACATAAAGAGGCTTTCAAATGGCTCCGGGCCACACTTTAAGTACAGCAGATTAAAAACAACTCTACTTTACACCATCAGCGAAAACAAGTTGATGGAAGTTGCAGAAGTGTGTGTTTGCATGAATGTTTGCTAACCTGGTTCTGATTTCAGCCAGCAAGCGTACTGCAGCCATTACCGGGCTGGAGCCATCTCCTGTAGCTGGTAGAGAAGTGTGGATAGAGAGACTGCCCTCCTGTGGCAGAAGCATGGACTGCACTGCTTGTACCACCTTCTCTGTGATGGAGAGCTTATAAAGGGGGAGAGCCTGTAGGGATTAGGGAGAGAGTGGCACAAGTGAGATTTGAGTTGATGTTTTCCATAAAAATAAGGACTGTGCTGTGCTGAAATTTATACCTCAGATCTGGGGGTGCAGAGGCGTGATATAGGTACTGTCAGGATGTCTGAAGCTTTGCAAGCTTTCCTGTACTCGCAGGAAGGGAACTTGACTGTAGCGATGCCTTCCTGCTCATTGATGGACATAACTATGCCAACACTACCCAGCACTCCTTTACCTACCACCTGCATAGCAAAAGGAATCACAGGAAATATGCCAACACTTAACATTTAAAGCTTACAAGGGGGAAAAAGGTGAATGCAAATTACAGCAGGAGTTGGTGTGAAAGCGCGGCATTTTGACTGGTTCTCCTCGCCCTCAACTAACCTGGACCTCAGAGCCGATCTTAATAGTTTCTTTGAAGCCCCCGAGGGCGCAGAGTGCAGCGACGGCTTGTCTGCCAATGGCTTGCAGCTTAGCCAATTTCCTGCCACTGCTGCTCCCGTTCTCCAGAATACTCTCAGCATACTTCCCCAGCTGAGGGATGAACATCAGGGCCCGGGAGAGAACCTACCACAAACCCCACAGGAAAGAGCATTAGCTTTGATAGAAACAGCATCATATAGAACCGCAATTAATTAAGTAAGAGTAAAAATCTGTTACCACTAATGAGCATAAACATTCAGATAGACACGATAGTTACTTTTTCAGCAGTGCTGGTCCAGATCTGAGCGGTGTTGGACTCTGGGGCGGTGAGCAGACTATGCAGCAGAGCGATGACCTCAGCAGCCATACTGTTGGCAACATGGCCACTGATGAATGGCCTCACAGGGTCCGACCTGTTCAAGGCAAATTTAGAAGTCACAAATACAGACTGACCTGACAAACATGCATAAAGATTTAAACAAATCACAACTTGCATCCCTGCAGTTATTCTTGTTTACCTACCTGGCCAGTTCAGCATTCCTGTCCCGACAAACAGCAGTCTGAGCAGTTTTCTTCTTGTCACCAGTGGTGATGCCTCCAGCAGTCTCTGGGGCTAGGGTCTCCACAGGTGGACCGACGCTCACTATCAGACCAGACTGGGCCCACTTGTTGGCCTTCCTCAGGGCAGCAGACGCCTCTTCTGTGATCACCTCACAGCTGCCGCTCTAGAGAAAGTTTAAAATAGGACAGCAGAGGTAGGGACGAGCACAAAGCTACAGGAACACAACTTTTCGTACTGAGAGTACACGCATTTTTAAATTCTCATTCTGTACCTTCGTCATGTCTCGGTCCATCTTTACCACCTTTTCCATGTTCGCACCAGTGCCAAGCCGAAAGGGACGTCCCTCTGAACTGCTGCATGTTGGAGAACATCGAACAACAACTGTGTCATAGAACCCCAGACTGAGTTTGCTAATGTGAACTGAAAACAAAGATATCAGAGACAACCTCACCTGAGAAGTGGTTGTAGGACCTCATGAGACGACTGGTCCTCTCTCTTGTGGATAAAGATTGACAGCTTGCCATCAACCGCCTCTCCCTCTTCCCCGACTTCATCAGACTTCAGAGCTCCTTTGGAACTGGCTCGAGATAGACTTGTGTCTGGCTCAGAGGAGCTGGGGGAGAGAAGGGTCTGACAGCCTGGTAAAGAGGGAAGATTGTAAATCGTAAGAATTAGCAGGAGAAAGTAACCATGACTTTCCAGGTGCTTATCCAGCTTAGAATGTCTTTGGAATTTAAATTTTTAATGAAGGGCATTTGCTAACAAGGGCAGCCCGCCACAACACACATTTGTTTAGTACTCCTGGGTAAAAGAGACCAACCTGGTACCACATAGTCTGCCAGTTTGGCTAGCAGCAAAGCAGCGATACGTGATGCAGGGTCATTAGCATCTTGTTGTTCAGCATCTAGCGTGTTGATAGAGTAGCTCCACGAGGGCAGGGCCACGTTTCCACAGTCCTCCACGCTCATGAGAGGCAGGGCAGCTCGGCACAGCTGCAGGATGATGAGCACCAGCTTTGGGGAAGGTCTCTGGTCAAGCAGCAGAGACAGGAGCTTAGAAACACAAGCTGGCTGGCTCAGGATAGCTTTCCCTATGTGGCTCCTGGAACACAACACAAAGGAACATTGTATAAATACACACACACATACATGATGTAAAAAAAAAAGATCAAATACATACATGACATAAAATTTTACCTGGAAAGGTCATTGAGCAGACTGAGCACATCCTGTAAGGCATCGTTACCAGCTGCCTGATTCCCACAGCACTCTGTGGCTCTGGCCAGGTGATTGGTCAACAGGCTTGACACCTGTCGTGCCAGACCAGAATGCACTGCGTCTGTAGACCCACCTTAAAGAGAGAAAAATAATGCTTACCCATTATTACAATACACCGCTAACATCTCTGAGGAATGTTCTTCTTGTCCGCTCCAGTGTATAAGTATCTTTTCTGGGTCGACACAAATATAAGGAGCTTGATAGTCGTTCAAGTTTAACATACCTTCCACCTTCTCCCACTCGATGCAGCGGTTAGCCAGCACCTGGAAAGCAGCCCAGGCCATGGTGGCCACCTTCTGCTTTTTGGTCTGCTTCTCGTTTGAACTGCATTCTCGCTGACCACTTAAACTACACAGGCTGTCCATGAGCTGGACCAGACCACTCCGAACCAGGCACTGCTCCTCGCTCCTATCACAACACAGGATGACGAATGAGGGTAAGGAATCTGAGGGCTCAGGAATAGAGAGTAAAATCAAAAGTGAGATATCATGTCATGAATTCTCTTGCCTGGTGTAGGGAATTGTGCAAAGTAAGCCTATACTGTTGGCACAGGCAATGGGGTAGCGAGCACATAGTGACACTACAGACGTCATGGTCTCCCCGAAGGCCTCCTGCACCTGCTCTACCATTCCACCACAGGTCAGCTCCTCAATCCTGCACAGATAGCGCACAAACACAGATAAATAGAGGCGCGTGTGTGTAGAGAAGGGTTGGATTGTTATGTGTGTTTATAACCCCCTTCTTTACCTTGGGCCACCTTGTAGCACCATAGTGACAGGCCCCACCAGGTGGGTGACGCCTCCAACTCTGACAGCAGCAGTGAGCAACTCCCTCATATGAACAAGTGCCTGCTTCCGCGTGCTGCCACGTCTCCAACGTGTCTGCGCGGCAGACAGGAAACTGCTGCTTGACACCTACGGAAATTATATAAAAGACCTCCATCTCAGATTAAGAGTTTATCGAGTGATTGTCATGCAGCCATGGCAACAAACGAATCAAGAAAAAAAAAAGTGTGTGATGAATAAGAGACTAACAGCCTGATCAGGTGTAGTTCCGATAAAAGCGAAGAGCTGTCCCAGCAGCACGCTGTATGTTGGTTTGTCACGGCTGTCCTCTATGGCCAGAGACTGCAGCAGTGTAAACGAGCTGCTGCGATGACTCGTAGGGTGGTGACGCCTCCTGAAGGTAAAAACAGTGAAGGAATAAATTAATCCGAAGGTCACTTAAATGATTCTCCAACATTAAATCTATCATACAAAAATAGACAAATACCTTTGGGGCGCGTGTGTGAACTCCAGGTCCTGGTTAGCTATCATTTCCAAGTCAGAGGGTGCAGACATGCTGCGTAGGAAGACCGGCTGCTTCACCATGGGGATCACCGTCTTTGCATCTGACACTGACTTAGAGGCTAGCACAAAAAAAAAAAATCAAGTCACTGCCATTTTGTCTAAAACACCTACAAATCATGCAGGAATTAATAACGGACTAACGCTGACAGATGAAAATACTGTTATACAATTTATTCATTAAATGCAGACCATTATATAACCGTGCCCACAGATTTCTGAGGGCAACAGCTCATAGACATTTAAATACTGTGAGAGGCTGGAAAGAAGAAATCTGCTGCCCAACAAGGTCTCACTTAGCAACTAATCAGTAATATAAGAAGTCACATGAACAGATGATTCCTACCTTGACCTGGTGTGCCAGCAGGTGTGGTGGTTAGACTTCTGCAATGTGGAGCGATGGTAACATGGAGCAGCAGCTCAGTGCGGTTCATCAGACTCTTCACCAGTGCCTTAGTTTTGGCCAGTGAGGTGCTACTTCTGAGGTGCATGGTGTTCACCTCCTGGAAGAACTTCTCCCTGTTGGCGCGGATATTAAATGTTACTGGATGAACTGAAGCGTGGACAGCTGAGGTAATGCCATCTGTTTCAAGTGATGGGGTGATTTTTAATTACTTGCCTTAGAGCGAGGACAACATTTTCCAAATCGCTAAAATCGAGTGGGACCTCCTTCAGGGAGCAAAGCAGTTCCAGCTCCTTGATTTTGTTCTAGTGCAAAAAAAAAAAAACACAATAAATTATGAAAATCAAAACAAATTTTAGTAGTAATGGTACGATCTCAAGAGCAAAAGTTTGAAATTGTGTGTGTGGAGCACCTCAAAGAAGTGGTAGTCATGAAAGAAAGGAGCGTTGTTCTCCAGCTTTCCCTGATGGGCCTCCTCTACCTCATTCTGCCACTTCTGTTCCAATTCTGCGACACTCTGAAAGCAACACAGGAGATAATTAATTAGACACAGAGTACGACTCACATTTTTGTTTAAGGCTGGTAGCCTGATTTACTTCAGTCTCAAGTTTATCTTAAAGGCTATCCTACTCTGTTGTTTTTATTACTCTCATATCTCCAGATCGTCCTTTATAACTTACTGCCAATGATGAAAATAGCCATATCAGCAGCATCCTGGTGACTGGAGTTATAATAAGGCAGTGTAAACATGCCCAATACAGCAACTTCCCGGCTGAAAATAAATACAGCTTTGCAAAAGTAATCACCATTAATCCTATTCCCAGCAGCAAACTGGAAGTCATTTATTAAATTATCAAACAACAACTTTCTAGAATAACCTAATTAAAACAAAATGACAAACATTCACAGGTTGCCCAGTGCGTCTTCCAAAGCAACAGAAACTCACCTGCAGCTGACGCTGCATAGCGTTGATCTTCTTGAAGGTCTCAGCCATGATCTTACAGACCAGGTCATACTCCTCTGCGTGATCCTCGCGGTACTGATAGTTGACAAGTGACTGAAGGGCATCCACCAGGCTTAGATGTTTTATGACACAAGATACTATGACTTCCTCCATAACATCAGGCCTGATCACCTCCCTTACAGAGACCAAAACAAAAACAAAACGGTTAAGTAAAAAAGTGGTGCTTTTGACAAGAAAACAGTTTTACTTCACAGATATGAAGTGACATCTCCATCCATCCATCACTTTGCAATACTAAGGGAAACCAATATCTTTAAAATCCTAAGAAATAAATCAAAAATTCACTGCATGAATAAAAAGTGTAGGTCTAAAGATGTTCTATTTTTAAAGCAGAATGTGTCAGCTTAATCAAAATAACAAAGATTATTCATTACGTAATTCTGTGGGCCAGGGTCAAGAGCTGACAAATACAGTTTTGGAAAGCGTTACCTCTGATAGTCTTTAAAAACTCCTGCTTTGATTTGTTTTTAGTAATGTTTGTCTCTTCTTTTCTGTGCACAGTGACGCCACAGGCATACCCACTGTGCTGTGACAGCAAGACCCTCTTACTTGATGCTTGGACGGAATTGCGGTCGAGCCCTTCCAGACACCTCCCGTAGCCTTCCCATGATGCCCGGAGGGAGGCGGATACGAGGCAAGTCAAAGTAAGTGCCTGGCATTAGGCCTGGGGGAGGGATTAGCACATCAGAGGGGTAGGTGAACTCCCGGTCCTCCTCAATAGTGAGTGGCAGCGGTGAAGGGCTTGGCGTGAGGGCAGGAGAGATTGCACCATTTGCTTCCACCTGCCACTGACACCTGAGGTCAAAACAAACAAAGCCTGTCAACAGATTTTCTGTGTCCTACTAACTACAGACCACTAAGAAATGTGTTCCAATTCTTACACTGTACTATATTTATCACAGGCAATCAATATTACTGGGAGACATTTTGTGGTATTCTTATTCAGCTGCGTCACCTTTGCAGCAGCTTTGAGCAGAGCAAATCATGGCAGGCTTCCTCCTCTCTTGTCACCTCTGGCCCGTTGTACAGAATGCGGAGCATCGAGCAGGCCAGCACTGACAGACCGAGTGCGAGGTCTGCCAGGAAGGGGAGGCCTCCAGAGACATCCTCTGATGACTCCTGAGCACATAAACAAACAGCATCTTCAGGATTAGCGGCCTTTGTTCAGTGTTCCACATTGCGAGTATGATTCAACAGTAAATACAAACATGTGGGACCAGCCAGTGCTCCCACACTTTACCTGAGCTCTGACAGTGCAGGAGAAGCCCCACATGGCTTTATCGGGGGTGTTGTGTTCACGTCCACTCCTCATCTCAAAGGAAAACGTCACAGTGTCTCCTTCAACCTAAAACAGGATACATAAAATTAAGCTCTTCCCGAACTGTATGTGCACTGTGTGTTCACCATTTGTGCAACTTCTGTTACCTTGACAAGATCTTTGGGCCATCCTGTCCCCAAGACACTCCGACTGCCGTATCCCAGCGTGTTCCCTCCATACTCCGTTACTTTACGACTGTTGGTGTTGGGACCAGCATAGATAACCAACTGAAAATCAGGTAATATATTTAGTGTACAACATCCCCAACCAGAGCTTTGCAGAGCTTCACAAATGGCACACATTGATTGAAAGAGCTAAGGGAGTCAATACCTTGTCGTAGTCATACTGTGAGGAGCAGCGAGAATCAAAGCGAAGGTACAGGCAGCGAGCTCCTGGGATGTGTACCGTCTCTTTGAATTTGTAATTGTCCCTCACAGGGTGCACCGTCTCTACCGTCTTCCCTGCAGCCCATGGGGCAGGGATCTTCAGTCCAGTCAGGAAACCGGGCTCCTCACGTTCGTCAAGAATTCTAATATCAAGGACATAAAGGAAGTGCTGGGTTCAGAGCAAATCAGCTAGCATTAAATGGTTAAGAGTTCCTATGATGTTGTTGATGGGAACAACAATTTTTAAAAACGGTTCCAGTATTGAACGAGATGGCTGCAGTCAGCAGAAGTGAAACTGGCTGCAACATAATCCTTACGGGCAATTCACGTCCACTACAAGTGCTTCTTTTTGCCACTTGACAGGCTCAGATTGTTATTACAAGTGTCTGACAACATGATGGAAAGGATCCCTACAGAGATTGATCTTTAACCAGAAACAGTCGTTACGTTCAAAGCCACCAGACGGTAATTCTACCCCATAACATCATAACACTTCATTTAAGCCTGACAGAAACAAAATAACTGACCAAAACCTTGGTCTGTCCTTCTACTATTCCAACAATTACTGACTCTGGTATGTTCGAAATCAAATTTTAACTAATGCATAAGATAATAAGATAACTTACTTGTCATCAGCAGCACATGCCTTTGCCCCCTGTCCCAGAGATCCACCCATGGGTGGAGCCTCTTCACTGAAAAGTGGGGACTGAGTCTTTAGTAAGAGGGCAGTCTGGAAAACAGAGTGAAAATAAATACATGTTTTTTTCTACTTTTCATTTTAATACAAGAACTGACTTCTGGACTATCAAGACTCCAACCTGGCTGGTGTAGAGGACCAGCTGCACCAACTGAGGCATGAGTGCATCAGCGAGAGTGAGCGTCTGCAGGTTGGGGTGCATCAAAGTGGTGAGCAACACTGGCAGCAGGTGCCCGAGCATGGTGGCTTTGGTTACCTGTTCCAAGCCTTTCAATCTGATGAATCCGAGGCAGAAAAAGCAGATAGGAAATGAGGAAATTTGAAGCGGTAAAACAAAAAGCCATTGTGATGTTAAGAACCTGCATCCGTGAATGGTTTTTCATGCAGTCTTTTATTCTTTTAAAAAGGAGGCTGCGGCATTACTTAGGTTTAGCTAAATCTTGTTTCACGGTGAAATAATGCATTAGAGCCGACCAAGAGAACATCATGTCGGGTTTTATTTTTGTCAGTTACATTACGGTTTTATGGTAATAGAGATGGACTACAAAAGTCTGCTCATGCAATATAATAAAAGAAAACAGCGAGTAGATTTTAAATGTATCCAGCTGTGGCTGTCTGACCAAAGGATTATTTTCCCATACTACTAAAAAAAAAAAAGCAGCTTACCTGGTTTCTCTGTCAGGGATGTCGCTGTTAATAAGAGCTGTGGTCACCTGCTGCAGGGTCTCCAGCACTTCATCACATCCCACCAGGATCTTGGTTGCCAGGGACAGGATACTGGTTTGGAGCTCCTGAGGACCACACACAGCAAAGGCCCACACTTACGTAACCACTGCTTGATTTTCATTGGTCTTATTTCTTTTATGCAACACGGAAAGTGTACACACATTATTTTGTTACTTTTATATCTACAGATAAAAATATAAAGCGCCATAATTATATTGTTACAATCTAAGCTGTTGTAACGATGATAAGTGATATTTACAAACAGCACATCATTAATTAACAGGGTTAACTTGTTAAAACTGCAATGAGCACAAATTACTATGCCGCAAAATAGAAGAACATTCATCTCCCGTTGCTCCGTTTGGTGGGTTGGTCTCTTACTGTCATAAAAGCAGACTCCACATACACAGAGGAAGGGGTATTTAAAGGGGATGTTTACCTGTACCTTCATTGTTTCCCCTTGTAGGGAGCTGTCACTGTCGTCGTTATCATCCGGACGGATAAGAATGGTGTTACTGAGGAGGTGGTTCTGGACAGCCATGAGGTAGCGCAGACTAGGTGAGACCACCTACAGAGAAGGGGAGGGGGGGGCATATCAAGTTTGTAAGAGTGCGATCGCACAAAACATGTGATCTCACATGAGGTCACCACAGATGGCATTTCATTCTGCTGAACTCATCGTACTGGCACAGTGGAGAGCAGCTTCTGGAAATCATCTCGGGCGACAGTTTGACATTTGGTAATGATGAGGCAGGATTCCCGGACGACAGTCTTGAGGATGCAGTGCAGTAGCTCATCACTCAATCTGTAAACGAGATCATTTTAAAGTATAAACACCGAAGCTAAATTAAGTTTCTAAGCTACGCTGTGACATTGTTCTGTGCTGCTTGGTGACAGCTGAAGGACGGTCACTTACCTGTAGTGGTCGTCTTCTTCACTCCCAAATCTGTTCTTCTGCAGTTGGTCTGCCAAGTTGGTAAGGATGACATCACGAAGTTGAGACAGTCCAGTGTTCCTTTCACCTGAGTGTCACACACAAATATGCAGAATATTAGATGAATTCACCACTAACCCGTTAAAGTGCCAGTTATATTAAAAATGTTCATAGTTACCTTCCGTTAAAACCAGTTTCAGCAGTTTGTTAAGTTCAGCCTCCCCCTGATACAAAGTATTCAGGCCTGAGCTACAGAGACAGAGGAGGTAAACAGAGAAGACTCGTTTAAATATCATTATGGTCACTGATTATACAAAACACCATTTTAAGTGTTTTATATATGACTTACCTGATGGCTAGGCAGACCTCTCTCTGAATCTCTGATCCTATCTGATCCACTGGAGCCATGAGTAGCTGCCACAGGAGTAGACCTGAACGACGTACACTCTCCCTATTCTGCTCCGACTGAGGATTGAAAAACCTAAACACCACCTGGAGAGGACAGACAATAAACAGTAAGAACAGTAAGAACAATAAACTCAAAACACAGAGAAACTGGCTGAGTCATTCTGTGCAAAACTGTCCCCAGCTGCAGCTCAAACCGACCTGGAACACCACCAAGATGCAGCGGATGATGCAGGTATCACCATTGACCATAGCCTTCTCCATAATGTCACAGATGCTGCTGAAGTGACGGGCCTCGATGGGATGTTGTTTACCCAGTAGGGCCCCCAGGGGCAGGCTGTTGCTGCTGGCTGCGAGCAGGTTGAGCTGGTGGATACACATAGCACCTACGTGATGAAGTAGCTGGTTGATCACCTCACCAGTGGCCACAGTTTCCTCTGTGAAAGGACAGGTTTTGAAGATGTTCAAGATGTTGACCTCATTTAAAGAGCATCTGGTGGTTTCAGTGCATTCTTTCAGTCTACCTTTGGGTTCTTTGATGACATGGCTGACACCGAGCCTATGGCACACGTGATGAAAGGCTTGGTTCCCAGGATTGCACCACTGATCTATGTAATCACTGGAGCACGTCCAGATCAGGTTGTTCAGTGCATCATAACACGCTCCTACAGAGCAGAAGACGAATACAAAATTAAATGTCAGTGAATTTAGCAATGCATTGTGTGACTGTGGGAAGAAAGCTGAGCTTACCTAGCCCGGCCACCTGCGCGCCCCTGCCTAGAGAACTGCCAGGAGCATCAATGAGGTCTGCACGGCTGCTGAACTGACCATCAGCCAAGTTAAAAACCAGGCTGGAGGCCAATACTAATGAAAAATATATAAAAGTTTTCATGAATAAACTTATCAGTGATAACAATATACAGTATAAAGCACTGCGGTTTCTACAAGTTTTTTTTTTTTTGGCAAAAACTTTTAATTGATGAATCAATCACAAATGATGAGATTTGTTTTATCAGACCGTGTTCAAATTGAATTTAACTCTACTATCATCAATCTTTACTAAGGACGTCGAGCTGTATTCAGACCATAAAAAGAAAATTTGTCATCCACCAGCCGGATGATCTAAAAGTTTTACAAGAATCCTCTAAAGTCTTTGTAATGAATCTTTACAGTAAGTTCCATTAAATCACATTATCTTTAACTTTGTGTTTGTGTGTGCGCTTACTTTTTAAAGAGGACAGGCTGCTGGTACCTCCAAACAGGGAGCGTGTGGCCGAGCTCCCAGATACTCCAGGAGGTGAGACCAGCATCACTAGATAGGTTCCGCACACGTACATAGGGGTCTTTCTCAGGGTCTTTAAAGGGAGTCCACAGCTAGTGTTGACGGCTATAAAAGAGTCACCAGAAAACATTTTAATAACCATATGATCCACCTGAATCACACAGTAAAGTATATATGATTTTTGGATGACTATACGTGTTAGACGTTTTGCTGATGAATTACCAGATTGTTCCTCTTTGACAGTGTTGGTGATTGCAGAGCCTGTCAGAGCAGCCAATGTGGCAGAATGGGAGGCCCGGAAGCGTGACATTCGACTCAAGAGAAGCTCATTCAAGCACTTTGAAGACTCGCCTTCCTTGCGATTCAGAATAACCCTTTCCTGCAGGATGTCTGCAACGCACAAGCCCGTCTGTGTCTGCACCGTGGACGGGGAGAGGGAGAAAACATCGAAGATGGAACAGAGCCGTAAACAAAACAAGTTGAACTTTTGTATGTGGCATGGCATATAATACTCACAGAGAGGTGAAAGACATCCATGAAGACAGAATGGCCTTTCTGCGTCTTCTCATTGAGACTGGCTGGGGACCAGACCCAGTACAGGTAGGTTCCATCTGAGCAGAGGTGCAGCGTGGTCATGTTGCTGCCCACGGGGAAGTGATGGGCTGGCATGGGCACAATCTGGCACACCTGCAAATGGCACAGTGAACATTAGCTTTGGCTCTGGCTTGTCAGTTCAACTGAATATTTAAGAGATGATGGGATTTTAATGGAAACAGTTGGACCGAACACAGCTTTAACTTGGCCCCCCGTCATGGTACTAATTCATATATGTATGTTTTTTGTTATTCCATGCTCTGCTTCTTTGCACGACGATGGATAAAACTGTGTTAGAATCACGAATAATTAGATGCGATAAAGCTTATGGTGTACTAAGTGAGAGTACACAGAGTGAGAGTACACAGTACCTGGAGGGTGAAGGGGTCAATGACCTGGCACAACTGATGAGGCTTGGCATCGAAGGAGGAGGGACGGTGGAGGAGACGACCGCTGCTGAACACCACCCAGCCAGGCTCCAACTCTTCATTTCGACAGTACACAAAACCCCTGAACAAGCACAAACACAGTGACCAGCTGAGACACGTAGATCTGATCAGCATCCCATCACATGTATACATAATCCGCAAATTGTATCTCTGCAGACATTTAAAATCCAAATTCTTTCCACAAAATTAAGCATCTCGTTTACTCCATTTGGTGGAGACAATTCGTTTAGGGTATGGCCTCCAAGAAAAGAGTCGGTGTGCTAGTTTAAAGCTTCTATGGGTCTACAAATCTAGTTGTTTGCATATCTTTGCTAAGAGCTGCAGGTTATTGCTGTGCTGTGGTTCCTACTGAGTCTCATTTACTTACAGAAATCTGCATTTTCCAAGCTGTTACCTCTCAGATGGCGAAAACTGAGATGCTTCTAGCACACAATTAGCCAACTCACAGGCCTAAATCTGGCATATATATCTTTTTCTGCGAGTGAAAAAGAAATGAACTCTAGACCCATTGAATTCTTAAAAAAAAAAAAACACACACAATGTGGAAGGAAGCTGCCTTCTGCTTGCAAATTGGGTAATTTGCTACCAGAGCATGGAATTAAGATGCAGAGCACAGACCCCTTTGTCCCTTTTAAAAATCCAGCAAATCAATCAAAGACAGTTACAGAGGATGTGACTGTGTGCTGCAGATATTGGTTTAAAAATGTCCAGGAAAGAACGCCATTGTTGCATTGGGATGAGTAAGTGATAAGGGATATTTATAGGGTTTCTCTCTCTCTCTTTCTGTCTTGCTATTCTCTGAACACTCTGGATAAAGAAAGGCAGACGGGAAGGAGTGTCACATTACCTCAGTGTCCCATGTAAACCAGAGCCCAGCTTGCTGAGTCCTCTCCCAGAGGAGTTAGTGGTATACAGATAGAGCCCGTCTGTGGCTAGACAGCGCCCTAGGTCAGTGTCTGCAGGACAGAGGGACAAAAAGAATTCAATATAAGTATAATGACAGGCAGATGACAGATAATCGGCATGAAAAGTCAGGAGAGGTATGAACAGGGGAGGGGACGACTTGGAGAACAAGGTCGTGGCGTCTGTTTTCTTTGCTTAATTTTTCACTGCGACGAGTGATGAGATCTGAGGCTCGGAGCTGATCTAGTGTCAGGTTAGCTTTAAATGCAAATATGCCCCGATCAGCTTCCATCACTCTCCAAGGTCGGCTGATGGATAGCTGGAGAGTGAACATCACTTTGTCCTCCTCTGCTTTATCCCTAAACCTCTCACACTTCTCTTTTGTCACAGCGGCCCTGATCTCTTCACTATCTATTCATACACACAGATTTGGAAATGAACTTTTGTGGATTTCAAAATCTACCAGCCGCTCAATTTTTTAACCGTACACTTTTTTTTTTTGGTTTAACCGGTATGTGAAAAATAAAATCTACAATATTAAATTCATTCAATGTGTGTCAAGATTACTGAACAATATGTATAACAATAACTTCAGTAAAATGATCTGATGAAGGGGAACAGCACAGAAGAAGCACATATTGGCACAATGGCACTGGAATCATCTCTCTCCCTACATGCGTCCACTGCAGATGCACAACCCACAACCTGGATAAGTAACTTATATAAATGTAATGTTATATAACGTTAGCATATTCATTACAATTTTATATAATGACATACTATATAGTCGACTACTAGTACTAGTACACATCCAACATTAGGCTTTCATTAAATCCTTTAAACCATCCATAAAAATGCCCTGCAGTGGTGTGAAGTCACTCATTTGAAGGACTAACTTGTCAATAACCACTCCTGCAAAGGTTAATGTAGTGCTTCGATTGGTCAGTTCACGAAAATGGACATTGACGAGCACATCGACGTCATGAAAAGTTGAACACGTGTCAACAATAGGCACTCTATACAGCTAAACAGCCGGTCAGCCATACCCAAACCTCGCGTATCTTATCTCTATTGTCTTCTGTCTTACGGCTTCAACTGTAAAACCTAGACTAAGAGTTGAACTTTATTCAGGATCTTGAGGAGGAGGATGTGGGCTGATGACGGCGCATCTCTCTCTTATGTTTTTATATAATAACAACAAATAATAATAATAACAAGATACAGAGTGACTGGTTCAGCAGGATGTCTCCCTCATTATTCTTTTTTTATAAATCAATGTGGTGCACCCCGTGGCCAGTCCGGTTTTTGTTTTTCTGCGTCTTCGTGTCGCGATATTTTTATTTACATGCCTACCTGTAGCTGGTAGGTTGAGCAAATTCACCCACCGCAACACAGAATCATCCACATCTAGGTGGGTGGTAACTTCCAACCCTGATATACAGTAAAATGAGGCCAAATGAGCTCTGAACCAGGCAGTGCGCTCTCCTGCCTCTATTTTCAGTGTGATTTCACACACACACACACACACACACACACACACACAAAGGGCATTATAAATAATCTAAAAATGAATAAATAAAATCAGAAAGCAGGGCAGTATTATGATGGGTAATATGACAAGCACAGTACTCTTTACAACCTGCAAGCCAGAGAACTAGATATTACTCATCACAACCACGTGGAAGAGCTGCATCTACTGTGACCTATTATTCGGATTTTCTGGGTTTTTAAACATTCAGAGGCTGATCACACAAGAGTTTCTACTTTACCTTTACTCTCTGCTCCGCCAGCAGAATTATCAGGTGTGGGCAGCATGTCCTCAAAACCCCAGGATACACTGTGTTTTCCCCCCAGAAGGCAGGATGGAGAGCCTGGGCCTCCTTCCAAAAGCAAAAGTCTGACACAGGAGAGATACAGAGTGGTTACACGTTGGTAAAAAGTCACTAATGACTGTCGTTCACATGAACTCAAGTACGGCCCTCACCTGTACAGGACATCTGACACAGGGAGCTGGCCCAGATCGGTTTGTTTTTGCAGCAGGTGAACTGTGTGGATGAAGGTCTTCAGAGATCCCCTGGAGAATAGTTTGGGAGTTAGTCGTGAGGTTACACAGTTAGTGGAATAATACTTGACTTGAATCATGGAGGGGATCTGTGCTGGGAATTAAAACACAATCTTTTCTGAATAAAGGAATATTTATATTACAGTGCAGCAGGGAGATTACTTCACACAGAGACTTTCTCTCTCTCTCTCTCTCTCTGCTGGGTGTAATGAGCAACCTATTTAAAGTTTGAGCAGTGTTCATCTACTGCTTCGCCTCATCCAGGAGTGAACTATTAACTGAACACAGTCCAGTAATTCTATATTCAGGGAGACGATCTATGCAAGAAGAGGTCTAGTGAAGCGCTATTCTCTCTGATGCTCAAGAAGTAAGGTTTGTCAATGCGGCTTTGGGTCCTTTAGGATGATATTGATTGCTATTGACTCATCCCGTTGATGACTCTATGGTAATGACATCACTTTTACGGTCAACCACCTCACACGCCATCAAATGTGTCAGCAATGGAAAAATATATAAAATTTTGACTTTATCACCAGCATGTCGCAGTGTTCCTGTGAGACTTGGTATTACGCAGGGAAACCCTGCGATGCACTCGACAGGAATGTATGTATGATTCAGTGTTTACATGTTCCACGGGCGACAGACAACACAGATGATTCATAGCCCTGCGTCCGCCTCACTATGTAAACATCGCAGCCTTTTTGCGTACTTGTCCCTCTCACACAGTGAATTTACTAACCGACCCCATCGTTGGCGAGGAGGGGTTGGGGGTTGGGGGGTGGGAGTGAGGCTGATAGCTCTTTAATTAGCTCCCACTGCCGGTGAAAAGGCACCGGGGCTGGATGGTTCCCCGCAACAAAGAGCTCTCAGCCTCAACAGAGGCTGAACAAAGAGTAGAGAGTTCTGGTTTTGACAAGTCAAGATCAGTTGTCACCAGCAGAAGCCAGAGTTCATGCACAAATGCAAAAAAAAAAGAAAAGAAAAAAAAAAAAAGCACATTCGGCTCTTCTGCAGGCTAGGTGACAAACACAAAAGCCTTCAAATCAATTCATTTCAGTTTAACTTCTTTTGTTATTTTGCATGTGAGCAAGAGAACAAGACAAATATTGGTTAAAAAAAAAAGAATCAGAACCAACCCTTCCAGTACAGCAGCAAGCAAAACAAAACACTGTCTTGTGTACAAGTATAACAGAGCATGGCTGAGACTACAGCAAGCTCTGGTAGTGAACACTAGTTTGAGGATCAGAGGACTGCACTGACACTGAGCTGACAGAGAGCAGGAAGTCTCTTTGTACCAACGATTTTAAGGATATGTACAAATATCAATCACATGTTCAGCTACTTCTTTATCGAGTAGTGTAAACGTAGACAGTTTTCAGCTCTGAATCAGGCATGACCACTCATGCAGCATGGACACTGAAGAGATAGAGGACAGAAACTAATCAGTTGGTCAGTTATGTGCTTATTTTAGCTTTGGCTGCCAGGAATAACTGCCCTGCTTGTGAGTAGAGTTACTAATGAAGTGAGTTAGTAGCGCTTTGACAAGGATGCGTCCTTAATCACAATATTTCAGGTTCAATATATGTTTCAACAGAGGAATCCTAAGAATTGCAAAGGTGGCAGAGCAAGGTGAGAATTTACGGTCTCACCTGGCACAGGCGAGTGCCACGAGTGCAGCAGCGGCATTTTCCCTCTGTCTGTGCGTGTGGAGGATCTGCGTCTGAGCCTGCCCCTGCTGTTGGCCTGACTCCTGGGCACCATCTTCCAGCCAGGAGCAGAGCAGCCCCTCCAGGCCATTGAGGCAGTCGGCGGGCTCTTTGCTGAGGCTGAGTGGCTGGCAGTCCCGGAGGCAGGCTAGCAGTACCTCTGCTGTGACACCGCAGAGCGCCGGGTCACTGCGAGTCTGGGACTGCAAAAGGGGGAAGACCAGCAGCAGACCGACACGGGAGGTGAAGGGCGCCTGCTCCGGTTGCTGGAGCAGACCTTGCCTTTTGAGCAAGGCCAAGGTCTCCTCGTCAGCCCCTCCAGTTCCCTCGCGCTCCTGCTGCTCCTCCAGGGCCAGCTGCCGCTGCGCACCCCACAGGCCGCGCAGAGCGTTGAGACGGTACTCCAGCAGGCGTGCGTATGCATTGCTCTGATTTCCACAGACGGCACGTAGACGCTCAGCAAGCTCGACAGGATTCTTCGTCTCAAATGTTAGAATCTGCGGGACAAGAAAGAGAAACAGTTTTCACATTAACAGCAGTCACGACTCTGACAATTTGCAGCTTTTAGAAAAGAAACTTCTTCCACATCAGAGGTATTAGTCACAGAAATACATATAAATATAGACAAAGAGCAGTGGAGAATTAAAATTTTACTGAAATTTTGGGTTGTGAAAATTATCTGTTCTGCTTTACATGAGTCCAAAATGTAACCTGAGTAATTTCACAGGACATTCGGCTTCATACGGCGATAGAAATCTCATTAAAACACAGGTCTTTATACAAAACAGTGAGTAGGGCTGATCAATCGTCAGCTGGGTCAAAAACAACCAGCCAATTATTTCCATCACGCTGATGATCTATCAGTAGGACTTTCAGCATATCCACAGAGTAAATCCTCATGTCTATAGTTTCTTAATGGTCAGAGATAGCAAGGCACATTTGGGATAGCCTATCACAAGTGAAACAATGTGCTTCATGTGCACTTAGGCAGCATTTCAGATATTGATTACACTCTGTGGCCCACGAATCATGGACTTGGAAAAAAAAAATCCATTATACCATTTAGCAGGCACAATTTGTATTGATTCAATTCCAGAAATGCTACTAATGTTACAGTAACACTCCTTTAACTGGATGCTGGGCCTTCTCTACCTTGCTCTACAAAACACTGCTGCAAGTGGATAAAAATAGTCAGGCATCACAACACCTACGAAAACAGCACTGAATGACCCAGTCCGTCTCAGAGATGGCCAGAAATGAAGAGAATCAGAATATAGCCTGGAATAAGAAGACAGACGTATGTGTTGGTACGAGCTACTGCCTACCAAACATGAGAGGGGCTGACAACAACAAACACGGCTGCTCTATTTCTGTGTCCAGACGTTCCAGCACAAGATTTGTTTTTCTTTGTATGTGTAACTTTAATTAAACATGTCAACCTAATGAGTACATGTTTGCGCTCAGGTTATATTATCCTAGGGATCCTGGGCACTACGTAGTCCCCAGACTTATGGTGTATAAACCTAAAATACATACATATGCCCACATGTTGTAGGTCACCATGGATGGCACTGTTACAATATTCATACAAAGGAATATTGCCTGAAAAGAAAAAGCACACAACAGCCCTCTATTAATGCCTCATGCCGCGGTGCACTCAGCAACATCTCGTGAGGAGTCCGGCTGTCAGTTAACATGACTCTACCAGCACGGCCCGCATTGTTTTCCTTCTTGTTCTAGAGCAGCTCAGAAGCTGTGTCACTGCAACAGTGAGGGTGAGGGGGTCAAATTCAAACCTGCCCGTTCGCATTCATTAATTAACCAGTGGTTTGTCATCCGTCGAAGCTGCTGAGTGAACAGATGCTTATATGCACTTATATCAGCCAAAATGAAACAGCATGTGGCTGATGGCTGAATGGTTAAGGAGCCCGTCTGCAGCTGTTGTGCTTCTGACACTGGAAGCACTAGTGCTAATAACATTTTAAACAGCTGATTATGGGACTAATGCTGGTACTTAATAAAAAATGTGCCGTTGGATTTTAAGAATAACAAACTGGTTATTTATAGAACCGGTTCAAAACTTGGTCAATAGGTTAGGTCATGCTGTAGTAATACCAGCTGATCTGTACAGTCGAATGCATCACACTGTCGTATTGTAAAAGTTCAACCAAGCAGGCAGCGTCTGTAAATGAGTACAAAAGCCTTACACTTATCTAAGCACACTCCCTGTGTAATAAACAGTTTCTACTATGAACTGCAGCACTGCTACGAGCTTGACTACTCTAAAACAAACCCATGTGTTGGGATATAAATGAACTTAACCTATGATTGGATGAATTTAATTTTTAAGCTTGCTATATGTTGTTGTTGAGCAAAACAATCAGACATTTGTGTGTCTAACAAACCGGCAAGATACAAAACAGACGCAAGGTGTCTATCCAGTGGATTCCTCAATGAAGAGTGGCTGGTTGCAGGTGTGAACTCTTCATGTTATGAATGGCCATAAATGACAGTAACCCATATTGTGCCAATCATAAGTACTGAGTGAGTCACGTGTACACGACAGACGGATGGACACTTCTAGTTTGAGCTTTATTACATGGTGAAGTCGAGAAATATCGAGGATGTGACAGTGTTGGGTCGACGTTTTTTATCTGCATCACTGTAAAGTCAGTGCAATCTAACAGACACATCCTGTTTTCGAGATTTTACCTTCAAAATAAAAGCCTGCTTTCTAGAATTAGATGTTCGGTAAAAACACTTCCAGCATTGTTTCTTTGTGTTTAGTGAACAGAAACACAGGCTAGAGGTCCTGACAGCTAGTGTTGAGTATGCTACACCTGACCATAAAAACTTGCAATACTTTGCACTGTGTACAGCCAACTGTTACATATTTCTTTTTTTGATATACCTCACTGTGTATACTGTAAATTCTGTCCATACTGCCATACATATATTTATACTGATAATTCTGTGCCATATTGGTACACGGATGTCTTTCGAGCTCGTATATATTTTTCGATTTGTATATTTTTACATCTTTTACTTATATTTTATATGTCGTGTTTATGCTGTTTGCACAGGATAAGAGGGAAACAAAAATTGTAATACTCCTGTACATATAGCAGCTTTGACAATAAAGTTGACTTGCCTAAAACTGTAGAGCTATGCCATCCTCAACTATTTAAAACTCTACACATATTACTGCAAACACCGGTCTTCCACACACTTCCATTTCCAAAGAAATGTTTACAGTTTGATGCAATCTGAGCCGGGAAAGCTGCTGCTGCTGCTGCTGCTGCACTAATAAAGTTGAGGCTGTGCAACTTGACACTTGACTAGAAAGAGGTGCAGGAGATAAACTAAACATGTAGAGTGTGAGCCACACATCCACATGCACATTTAGGTTATTTTCATACACTTTTTTTTTTTAGATTGCAAAATGAAACCACAACATGCAGCCTCATCAGGGAGGAGGAGCAGAGCAGTGTACATGTGATTAGATTAGAATCAGAAATACTTTATTAATCCCCGCAGGGGAAATCATGCTCGTTACAGCAGCTCCCAAACAGTAAGTTAGATAGTAGTAGTAGCAGCAAGAAAAATATTTGAACACTATAGATGTTGGATAGTAAAATCCCAAGAAAAAAATATACACTATATACACACACACAGGTATAAATAGTTAAATAAAAGCCAAGTACAGAGAATATATTGATTGTTAAAGTGCAGTATGCATGTGTGGAAGATTGCACTTATGTATTGCACAAGCAAGTTCGACAGCTAGTCTGTTATTTTGAGGGAGGAGTTGTAGAGGCTGATGCTCACAGATAGGAAAGACTTCTTGTGTCTCTCTGTGGAGTTGTCAGGTGCTGGACAGCAGCACATGCAGAAAGGTTGTGTAACTTTTTGCATTTTGAAGGGAAATGACATGAAGTGTGTTGACCTGACTGCTACAACTACTGCTGCTGCACTAATAAAGTTGAGACTGTGCAACTTGACACCTAAAAAAAGGTGCAGGACATAACATGTGCACATGCACATTTGGGTTATTTGCATATTTCTTTTTAGATTGCAAAATAAAAAGCACAACACGCCTGATCATCAGGAGGAGCTGCAGCACATGCAGAGGTTGTGTAACTTTTTGTATTTTGAAGGGAAATGACAGGAAGTGTGTTGACCTGCTGCTTTTATTTAACATGTAGGGCAGCAGGCAGGAAACTTGCAAACATTACAATAAACACTATATACATATATACATAAATATATTCTGTGTGCTTTTCTTGTCACCCACCTCTTGCTCGGTGTCCCCCTGCTCCGACACTCCGATCTCACTGGGCAGCTCGGCCAGATCCGTGACCCGAATGAGCCCGTCGTGGAGGAAAATGGTCTCCTCCTTCACCGAAAGCCACTGGGACGAGTCTACAGCCCCGGAGCCCATCGCTCGCTCCTCCGACAGTGAAGCCAAAGGGGTCGAACATTAAAAATTCAGTGAACGGGAGTGACAGAAAACGCCCCGGCTAGCTCGCGCTACAATAACACCAACCGTCGTTTCAACCGTCAACCGTTGTTGTTGTTTTTTTTTTGTGTGTCTTGTAGCTGACGGTGTTTGGACCCTAAAGGGAGGAAAGACACGGAGGAGAAGCAGAGCGGCTCCTCTTCACATAAACACGGCGGTGCTCGGTGTTTGTCGTCGTGTGTCGGAGCTAACTTACCGTTAACGGTAACCGAGGCGGAGTGGGCGTGACACAACCCCGGACTAAACCCAACCGTTATCACCGCGACGGGCTCTTGTTTGTTTTCTTTAGTCGTCTTCACGCCGCTGCTGCCTGTCTGTCTGCCTGTAACGAGCACCGGTTTGTTTTAAAAAAGGCGGACACGGCTCCGGTTAACGGGGCCCAGGGCCGGTTTGATAATGAGAGTCAGCCCAGCTGTCAGCGCGACGCCATGTTTCCAAGGCCAACGAGATGCTCCCAGCATGCACCGCGGCGGCCCAGACTGAATTCATGAGTTCATTTAAAAAAAAACAAAAAAAAAAACAGCTGATCACTGCGATATTAAACCAATTAACTAATTATAGCTTTGTTTGTTTTAATGAACCTAAAGGTGAGGAAGAGGAGGAGGAGTCACCTGTGTCTGTGTTTTATTTACTAATGGAAATAAGCTTTGAAACTAACTACGGAAGCCCTAAGGGGTCATGCATTATGTTTTTTTTTAGTTAATTTTATTTGTTTTCTTCTTCTAAAAAAATTTCTTGTGTCCTTGTCCTATTCTGTGTTTTTATTTTTATTTTTTCTACCTCAGTATTTTAATCTATTGTATTTTTATTGTATTCAAATAGTCAAAACTAATCTATCTATCTGTCTGTCTGTCTATCTATATAATATATTTGCACACCATTTGCACTGTGTACAGTCTAATGTTCAAATATTTCAAATATTTTTTATTGTTGACTGTACATGATATAATGTAAACCATATCACCATACTTATATTTATAGCAACCATTTGCCCCTCACAATGTATTTTGCTGTATATATTTTTTAGATTTGTACCATCTTTATTCTATATCATATATATATTTTATCTCTTTTCGTTTTAACATCTTTACTACACTTGTGTTCATATTGTTTTAGACAAGAGAGAAACGCACTTTCGATGCTCTGTATGTCCTGTTACACATAGCAGCATTGACAATAAAGTTGACTTGACTTTGACTATCTTCTATCTATCTATCTAATCTATCTATCTATCTATCACTATCTATCTATCGATCTATCTATCTATCTTGTCCTGAAATAATGACTTAAAGGTGAGGAGGAGGACTCGTAGTCACCTGTGTCTGTGTTTTATTTACTAATGGAAATAAGCTTTGAAACTTAACTACGGAAGCCCTAAGGGGTCATGCATTCTGTTTTTTTTTTTTAGTAATTTCATTTGTTTTCTCGAGATTGTTTGGGATTTTTTTAAAGAAAAACACTTGAATAATTGAAAGGGAAGACTGGATTCAAAGTATGAAAGTTTAAGTTGAATTTATTATTCTCCTGGGAGGGAAGTGCACGAAGACATGCAAAAAAACAGAACACACATTATATGATAAAAACCCCAGTATTATATATATATATATTATAAAGATATATATACCGATATATATATATATATATATATATATATATTATATCTATATAATATTACATATAAATATTATATATATATATATATATATAGATAGATATATTACCTATAGATATATAGTAAAATATATATATAGTAAAAACTCATATTTTTTTAAGTGTCCTTGTCCTATTCTGTGTTTTTATTTTTATTTTTTCTACCTCAGTATTTTAATCTATTGTATTTTTATTGTATTCAAATATACCAGACTGCTATGACGACCTAATTTCCCTTCAGGGATTAAAAAAGTAATCCATCTATCTATCCATCTATCTATCTATCTATCTATCTATCTATCTATCTATCTATCTATCTATCTATCTATCTATCTATGGCAGCCAAGGCATCAGTGGCTCATTGTCCCAGAATTGCGAGAAAATTATCCTGTTCTCTCAAAAAAAAACAAATGAAAATAACAGAGGAAATACAATGTTTGAATGTATGATCTTAGCTTAGAGCTTCCTTACATAACTATATCTCCCTTGACATATGTTTTTGTTAAATATTTGCTTTCTTTAAAGGTCCAGTGTGTAAGATTTAGTGAGCTCCAAGCGGCAACCTCCATGGCTGGAAAATGAAGCCAAATGCGTAAGTGATAAAAACTGTTAACCCCTCAAGCGGCCGCTGGAGGCTGGCTCCAAAAGTGCCTGTATTAAAATGCCCAACTTCACAGCAGGAATAAACATGTTTACAGCCTGGTTCAAAAAACAGTTTTGGTCTAAATCACCTGTTTGAATGATTTTAAGGCTTAAAGGTGTGCATAACAAGGCAAAACGACACTTTGTAAACCTAAAGGTGTGCATAACAAGGCAAAACGACACTTTGTAAACCTGTGGGTGACGTCACTCATGCTTTATACTGTCATTGGTGGGCTCCATATTGCAGAATATGGCATAAATGAAACATAATATACATAACTATGTTTTCATTAGTGTACAATCACCTGAAAATTAGAATTACATTACAAGGAGCCTTTTCAATCTACAGATATCAAGGGTCCTCTTACACACTAATTCTAAGAAAGAGAAGGTGTGAGGGATGCAGTCTGCAACTACACCATTAGATGGCGCTACATCCTACACACGGGTCCTTTAATAACTAAACTTGTAAAATGCATTAAGAATGGAAATGTAGAGGTGATTTTGGCCGTATTATAGTCTATATGGGTATTGCAATACATTTTTATAGAAATGACAAAATAAATTCCATAAAACTGGTACACCTGTTTCTTGAAACCTGACCTGGTGGCATTTTCAGGTGGAGGAAAACGTCTAGATGGACAAGAATGGATCTTTGAAGTGATCTTGCCAAATTCCATCTCTCGTACCTCATAAATGACAACGCATGTCTAAAAAAAACTCTGATGCAACACGGTGAAAGAGCTGGAGTTTATGAGATAAAAGGGCAGATGGTGTGAACATCGAACCGGCTGCACGGAAAATGTTTTTGCAGCAGGCATGTTTTATAAACTAAATATAAAATATTCTGTATGATATATTGCAAAATGTGGCATCACATTTTACTAAAGTGTAACTTGTTCCTTAGATGCCCCCCTGTGATCATTTGTGAAATTGCCTTTGACATCCAATTTTAAATAAATGACTGTGTCCAAACGGTAACAAAAAATAAACGATTTTATTTCATTCAGTGCACACTTTGATGGTTTCCAGTTTTGTATTACAGTTCTTTCTAAATATGTTAAATTGAGTCCTTGAATATTTTCTGCACGCTGCCAATTTACACCAGAAATCATCATAAAGAAACAGAAAAATACCACACCACAGGAAATATAAAGCTTTTAGAAATCACCGTTGCCGCACATAGAAGCTTAGTCTATAATCGTTTGAGTTGTGCCATAATGTCAGCCTCTCTTTCCAGCCTTAGGCATCGCTTATAAAGGCGGACAGGAATCCCTCTTTTTCTGTCATTGCCTGAATTTCGCACCCCAGCAGTGTCTTTTTCTTCGATCTTCTTAAGTGCTCGAAGTAGGTCAGACGCTTTAGAGAAGCCTCCAGAACATCTAGGAAATAAACATATCAAAAACATCAGAGACAGAAACCTAATCATCTGTTATACATGCAAACTCAGTGAACCTGCCAGGAGACTGGCACTGCTGTGACCAAAAGTTGCCTGAGCTTATCACAAATAATCGTATCAGAGATTAAAACCTTTTCTTGCTGTGGCATTTTTTCTCCTTTGGCAGTTTGAAGCAGCGCTGAGAGATGAAATCCGTCAGCAGCGTGGGGAGAATACTGGGTTGCTTGAAGCTTTCAATCTGAGCAGCCAAGCTGTTAAAATGACAAGAAAGACAAGTGGAGGCCATTTACAGATGGAAATAAAGAAGGGAAACAAGGCAAGGAATCAAACAATACAGTGTGGTGTGCCTTTATGAGTGACTCAGAGAGACTCAGACAAAGAAAGAGAAAGCTGCCTGTGGGGGCAGGCCTTCCACCAGTCTTTATAACATGCTGTAGACAGAGATGAGTAATCTTAGCCATACATGTACTGCTGTATCTAAAGCGTGAGTGTTGCATGTAATCACACGAGTCAAAATCTATAATTAAATGTAAACAATACTAAAATTGAAAGCAGGAATTTAAGCAGCACATGTTGACCAGTTAACCAAGGTAAAAACAGGTGCAACTGATGACACTAACTGACTTGTCAGACAGATATTTGAAAGATGGCTCAATTCCATTTAAAGGATAAGTTCACAGTTTTCACACTCAGGTGCCCATGAACATCAAAACAGGTTTTGCTTGCTGTAATCCTTCTTGTTCACACTGGCTACAGTGAGATGCATTCTCAAATCGATTTCAGTAACGTGTTTAAAACTTTATCTTAGTCTAACACGGGGCTTCAGACATCCGAGTTAGACAAAGCAACCTTTTCAGTTCAAAATGTTTGTGACTGTTCCTCTGCTGACATTTTACTTACTTCAAAGATGACGTTAATCACTTGATCTCTCTAACTCAAGCATCATATAAAATTCAGATAATCGTCGCTTACATTGAAAGCGCATTTCGCAGGAATCTCTTCGTGGCTACTATGAACAAGAGGAATGATTGAAGCAAGCGAAACCGGTCTTTTATCCTAAAAGAGCCTTTAACGGTTCTTGTAATCCCATATCACTGAGCAGTGGCTTTTCCTGCTGTGACATGTCAGAATATCTGCTGTGATAAAGGACTACTAGGCATGCTGGATTGCTGTCACACCTCACTGGGCCACTTCTTTGAATGAAGCTTTTGTTAGTAACATCGGTGTGTACTGCTTTTACAATTATGTGTGATTGCTTGAAACCCAGATGGTTGAAGAGATGCTGGTAGTTTAAGTTTATTCGAAGTGTGGTTGTATGAGGTTTTTATCCATGGTCACTGTATTACACCCACAGCTTGGAGAAGCTAAACAATGTACTGTCATGGATGGGGTGTGTGCAGCAAAACTTATTTTAGCCACCTAAAAAAGGTCCACTAAGAAAAATCAATATCAGTCTAAGTGTGCACTATATTTAGAATATGTTTCAGCACTTCACCTTGCCGTCAGACAGTCATATTCAACGTGAAGCAGTTTTATCACTCTCTCCAAAGCAACCAATTTTATCTTGCAAAACATTTGAATGCACTGGCCCAACTGCTGCAACAAAGTCACACAATAACACCACAACAAACTAAATGATCAAGACATCAGTGGACCAACATCTCCTGTGTTCTGTGAGGTGTGTTCTTTGTCTGCTGGTTTTGAAGAGAGCATAGATTGATTTTCCCATTGAAAAAGACTCACAGCAAGGTAAAGCAATGAAATTATTCAAAATATAATGTACATGTTTGGTTAGTTTTACCCTTTTCTAAGTGGCTAAAATGTGTTTTGTAGCTGCTCTACTGTAAGTGGTACACTGACTATGATTAGGTACCTTATACAACTCCATTCAAACACCAAATACACCTAGGTCATTATTACACTTTCCTCCCTGTGTCGCAGAGACTGTGACACTCTGCTGGAAGCAGCTTTATAACTAATTCCAAAGGCTCCAGCACGATAAGAGCTTCAACAAGGTTCCTTTAACAAAGAGAAAAAAGATAAAACCTCCTGTGCTTCATTTATAACTACCACACGACATCTCGTTTTGCTCAAAGTTGCCGTGGTTACTTCATCCGACTGCAACCTGCAGGTCGAACCTTGAAGTAGCTCAGGAATTCAGAGCACAGTCAGAACAGATTACTGGGGTAATAGCTTTAGTTTTGGCTGCTTGAAAAGCTGTGTAAGGCTTGTGTTTCTTTGGCCTCGGTGGATTATTTCGTGAAGCTGTTTTCCAGGGCTGAAAATTATGTTCTGTTGAGCTGCTGGTATTGTGGCCAAAAAACACAAGAATACACAAAGCGAGAAGCCCAGAGTTGTGAACTAATGTTCTGACACATTTCTATATTATTTATTCTATATCGACCCCTGTTCTGCAATGGTAAACACAGCAGCAACACTGTTTGCTAATCAGGCCCCTGGCATATATTTGAATGATTAAAAAATGCATCGTTACCGGCTGGTGCAATCACAGTGGAAGGCGGTCTTTGACTCCGTGTTCTGCAGATCATACTTCTTCTCCAAAGGGCGGATTTTGTATTTACAGTCGTCCAGATGTTTGAGGCTTCTGCACAGCAACTGACTGTCTGCAGGATCCAGAGTAAGCACAGGTTATCTCACAAAGGAGTTCAGTGTACAGACATTTCTTTCTTTATACTGAAAACACATAATTCAAATGCTAAACAGATTCAATCATTAGCAGCTCAAACGGTACCAGCCAGAGTGATTCTTACTGATTTTCCTGGAGCTGAGTGCTAAATGAGTGGTGAACGTTCAATTTAGATAATTTATACAGAAGAGACGCCTTTTACGCTGCAAAAAGGCCCCAGCAGAGGTGATGAGATTAACGGCTGCATGCTCACCTGTCATATTATGCAATGCAATATTTAGTTTCAGGCCTTTCTGCGCATCTGTGTTTGGGGCTTTGCTTCTGCCCAGCAGCTCCCGGCTCGTGTTTTTCCATAGTAGATGAGAATCCATCTGCTTCTGTGGCTTGCCAACTTTATGAATGGAGGTTGCCGACTTTAGTTGTGATGTGGCCTGCGTTGCAGAAGTAGCTGTACTCCAGAGTATTTGTTCGGGTGTGTTTTTGAGATGCAGCGTCTCGAGCTTTGTCACTTTGACAAGTAATTGATTTGTTGTAGATTTGTAGGGTGCAACAGTTTTCATGTGGGAAGTCGTGTTTCGTTGTGGACAACTTTTACATCGAGGCTGAAAAGTGTCACCCCTCAGAGGTATCTTGAATCCACAACAGTGACTTTGCTTTGGACGTTTTTTGTGACTTTTGGTTGTTTCTCTCACTGCTGTGATGGCTGTAGGTGAGTGTAACTGTAGTGATGGCTCCTGTGTTACAGATGGGGTGCCTTGTGTTGTGGATGTTGCTAGTGGATAAGAGATTGTGGTCACCTGAGATGGAACATGGCTTCTCTTTGTGCTGTAAGCCAAAAGGCCCTTTCCGGTGCTCTTCTTTCTTCCAGCTATTTTCCTATTTGTGCTACTTTTAGAAGCAGGTAAAGGACTGGTTTCCATTGAGGGGGTAGATGTGTGTATCCTTGATATTGAGGGAGTTTGGGAGGGTGTCACTTTGTGCAGTTTCCAGTGTATTTTACACCTTTTCTCTTTTTTGCTTCTGTGGTAGAAAGTGTCTTCTCTGGTTGGGTCTTTGGAGCTACAGCTATGTTTGCTTTTGGGTGATTTTGTATGTTGGATGATCACAGGGCCTTTAGTTACATGCTGCCCTTCACTACTTGTCGACTTGTCACTGTCAGCGTTGTCCCCAGTGGAGTTGAAAGGCAGGGGGCTTTGGAAAACGGCATATGGAGCGTCTTTGGCTACTTTGCACCTTTAAAGAGTAAACATGCACATTAAAATCAAGCAATGGAAAATATATAATACAGCGTATTATACTGTGCATCTTAATCTTATTGACAACATTCCTTTCATATTTATTTAACTTAAGACATACACTTTGTGTTGCTATTTGGATGTGGTCTGTAATTTCAAGTACTTGTAATTTGTACTTTCCTTGAAAGATAATTACAGTAACAGTGAAAATTCAAGAATCTCTCACTAACACACAGATCTTAAATTATAGTTATTATAGTATAGTTTGACAATGCAGTACTATCAGTGCTGGGTTAACCATTAATGATGTCTGGTTTGTGCAACAATTTGTGGTAAACTGGTAGCTGAAGTTGTGGAAAAGAAATTAGAGGTGTGGCGTGGTGCCTCTCCTGATTTGTGTGAGGTTTGGCAAAATGTCAGGCATGTTACTACAAGCAGCAGAGGTACATCTGCAGCTCTAACTTTTAAATAAAACCATAGCTGTACTTTCCATTGGACAAAAAGTCATTATTTATGGTTTGCACTTCCTACTGCTTGCTACAGTGAATCCACACTGCACCCAGTACACTGCGTAACTTTTGGCTCCGGGCACAAGTTCCCACGAAAAGTACGAATTAGTCATTAAGTCACACCACTAACTATTGCTGTAACTAACTGTTATTGAAGTGAATCATATTTAATGGAGAAAATGTTTCTGGTTTTCACTCTGATGTCCTCCGGCTGCTCCACCTCAACGCTCTGTGGTTTACAGAGTTTATGATGGACAGTAAACTGTTGCTTAACGTAGCTGCTGTTAGATAGTTAGCTCTAAGGAAACTAAGAGCAGAAAAAGAAAGTGACAGAGCAAGAGGCCGCAAGTGAGAACGTCATGAAATTAAAGGCTGAAAGACAGACGCTGAGCTGGACGAATGAGCAATATATGCTGGCTGCTACGTCATGTTGCACTTGCTCTTTGTTTGGCTGTTTTAGTACTCTACTCACTGGTTTTTGAGTTTTTAACGTCATAACAAATACACATGTGCAGCTTTCCCTCTTTACATCAGCAGTATTTCATTTTAAAACAAAGGGCAGCAAATGACAAATGAAACCAAAGCTTACGTAATGTTCCTTTAAAGCTTCAAGTAACAATGTCAGAGTTTCTCTTACATTCCCCACCAGTACATCTGGGTGCACCGCTTCTGCAGTTTGAGCTCAAAACAAGGAACCTGCAGGATGCTGAAGAAGCTGTATCCCACCATACTGGAGATGGTATCGTTGACATCAAGAAGGCACTGTCGAAACCTGGTGAAAGAAAAAGCCAAGGTCAAGCAACAGTCCAGCCCAAACTAATGCACACAGAGTGGGTAAATGGCCTTGGATGCTACCTCATTTTGTCTACGCTATTTGGGTAGTCCAAACATTTAGATAACCGTTTCGCTGGGAGAATTCTGTGTGTCAGTCACTGTGGATGAACATGATGAGCTGGAAGACGAATGTATTACATATGCACCTGTCACCACTAGATAATGTAGTCGTAATGGAATGCCCTACAAACACAAAAATACAGTGAGCAACGTGTTTGCTCTTGACATCAGACGTGCATCTGGAGGGCTCACTGCAGTGATTCTTTTATTACCCCTGGATGAATAGTTATGGCCTCAGGTTCTTCATCTTAAGTCGGCATGGTGACAAGATTATATGATGTTAGCATTCCAGAGAGGGGCACACTTTCATTTGCATGAGGTATAACTACCACAACACTTAAATTCAGCCTCAGAGCCGGTCCTATCCTTACTTAACCGTCTATGATAGCCAGTGCATTAAGGGGACATGTGGAGGGGAGAGGTGTGATTTACTGGTTTCCCTGTAGGCGGTGAATACTTGAAATCCCGACTGTTTGATGCCCAGGGTGTGCACTCACCTTTGGTCACAGTCGCAGTGTGAGACGGTGAAAAATTTGGAGTTGAAGACGCCATAATTGACCGTGAAAGCTGGGATCATATGCGGGCAGTGGTCGTGCTCACGGCAGCATCTATCTGCACTCTCGAACATCCCTGTGCGGGAGAACAAGATCTGAATTATCATTCTACATTAAATATCAAAGTGTTCAAGCAGAGAACACTCACCTGGTTTTATATCAAAAAGCTTCAAAGAGAATTATTTGAAAATTTAAAATGTATGAGATGTCAAACCAAAATCTTTAATTTAAAGAACCTACTGAGGCAAAATCTTTTTGATGTGGGAGACAGAAATGTTTCTATGATGTAAGTTTAACTTTTTTTTTCCACATTTCTGAATTTTGTGCAGCAACTGGTCCAGTCAGTTTCACTTAAATGAAATGATGCAACAGAAATGTCACATTTGTAAAGTAAACTTAGAGTGTGCATGCTTCGTGCATCAACATTTCCAACCAGATTTGGGGTTAGGGTCAATTATCATTAAAAGATATCTTCATAAATCTAAATATCACTCTAAAATGTCTGCAGTCGATGTTTATGATGTTTGATTTAACGCAGGCTGTGAGATATTTGTTTAATATACTTCAGTACTGTACTCACCGTGCAGCATTGTATGATAAATTCATCTCCTGTGGTATTTATCTATAGAATGTCTACAGGAGGTCAGGGGTGGATTTTAGGGACATACAGGTGGAGAGGGCCCCTAAAAAGCCCCATAGGTCTGTATTTTACATTCTTTGAGAGGCCTCAGCCTTCCTGAGGCTGTTTAAGTTTCATCACTGGTGATCAGGATGCACCTTTGGTAAATAAAATATGATAAAGTGCCCTCTCCTGTGGCCGAGTGTGCAGAAAAACTGTCCTGAACGGTCCCTTAAAAATAGGAAATGATGCAGTTTCATATTAGCTTCCCTACATGGCCTCTGAATGCTTTTAGTTAATAGTTCCATGTGTTTAATCTGAGCCTGATAATAAAAAAATCTTTAAATCTTAACCAGGGCTTGGAGTTTCCTCCTGTGTCCTCCTTCCCCGTAATATGGGCCAACATATCAGGGAAAAATAATAAAATATAATAAAATCAGAGAAAACTATCCTCACCTAGCTCATCGTATCGTCCTGCTTTGCTCCCAGTGCCGCACCACAGCGTCCCTGGAAATATCCAGCGTTTCCTCCGAGTTTTCCCCTCTGTCTCATCCCTTCTTGTGCGTCTGGAAAACTTTGGCGCACTGGAGGAGACGAGCGCGCATGGTGCATCCGGAGTGAGCAGCATACTGATATTAAACCTGTGGCTGATTTCTTGACCCTGCGTGCCTCTCCCGTCGCAGAGAGCTCGGTATCCTTCCGTCACCACCGGATCGGTGTTAACTTCACACGTTACCAGGCGCATATCTCCGGACCACAGGGTGAGGTACAGGGAGCGCACGCCGGCTTTGCCCTCTCGGAGAAACGTGACGCGCGTCAATCCGTCCGCAGCAGGACTCGATCTGAGACAGGAGTGACCTGATCGGAACACATCTTGTGCTTTTGATAAAATGAGCGATGATAAGGCGAAAATAACGTGTAAGAAGCACCTGCTTTGCATCTCAGTGTAAAAAAAATGCAAATAAATAAGGATTAAATTAATGTCTATATCATCCCAGATTCATTGGAGCATCAGTCGGTTTACAGGCGTCTGTCGCGGCTTAAGGAAGGCATGTGTGTCTCAGGGGTAAACGGTTCTTTTATTGGTTTGCCTATATGGAGGATCGTTAGAAATAGGACACTCCTATCTGTGTGTGTGGTCTGACTCGGTGAGATCTCGGTTTATGCTTAATTTCTACAGCATTTAGAGATTTAAAAGTTATGAATTCAAAGAAGTTTGCTGTTGTGATGCATATCTGGTCTTGTCTTTTCATAAAGCTGTAGGAAGTAATCTGAGGAAGTGAAGCTGCCTGTGTCTCTCATCGACCCTGATTTAGGAGGAAAGCCGCAGAGCTGTCTTAACCTGTTGGAATTACGAGCAAGTGCGGCATAAAACACACAACCCTGTGAGCGCAAAGGTGCGGCGACATTGTAAAAAGATGGTATGCTGAAATGTTCCATTAACATTGTAATAACATTCATCAGGAGGAATCCTTCTCTCATTATTATTATTATTATTATTATTATTGTATCAATTGCTGTTTTTAATCACAAATGCTGCTTCCTCTGAGTTCATCTTCTGTAAAAAAAAAAAATAATAATAATAATCGTAAATAAATGGAAAATAACATTTACAGTAGTTTTCTGTTTTTTTAAGAATTGTATACAAAACTGTGAAATTAGGGACAGTGTCTGAAAATTCACAATCAAACTGCTATTTTAACTATTATTATAATTATTGTAAAGACAAATTACTATAGTATTTATACAGTATTGTTCTGCTTTCTTAAATTATATGGCTCATTATATAAACGTTTATGTCCATACTAACAGTTGAAAGTTCTTTTTTAAGGTAAATCATATTGGTTATGTGAGATTTCATATTCTAACTCTAACTTTGTATACAAATTTAGCAAACATCATTTTTCTTTTTTCTTTTTTGCACTGCTCTTTGAGGATGAAACTTTCTGGCATGTTGTGCCCATAGATAGACTTATAATAGGATCCGAGACATCACCCATAGTTCTGAAGAGCCAATGTGAGGCTCAGTGTGGTGGCTATAGGCAATGACATGGAGCATCAGTGGCTGAATGATACCTGTGTGCTCAAACAAGCCACCTACCTGTCATTTAAAGCACTTTCATTTATCATTTTAACAGGTGAATTCTACACAAATTCACCCTCAGTACAGTTGAACAGGGAAATTAGCTCCAGAGACCAAAACTGTTTTTTGTACCAGGCTGTAAACATGTTTATTTCTGCTGTGAAGTTGGACATTTGAACATGGGGACTTAGGGAGACTGAATCACTTCTGGAGCAGTTTTGGCAGTTACACATTGGCTTTAATTCACAGCCACGTAAGATTCTGGTTGGTTGCTCGTCATGCCTTCCTCAACTCAGTGAGTAAGAGCATGTACATGCCAACGAATTAGGGCGGATTAAAAGGAATTTGATCGTATTAATTCAGGGAAAATCTGTAACATAAGTGTTTCTCTGCTAAACATTGACTGAAATTGTTTTCAGTCTTTTATATTTTTTTAATTTTACAGATTTACATTTGTTTTGCAGTGTACTTAAATAAGTCCTTACACACATGGAGCTTGTCAGTTTTCATTGGATTTTATTGATCTGTGTAAACTCTCTGCAAAATCTTTACATGCAAAGTTATTTGCAAACATACATATTTCCAGTGCATGCACTATCTATGTACAAATACGCAGATAAACCAAGAAACATTCCACTGAACTGGGCAGAATCAAGTAGAAGACAGCTATGGGTTTAGCTCAGAGAGAAGCCTCTTTTTAAAAAAACAAAAAACAAACTATTGATTATAATTTATGTTAATCATCAGTAGCACAACATAGGACAGTGTATGATGCTACCGGTGGGTGTTTGAATCACTGCCATGGGGCCGTAGAGTGGCTGTGCAGAGAAAACAAGACACTGGAGGGATCTGAATGTTTATGTACAGAGAGTCTCATTTAAGGGATGAGATTCACCTCAACGTCTGCTGCTACTGACAGAGCTGAATAGTCTTTTTGTCGATGTGCTCAGTTGATTTTCAGCCTATTCTGCGGATGCTATCAGACCAGTTTAATTCAGATTACACCACAGTCATGCAGAATATGGCCTCTTAAAGTATTAACAGGGATGTTATGGGGAAGAAGTGTAAACATTAATGGAATTACAATAGCATTAATTTCTTACAAAGTATATATATATAATATCTTGAACCACAAGAGATTTCATGCATAGGATTTTTTGTTTTCATCTTTGTTGTGACATTGGAATAACTTGCAAACAGCTGTATAAATTGAGGTCATTCCACTTTGTAAGGTGTGCTTTCCTTGGTTTGCTGTGATTAGTGAAGAAACACACAGTAAAGCCTTGAATGATTGGGGGGGGGGGAGAGCCCTGCTTTGTGCAAAGGGTGCATCGGAGTAAAAGCAGGCCACAACTGCCCCAGGCACACCAGGAGTGACGAGCACAGTGCATGCAGGTAAAGCTGCACATACTTATGCCATAACCTGTTCCACATTCTCTCCTTGTTGAGCGGAGAAGCCACATTTTGTGAGGGAAACCTGTAAGGAGACTAGGCCGTGTGCGTTCAGTGTAAACACTACAATAGAAAACCTCTGAGGAGTCAGAGTGATCCGCGAGCTTAAAGAAGAGTCGAGAGGTAAGCAGGAGGAAAATCCTGCCGAATCTCACCGTAACTAAGAAAAGAAAAGAACGCGTTCACTTTCTCTAATCACAGTTAATACTTCCCACAAATCAAAGTTCACAGCTTAACTAACCGTACATAAAAACTCCTAATGTTTAACTAGGTGTGCTATAATTTCAAATCACAAATTAACAGCAACGGATTGAAGATTTATCTAGCTCATGGTCCACTGACTTATGAATCATCTGTATATCAGACGTCTATCCTAACCTGAGCAATGTATCAGTATGTAAACATTTCTTCATGGAAATATACAATATGTTCAGGACAGTGGGCACAGTTGAAACATTTGAAGGTGCGGCTGCGTGTTTTCTTATGTCTGTGGCTTAGCATGCTTATACAGTTCAAGTGTTGCACTATAGCATGATGTAATCGCACGAGAAATAAAATTAAAAAATAATATCCTGACACTCTAATGAATCTGTCGCATGAGCTCAATTGAGAAATTTGAAGAATCTGAACGATGGGTTTTTGGCCTCAGATGCCGTAACATATTGCTTTTCTTGTCCTGTGCCAATGCAATTTCATTTTCTTTTGCAGGATGATGCGTCAAGTTCAGCAAACTACATAACACCACTGGCAGGCATGATGGTCCTTGTGCAGCTGTTACATTTCTAATTCATTTATGCCATGATTTGTCCCAGAGGCAGATTAAGTATCAGCACAGGCAGAGAAACTGTTAATAAGAGGAAAGAGAAGATACACTACATCAGGAAAAAGAGGTGCTTTAAAGCCTGTGTGATGGTCAGGTAGTGAAAGAGTAGATAAAGAAACAAACATGGAAAAAAGGTGCATGACTGCAAACCAAGTTTGACAAACAGGAGGTTTTAGCTCATGCTGTATGGGGGCGCAGGGGGCAAGTGGTTAATCACTAGCAACGTGATTCTCGTTATACAAGGTGTGCCAGCGCTCGATCTTCTTGTCCTTGTTCTTCAGACACTCGTACCAGTGCTTCAGCCGCTCTCCTTTGGCAGTGATACCGAGCTGGCACCCACCTGCCGGGGGAAAGGGAAGTGCAGCGTGAAATGCAGGTGGTGAGCAGGTGAGAATTTTTACCAAGGCAATAATACTTCAAATATTTACCAATGTAGTCGTTGGACTTCCCGATATCATAATCCCACACGGAGATATCTAAAGTCTTCTTGGCCAGTTCGCTGTGTTTGATGTCATAGCTGAATTCCTGAAATTTGATCGAGACATTTATTTCCAAAAAACACTTCCAACATTTATTCATAATTATGTGGCAAAGAACAGAAACACACGCTCTCTCAGACCTCATTAAACTCTGGGTTTAAAGTCCTCTTCTTGATTTGTGTTTTGCACTTGGCCTTCTTCCCCATGTCAGGTTTCAGACATCTGTGAATTGCACACGTATAGAAGTTAATTTATGCCGTTCCTAGACCTGAATGTGTCTCTCATCCTGCTCCTACCTACATTTTCACATATGGGTCAGAGTAGCCATTTGCATCCATGGCAGCCAGGTGAACGCAGCGCACGACGCCTACGACGAGGCGGTTCGTCTGGGTGCTGTACATGAGGGACATCAGAATCCGGCCACGCTCCTCCACTTCTCCGCCATCTTTCCCCGGCTGAGACAGAGCAGAGGGGTGAAAACAGTTCAGTGGGATTTCATGATGAGTTTTATTTGAACTTGAGGAATCTGTCATGTTTAAACAGGTTTGCAAATAAAAGAATTGCCTCATCCTCGTAGAGGGCGATGCCTCTGGCTCCCCCAGCTGTTGCAGTTCTCTTCGTCTGTGAGAAATGGGGAAGGGTGGTGGGGTTAATAAGAGATTCAGAACATTGCATTGTTTGAATGTAATTCAGTTTCACTCACAGGGACAACTCTCTCGAGGCACACGTTGAAGTTTTTCTTCTGGTTCATCTTCAGTTTCTTCAGTGCCACTCGGGTTTCCCCAATAAACTCATTATGCCCGAACTTGTCTTCATCGCAGACAGACAGCCTGTGAAAAATCCAAAGAGAATCTTAAATCATGCAGACCTGTTGCACCAAGTCAGTTGGGGCGAGGTCACGGTTAAGTGATTTAAGCTCACCTGAGGGTCTTACGCTGCATGTCCTCATCTGTCAGGCCGTGATAGGTGAGAGTCTCATTCCACGCTGGGTTGCGGGTGTTTCTCAGGGTCTTTGTGCGCAGCTTGTTAGACTGTTAGAGGGAGGCAGGGTGGATCAAGGACAGGGAAATGGAAATATCTTGAGGCGTGTTACCACTATACAAGATCACACACCTGTGGTTTGTGTTGTTTTATCACAGATAGTAATCTACACACTGCTGCTTCCCAACAAAAGCCGTTTTGGAAAGCGACCACATTTTCCATTACACAACACAGCATAATTACACCACCCTGACAATGAAAATTCACTAGAATTTTATTTATAATTTATTAATATCTATATGAAGATCTTATCTCCGTGCCAGTTATATTATTTTGAATTCACACCACAAGGTGTCAGGCTTGAGCTAGGAGAAAGGCTCCTCATCAAAGCAAGGAGCTCTAGACCATCCTTCCTTCAAGCTTAGCAGGATAATATGATAATAAATCTTATTAAAGACGTAAAATCTTAATGTAGGAAAGGTGCATCTTTTACCTTACTAGCTCCAGGCAGCAGATGAAGCTTAACATAGGGATCCGCCAGTCCGTTGGAGTCCATAGGTTTCAGTCCCTGAGGAGAAACGGCGTCCATCACATGATCATGCACAGCAGAGGGCAATTAAGCTAAAGTGCCATTCAGGAGCATTTGAACACAAACCACTTGATTGTAATTGTCCCTTTGTGTGAGAGAATGAGGATAATAGTGCTACCTTTGCTTTGAGGATGCTACAGTGGAGGCTGTTGCTTTCCTGTTCATAGAGCAGGCTGAACTCGAGAGAGCCCAGAGTGGCTGAAAAAGACCCAGACCAGTCATCGCATTACACAACAGAGAGACAAGCAAGCCTGCTTTTGAATAATTAAGAGTATGAATACAGAAAAAGATGCAACAACGCAGTCAGTACCTGCCCAGAATGGACAGAAAGGATGGACAAAGATACAATAAGTCTTGACCTTTATTCATGAAATATTCACAGCCTATTTTTTTACTTTAAGTAAACAGCAGGAAATCTCATTACGAAGCAGCGGCATATCATATCAAAGAAATCAAACAAACACTCAAGCCGCAGAGGAAGACGTTCAGATAATAAGTTTCTGGGTACGGAAAAAAAAAAAAGAAGCTGCCCACACACATTTCTTTGGAGGAGTTTCACTGCTAGCTGTTTGGGGACAAAATAATCAAATGTCATTCGTTAATTTTTGCTTATGTAACTGTTAACTAACTTCTCTCTTCTGGGCTGAGATTCACCAACAACTCGCCGCTCCAAAGACACAAAACTCAAGACTCGAAACTGTCTGCAGCTCTGCCAGCAGCTCTGCAATGCTACACTTTATTTAGCACTGAACACAAAGTACAGCTGAGGCTGAGGAGATTTCATTTGTTTTGCATGGATTTTGGACCAATCCTTCCCCAGTAATGTCGGGAAGTTTCAGTTTGGACCAACTGACGCACCAGCTGACAGTAACGAACAGCAACACGGCTTAACACAAGCATCACCAGCTCATCCACCTTTATTTTATGATCAGATTTATTTATATATATATATATATTCGATTGGTTATATATTGCAGACACATTTGTAGAGATTATGACTAACATCCCAAAAAGTACTGTCAGACTGTGCCCAGTTAAGTTTCTGACTCCCTGGTAAGGGCTCGATGCCAAAACACTAGGGCATTTCTGATGTCCATGTGCATCCTTATCCAAAAGACCAGACATTCTAACTGACTTTTATTAAGAAGAAATAACCAGGACCTTCAGAAGCAACAATACTAAATAAGTATTGAACACACATCACATCTCTATAGAGAACAGAGACATGAATCCATTGCTATTTGTGCCATTTTTGCTCCCAATACAGCAGACTGGGTCACAAACACAAGGGGAATCTATATCCTGTTAGCCCCGTTGTATCTCAAATTATTTGCACAGTTCCATATTCACGGACCTCAATAAAATAAATTAACACCCGATCCCCCTAGAGAGAGAATAAAGGCCGCTTGGTGCTGCAGGCGCTCAACATGAATGGCATGGCACCATTCTCATAATTAAAATGGGATATGTATATTAAAAAAAACAAGAATGTATGATAACGCAGCCTATGTATCGCTATTGATTTAATGGTTCACATCCTGATACACACCTATCCTCTGCTTTTCCTCTGATATTGATTATCATGCTTCGATAACGAATGGTGCTCATCATTTGTCATTTTCCAGCCAGCTCGATAGACGTTGCCAGAGTGATTCTTGCTGTTTGTCAGGACTATAGGGCAATTTATAGATATGAATTATTACCAGCAGACTAAAAGGCAGAAATCAGGCATCAACACGGTATGACTCAGAATCCCTGAGGGCAACAGAGATGCTGACAAATTAAGGTAATCAACGCCCAATGCTGTATGCTGCATGACAATATGTTTTGTTTTGTTTAGAGAGAAGAAAAAAAAAAAACCTTCTGCTGCTATTTACCCGAAACGAGCGAAAACAAATCACCACACTGTACATGAGATGAAATGAAACACATCAGCCACCTTACTCTACCACGAGAGTGAGCAGATGGCGTACTCACTGGCTTCATCAGAGTCATAGTCGTTGGTTTCCTCCTCCTCCTCGGCTGGGGGAGGTTGCTGCCTGGCGGGATGAGTGCCGTAGGCAGCGGGCTGCCTCCTTTCCTCTCTTACTGCAGGAGGCACTCTCTGCTCAGGAGGAGCTGCACCAGTGGAGTAAGCGCCTCCATCTCCTGCCACTGAACCTACGACCACATTCAGTCATGTGAGACTGCTGCACAAAATGCTCAGGAAGGACATGAGAAAATGATTGTCTCCCTCCCAGCTGTCACTCACCCTGCTGGGCCAGAGTGGCCGATGCTGCAGGCTGTGGTCTGGAGCTCTGGACGGGCACCATCTTCTTCATCACCACTGGGCTGCCCTGCCCGGCCTCTTCAGGGCCAACCCCGCCTGTGGCCATGCGCCCAACTGATGGTTTAGGGGCTACAGGTGGGTAACCAGAACGACCTTGTGGCTCTGGTCCTAAAATAAGCATGGACAGCACAATACATTAAGCACACACACTATACACAAGGGAGACATGTCGACTTCACGCCCTTACTGCAGTGGAATCTGTAATACTCCCTAGTCTCTCTGGATACTTTTGATGTTGCAGCTTTTTCAATGCAACGGCATTGACCTACATACACTACAACAAGCCGTGGCAGCCAACTATACCATTACATGTATGCAGCTATACAGTCTTTTTGTCTGGCTCGAGCTACCCGTCTCCTTTTATGCTGAAATCACAGAGATCAGGCAATCCTGCAGAAAGTCTGAAATAAAACAATGTGACCCATCATGCCAGCACCACCTGGAGGCTCATCCCATGTCACAGCATGCACCTTCCGACAGCTTAATTGAGCTCTTCATCCCCCTCCTCTGCAACAGTGGGCGGTGCTGCCAAATTTGGGAAGCAGATAAAAGGTTCGATGGTTTGGAAGAGAGCAACGAGAGGCGGGGGATTCGTGTGCAGATGCTGATCTAATGAGGCTGAAGAGGTGGTGCTCTGAAAAGTTTGTTTAAAGCCTGACTGGAATTCAAATTAATTTCTATATTGTTTTTAATTTGCCTACTTATCTGTAGAAAATTATAATTACAGATTAGGAGAAATTAAAATATTATTTATGTTTCAGCAGGGGTGGCATTTGGATTGGTGTTCTCCAGTGGGCATGGATATTTGGTACCAACTGATGGTACTGATAATATCATTAGTGTAGTATCTGGGCAGGCGGGCACCTAAAATAGCCCTCATGTGGTGGCGAAATGTACCATCTGTGATATCTGCACTCCCTAGATACTCTGATTACACACGATACTCGGCGTCATGATTTGAGTCAAGGACGCTCAGCCTGCTTGTTGGCTATTTGTCATCACATCTGGATCCTTGAAAGAAAGACAGCTAACTAGACCCTCCTCTTGTATTATGTGGGGCAAACACAATACTAAATGTGTAGGAGCTCTGCAGGGGCTCTGTTTATTCTCATGGAAGTTGCTCAGTGGCACATGAAGCCAAAAAAAGTTAGATTTCTGGGCATAAGATTACCGCTTCTACCCTTCAGTCTTCTGTATGTGTTTCTGCAGCGAGCGCACTAGGGACTTTCGCCAGCCTGGACACTAACTTCTGCTTTAGCCATCTGCTAACTTCAGTTCGGGATTTAATGACTTCTTCTAGACTTTCTAAACGTCACTCAAAAAGCCGCTTCTGTCAAAATGTAAGCTTATAGGAAAATGTCTGTGCATCATGTGACAGACGCTCTTTTTGCAGGCTTTGGTGGCTTTGCAATTGGAAACACAAATGTAACACGATGGGTCTTCCCAAATGTTGAAACAAATTTTCTAGTATACAATATGGTATTCTCCAGTCAGTGGCACATCATGGGAATTGACAGCTTGTCTCATGACAACACAGGCTGTCAGTCTGCCATGGGAAGTGGAGGCTTGAAGCATTTATCCCCCTTTTTTTTGTAAAACCTACATAAAAAAGGTCTGCGAATTTAAATGTCAGGCAGCACCAGTGAAAATGGAAATATCAGAAGCATTTCAGGGAGCTGGAAAGTTGCCTGAAATTTGCTACTCAGAGGCAGAAGAAGTCTAACTGACTGAGTCTAACCTGAGAGAGTGATACAATATAAACCAATTGTTTGTGACAACAATCTCATAGTGTGGTGGAAAGGACCTTCAGCTTAGACCAACAGACTAAAGCTGAAGGAGCACCCCTTGGCTCTTGGCTGCGTCTACCTGGTGCTTGTGGTTGGGCTACAGCCTCCCTGGGCCCAGGGGCTGGTGGCGCCTGGGGCTCTGCTGCATCGTCTTTTACTTTAGATAACGGCATGGGCGATGGCAGGAAATGCTTCGGAAAACCTTTAAAGAACCAGGCACCAGACCTCTTCCACACCTGAGAAAGAACAGAAGAAATATGTCACAGACTTTCCAAACACACAATCCTTGTAATTCTTCAATTTGTTCAAAACACTCACCTCTCGCTGTTCTCTGCAGATCTTGCATAGCCAGACGGCGCGTGGCCGACTGCTACACTGTGTACCACACTTGGTACACATGTTCTACACGACAGGAGAAAATAGAGAGTTCCAGCTCATGGACCATGACCTATTATGTTTCCTCAACTTTTGTGTGAATTGCACCAGAGGAGTGTGTCTGACTCATTGCCTACCTTTTTGCAGTCCTCACACACCACTGAGCTGACCCCAGGTGAGCCCAGCTGCTCCCCACACAGCAAACAGCGGGACATCCCATCCCCGCACACAGTCTTCTTCATGTCGTCCAGGCGGTTTATCAAGCGCCTGCAGCAGCACAGGGTGAAATCTTACTTGAAATGCCAGCGTTAATTACCCCAGGTCCAAATGTATGAGGTGATTTTGCTTTTTTTTCAATACACATATCTGTGAAACCGCTGCGTGTTTTACGGTCTTCTCACCCAATTCTCTCCTGCTCCATGGCCTCCATTTTCTCAGCACGGGCGATCACACTATTTATAATCTCTTTCTCTTCATCTGTCAGGTCTGGACCAGAACCAGGGCCTGGCTGCATGGTCCAGTTGCCCCTGTATGCCAAACACATTCTCCAGTTGAGGTTACACTGCCTCCATGATATTCAATGAACACATCTGCATACACGCCTCACATTTAAATTTCTGGACGAACGGAGCAAACACAACGAATGGATAAATGTGCATCACTGAGCTTCAACACATTACACTGATTTCTGGACAGATATATGTGGTGCACATTGAGAGAGGTGGAGTCTACTTACTGCTCTTTATCACTGTGACACACATCAGACGGATGCAGGTGAAACAAAGGAGAGCACAGAGTGTTGGTTGGTAGACTTTTAGATGAAGTTAACAATCTGAAAATGTTCTGACAGTCTTGTCTTACCTAGGATGCATGCTCCTCTGCCTGTCATTAGACACCCAGCGATCCGAGCTGCTGCTCATCACTGTGTCCGTCATGCTGCACTATCACAGTCTGCAGATGGACGGAAAGAAAGATTAATTCAGCATGATCTTAAATTAATATCCCCAGTAGAGCTCTTAATTTGGGTGAGAATGGTTTTGTTAGTGTTAGCGCGTTCGTTGGTTTGCATAGAGGAATTCTATAGCCGAATTATTCCTTAGTACGAGTATTTATTTAGCATCAGGACACTAAAATATTACATGTACATGGACCTCTTTTCTTCAGCAAATCGCAAATATTACATGTACATGGACCTCTTTTCTTCAGCAAATCGCAGTCTGCGAGTGCCTAACTAAGAATTTACACAAAGTTATCTAATATGTGTGCCTATCTCATTGGTCCAAAAACTGTTGGGGAGCGGCCCTGGTTTAAACTTGGCTCTCCCTTGTTGGTGCACAGGTTGGTCCCAGCCTCTTGGCACTCAGCTGCTCCAATTGTCTTCAGCCAGCTTCCTAAAGAGGAGGAAAACCTAAACTCCCCCTTCGATGTTCAGTTGTACCTAGTCAGCGATCTGAGACATCTTACAGTATGCCTCACATGACTAACTGCATACTGTACTTTTAGGGGGTTTGACTTTTGACCCTGATGGTATCTTGTCCCTCTGTTTTCAACCGGCTGATAATCAGAGTAGCCCTCTGTTGTAAAGATCCTGTTTCAATCAACTGATAGAGGTGGCCTTCTGCTCTATGGATCTATAGAAACCAGGGTGATGAGTTGGCAACACAACTTACAGGTCACACAACACGAATATAAAACATTTTATTCTAATAGTCACAAATGAAACTGACCATACTAGACTCCGACTCTAGATTCTGACGTCCAAGTTATGTCTCTTCAGATCAGACTTTTAGCTATCCTGTGTACGTATTTCATGCAGCGCTGACTTAACTACTACCATGGGCTGCTCTCTCATCAAAAAAGCCATTTCATACAACTTTGTGAGCCAAGACATTGGTGACCTTAAAGCTGGAGTGCAATACTTTCACGTTAATGACCGTCTGTTGCCGAATAAAGTCTCGCAGTGATGATCATCCACCGGTATACATCTGTATTCCACAGTATACAGGAGTTTTTCCAATCTGGTGCAATGATTGGTTTGCCAGAGCTGAATGAGGACGCAATGGAGAAGGCTACATCAGCTACGAGTATGTCGGTGTCTAGACATTGTAAACGTGCGTCAACAGTATTTATTTACTCTCGCTGCCAGAAGGGGGAGACAAAAGTTCCGCACTGCAGGTTTTAATTTGGCTCGTCACCAGATACACTCCCTTTAATTACCCACAGAGTTATATAGAGCTCAATTAAAAAAAAAAAAAAAGTAGCCAATGATGACTTCACATTAGTGTCCATAAGCCAAAGAACCATTAGAACAGAAACAGCTTTCCGGAAAAGTAATGACCCCATTTTGCCCTTTCATTTTCTTGCTTCCTATTAATTTACATCAAGTCTGAAATAGCAACAAAATATCAGATACCGATGGCAATGTAAGCACATTTCCTGGTGCCAAATTTAGAGCCCAGTCAGTAGCAGCTCCTCTTGCCAAGCCCGTGTTATCAAATTCTCTCCGCAGACATATTTAAGGAATACAAAAAGGACACAGGAAGCAAAGACACGACACAAACATAATGGATCTGTAAAACTGTGCTGATATACAGGGGGTAGTGTCGATTAGCGTGAGTACAGCGAGGGGAACAAATCTTATGACAAAGCGAGCTGCACATTAGGGACCAGAGTGAAATGACGCCTAAGTGGGCGATGTGGGTCTTGTAAATTATTTGGGGCGGGAAAGACCAATTAGTTTAGCAGCTGTAAGTGAAAACTGTGAGGAATGTCTTCCAGTTTGTGACTAGACACTTATCAAAGAAACAGATGGTTCCATATAACAGGAGTGGCTCAATTATGCTACGATGCAGGAGGAGGAGGAGGAAGAGGAGGAGGAAGAGGAGGAGGAGGTGCGTTTGTACTGACAGGAATGACTAACAGTCTTTGTCTCCGACGTTTCTACTCGTTCAATGCGCGCTGCTTGAAGCTGAAGCTTTTATCCAAAGTGATGTCTGTGTATTTACAGCTCTCAGCCACTTTCTCCAGGGATGCTGGTGGGTCTAGGTGTGCGGTCAGGTGTTAAGAGGAGGGCTGCTGCAGCAGCGGGAAGTCATTCTCACTCTCCGTAATGGAGAGATCAGGACTCGATTGTTTGTAGTCCAGAAAAGGAGTGACGGAGCTGTGGAAGAGTCTAGGGATGGCTGTGTCATCAGAGTATTTTAAAAAGCACACAATGACAGGAGATGAGCTTTCTGAAGCCGTCTTTGTACATGGTACAAAAGAAAAACACAGAGCTGATGATGACAGTAGAGAACGGCAAGCTGTCATCTGCATCCATATATGATACACCGGTAATGTAGTTTAATCTCAGAGTGACACTTGTAAAGATGCTGAAGCAAATGCCCACGGGCATGTCTGCTCAGTGTGTATGCATGTGTGTGTGTGTGTGCCCCTGTGCAACTGACTTAGGGTTGTTTCAAGTGTCTGCCAGACAATACATGGAGTGATGCTGCAGGACCAGAGGGCTCCGAAAAGGAGCAACAAGAAGAAGAAGAAGAAGCAAAAGCCTCTCTGAAGAACTGTGATGGTGCAGGATGAGGGGAGAGCAGGTACTACTGTGTTGGAGAGAGATACAGTAAGGAATGCATAATGATAAGGCTAAAAGGAAAATCAATAAGTTTCACTTGTGTTCAGCTTTTCACAGCAGTAAAAATCCAGCACTGTAGAACCTTGGAGAAAGAGAAAGGGAGGGAGGGGGGGGGTGCCGCTGCTGTCTCCCCTCATTCGGCTGCTTGTATTATGCTGCGTAGCATCAGGCTACATACCTTTTTAAACTCTAATCTGTTGCTGCACTGCCTGCGGGATTCACAGAATAACAACAAATTTGCTGTGCTATCAATAGACGCTCTGGGTGTGGGCTTTTCCCTCTGATGCTGCTGCATCCAGCCAACAGTGGAAACACAGTCCTGAGGGAGCATTTGTCTTTTTCGACTTTTTCAGCAGCAGTCTGACACGTCCCGACATTAATCTGACTCTACAGTATAGATATTGCATATACACTGAAGCTCTCAAGCGTGGCCCCTCCGTCACTTGCCAAAAAAGAATAATCCCACTTTTGTCTGTCTGAACGTGATTGTCCCGGAGAGGTGGATGGAGAGAGACAGATGGGATGGAGGGTGGGGGGGGGATTCAGACTCGGGCTGGGTTATCACTGACTGAGCTCTCTGCTAGTGCTGGGGATAGATGTTACCGCATCACAGAAGTGAGCTCTTTGCTGAGGTGACAATCCAATTAGCATTCAGGAGATAGTCTAAAGGGTTGTATATGCACTTTTCTCATAAAGAGCTGTCAGTAAGAGCTTTGCTGCTTCAGACACAGGAAAGCGCAGCTTTGTTTCATCTGCTGTGCAGTCGGAGAGGTTTACGTCTCACAGTTTTAAATGTACATATTAAAAAAAATGTACTTGAGGCCAATTATAATGGACTGTCTCGACCAGAATGTCATATTGATCCTTGTTATTCTGCAGCTATGACATCAATGTGACCCTCAGACTGCCATCCTGGATGCTGTTGAGGTTATAAATGCTACTAATCTGCGTCATCTATGACTCTGACTCGGTGCAACAGTCATCGCGTCCGTGTTTTCCTCCCAAATAAGATGACTCAGTCAGGTGGTTGGATACTTCTCTGGGGAGCAGCAGATATTTTCCGCCACGTATTTTTTTTCCTCTCTCTCGCTCCTCTCCAAAATGTCATGAAGCCTCGGTGACGAGGCTTTCTGCAAAGTGGTGCCCAGAACTGTGCGAGCGACCACACAACAAATGTGTCTGCAAATACACCAGGCATGAATAGTAACAGATCATGTGTGAGATGACAACAGGAAAGACCAGAGGGAGAGCATCGACTCAAGCTAGTCATCTGCCTGATCACCATAAGTCATCTACCCAGCAGGAGCTCTCCTGGATAGAGTTTCATATGGGGGTGGAGAGGACCCATTTAGAAACCTGTGTCTCCTCCTCAGGGCCTGAGAGGATAGTCAATACAAATCTGCATCTGTACATCTTCAGGGATGCTCGCTTGCACAACTCCCAGAGCACACCCTACACATTTTCCATCCATTTTTAGAAACACAGCCATGCGTTCTCCTTGGATACTAAGACGAGCGCTCAGCGTGAGCGACTAGCTTTTAACTAGCTTTGTCTTATCAGGCATTTGCACAAATTGATGTTGTTATGTGACTCTCAATAACAGGTGCATGAGTCATTACTGCCAAAACATACGACTGGAAAAAAAGGACTGGAACGAGAGCAGCTTGTGTATTTCTTTTCAGGATTTTTGGTACACTTGCACTCATGGGAACAAGGACTGAAGAAAGCAGGACGAGTGACAAGGAGGCAGTGGAGCATCGGTGGATTGATCCAGCGTGGATCATTATGGATACAGATCTCAGAGCTGAAAGGGGGTGTGGGGATAGACGGAAGACAGTCATCTCGTTTGTACTGAGATCAGCAAAAAAAAAAAATGGATGTGTAAAAGCAAGGGGTCAACGTTTTCATGCTTTTATAAAGCAAATTGCGCTGTAACATTAAGTCGATTGGTAAATTGACAGGGAATGATTGATCTGACCTTTGAGCCCTATTTGTGAACATATTGAACATAATGTCATTGACAAACGACGCAGTGCTGCACTTGGATTCCAGGGCAACAATTCCCTCGCCACCCTCCAAACAGGACGTTTCTAAAATGGGTTAATGAGAATCGGAGATCAATGCAAACTCCCACAATTGGCTTCACTTTAATTTATCTTTCATCAGGTCTCCATTTTTATTTCGGTGCCTTGGGGTAAAACTTATTCATGTATAATGGAGGTTTGCTGTGATCGTTCACCAACACCCCCTATCATTGGCTAATGCAGAGTCCCCGTGGGCTCAGATCAGCACTTTCTTCTAAAAACATTTTCCAAGGTGCTGATGCCGAGTAGATGCCAGAGTTGATATTCATGTCAGCGCAGCATACCCACCCAATGAATGACTTAATAATCCTGGTGAAACACCATGCACCTTTTTTTTTTTTTCCCCAGGTTGCTGCAGCCATTCATGTTTCAGCAGCTCGATCACACTGCTTTTTCCTATTAAACCCAGTAACCTTGCAACCAATACACCCTTTTTCACAGTCCTGCGGGAAACTAGCCATTACTGGGCTTATGCTGGCTTGTGTGATTTTATATTCATAATTTATCATGCAACACGAAAAGGACTCATCTAAAATTGTGAAATGCAAAGATGTGAAATGCGTTTTCAGCTGCAAATGAAGTCTAAATAGCTCTGAAACAACATTTTATTTTTAATAGTCTTTATATCTCTACCATCTGTCCTGGCGGTAACTCATTGTTTTATTCTATTATGAAACAGAACACAGCCTGAGATCCTTAGACAGGAGAGTCTTGGCCCGTCTACAGTTTCAACTCAAGTTCCTGTGGTGATCTGGAACATCATGCCCCTTTTAAATCTCTTCTTCACTCGCGTCTATAAATACAGACTTATTTTAGAGCTAATCAGAAGTCAAATTTACCCATTCAGAGTTCAGACGTTCACTGAAACATCTAAAAACTGCTTGGAAGCAACTAGTTGACAATACCTTGACTCACACGTGGGTTATATGTCCCTGTATGAGAAAGTAGAGCCAGCTTCTCCTTCACATTCTGTGTTGAGACGTGTGGGCTGCTGCTTCTAAAGTCAAAAAGAAATTCAAGGTCTGTGCAGACAGTTTTCATCTCTTATAACTGGTAAGAGCACACAGCTGATCCGACCATAAACACAAGCAGTATACTATGGATGATTGGAGTACACCCAACTCAGGGAGTTAAGAGTCTTAATCGACTTTCTGCTGAATGATCATTAGATCACGTCCTCTTAAACTAAGTCCTCACAGTGTTCAGCTGCTGATGTGTAATTCTTTCACACACACATGCAGGGTGAGCGGGGAAACCAAAAAAAAAAAAAACACATGAGGTTGCCACCCACTCCCAGTCGCATGGCACAACTCCATCCATCCCCCATAAAGGGACTGTGAGATGCCAATATAGCAACACACCGAGGCCCGGACCTTGGTAAGATTGTAAAGCACTGCACCAAGAAGTCCTCCACTGCAGAAGGAAAACATCACTCAGCATTTCTTAATTATTTACAACTCCCACCCCCATTGCCTTTCACTGTGTGTTAGTCCCCATCTTTAAAAAGGCATAAGTGCCCACTTTATGTACTCAGATCTCAATCAGACTTCATGTACAGGACAGAGGGTTTGGGGGAGAAAAAGGGAGGTCAGATTGGGAAACTATTTCAGGAAACATTGAGGACGTTTGTCCGCCTTTTAGGTCTGCGGTGTCGACAAATTATCCATGTTTTCAGTCAGACGACGGCGTTGACAGGCACCATCTGTGGAACCATCTGCGAGGACTCTTCACCTCTCAAATGTGAGAGCGATTCAAAACACACACACACACACCACTACATCCGCTCGGCAGGCATGGCTCCAGGTCCCGCATTGCTGGAGAACAAACAGGAAAGATCATCCAGTAACCAACAAGCTACCGTGCTGTTATCCTGCTATCACTGTTGGCCCTGCCCAGCAGATCTAAACGGGGCAGGTGCTGTGTGTGAATTTCATTCTTAAAACAACACAATGAACACACTGAATTAGCCGCGGTTCTCTTATAGGGTTTATTTTTAGTAATCAGCCTCAAATTTAGCAGCAAAATGTCTGCTAAACCGCATTTTCTCAGACATTTTCGAGACCTCTTTCATCCAGACCTTATTTTTAGAAACTACACAAGTAAATGGCTATCAGACATGGAGCACTCAATTAATTGCACTCCAGCAAGAGCCTGCAGTAAGTCTGAAATTTGCTTGGCTGATGGTGATTCATCCCTGTATGCCCCAGAGGTAAGAGGTGGGACTTGGTGGGAACTGGCTGCTGATGCATTGGCCAATCATGTTCCTTCAGTTTCCTCCCATCTTATCTCAGGGAAACAAGTACAATCAGACAGGGGCTTTAAATCAGCGCAGTAAAAGGTCTGTTGTGCATTTATTCCCCACTAACAAGAAGTGACCTACAGCTGGTGGTCAGTTCAGATAAACTACGTGGTTCTTAACATATAAAGAAACAAATCAGATCTCCCATCGATCCCTCAGTGTGTGATTCTGTCTCCTTGTCTGCTTTGAAGATCTGGCACGGTGCAGCTGCTGGATATCTGACCCTCGCACTTGTCCCACCAGCAAACTAGCAGGTACGATACAATGCCCCTGGGTGTTATTAGCAGATCCCACTTGGCAAATGACAATCTGTTCTGGTCTGAAAACACTGCGACACTAAAAATAAGCTTTGGCCCAACTTCTGGGATAAAAACCCCTGATGGGAAGCTCGGCTATGTGACTTGAAATGCAAAGTTTGTTTATTTAGACGTCACGCTGAGCTTCACTGAGCTACAACATATGAACAGAGGTGAGTCCGCAGAAATGTCGCTTATAGATAAACCGTTATGTTTGCGGTTTTGAACTCCCCGCTCTCTTGGGGGAACTTTGTTTAAAAGGCCACATTAATTATATCTGTCTTTTCCAATATGCCACAGTGTTTAGGCAGAGCTAATCACCAGTTTCAGGGAGACTGGAGAATCGATTCTCATCCACGGCTCTGATGAGAATCTGAAGATGAAGCCACTCCCTTCTGAGGCTCGGCCACAAATGGCAGAAGAAAAAAAAAATCATACATCAAATTTAGAAATATGCTCAAATATCGGGACGCAGTAACTAACAGATATTTTGAGTGAAACATATGATTTGGCTCCATATATGGATTGTGAAGAGCACAGAGGAACATAGAGTCATGCACCTTTACCAACTGTGGCCATGGTAACAGCAAGATCAGAAGACGAGAATCAGAATGATTAAAAGCTGTGTGTGCATGTGCGTGTGTGTGCATGTGCGTGTGTGTGCATGTGCGTGTGTGTGCATGTGTATGTGTGTGTGTCCACCACTCTCTGTGTGTGTGTGTGTGTTTGTAGTAGACTGTACCTGTGCCAAATTTCAAAGCCCATGCACAACGGGCCATTGTTGCAGTAACAGTGTCAGTGGATCATCTCTTATATCAATAAACGTGGTTGCAATTTGTTAGAAATGATGCATTCTGCTGGGCTGAAAAGGCAGCATGGTTAGAGAGGAAGAAAAGCTGAAGACATGGGATTATGGGTACAGTCGCCTCGTAGCCTTCAGCTTTAAATAATGCAGTTAGCTTGCAGAGCACTTCCTCCATCTCCATCTTTTTTTTCCACCTTTTTTTCCCTAAACACCCATGTTTCCTATCTCTCTCCATCTCTCATTTTCTCTTGTTTAATGCGATGTGTCCAAAGAAACAATTTCCTCCTTTCCCCTCTTGCCTCTTTCTCTGGACAGAAAACATTAGGCTGGCAGGGAGACAGAAATACAGAGAGAGAGAGAGAGAGAGGTACCAGCATAAGGGTGTCGTCCAATCACTACTGTGGTTGCTCATGTGAGAGGAGGCAGCTGCAGATATCTCTCAGACTGTTCATTCAGTCTTTTCTCCCCTCCCCCATTTAATCCCCATGCTTCAGGTCCGTAGGAGGAGTTGGAGATGGTGGAACCGAGAGCTTCTTTTTTTCTGTCCTCCTTCCATATTAAGACCAGAAGGCAATGGTCCAGTAAGTCTGTTTACAACACGCACTACTCTGACCCACAAAGTGCAATAACCCAAGGGTGCAGGATGAGGTAATATCACAACAAGTAGGCGACTGGATCACCTGCCCTGTGGCACAGCTGGAGTTGAGAGCTGCCCTGCCCACCTCAGCATTTGGAGGCATCACTGATGTTTTTCCTCCTAGTCTGCAGGCACATCAAGCCCCAGTGTGCACTCCTAAAAATCCTGCAGCAACGCCCAGGGACCGCAACCACACAATCTCCCACATGACTTACCAGGTCTGTTTTCTTCTATCAGATCTGCAACGAGGAAGCACCCGTGTTGCAGGAGTGCTGCCAACCCACCGGTCTTGTTTTTAATTCATCTGAAGGATTTAATAAAGCCAACCGAGCTACACCGAGAGTTTAGATTTATCAGCCATTCATGAGTACATAATCACAACAGCGAAGCATGCTGTAGTAAAATCAATGCAACAATTCCAAATAAGAAGGTAATCAGCTCCACGAACACGTCTGCGTGAGTGACAGCAACATTCTGCTGCAGAGCAATGTTTTCCATAAAACAAAGGGATCAATCAAACGTTCATTTACATAATTTCTACCTCACATAGGTTAATTAGCAGCAGCCCCATACTGAGTTGCACCACACACCTTCACAAACACTCCTTTTTTCATCCAAATGACTCAGTAAGAAACTGGCACATAAAAGACAAAAATCACCAATTTAACAAATACAAGCAATGAAATGTGAGCCCTCATAAGAGATCATTTCCAGTCTCTCTCTCTCTCTGTCTCTTTCTCTTGTGAATGAAATGCTGCATTCATTCAACTTGTAAATGAGAATTTCTAATGCACTGAGTCACTGGCAAAAAAAAATGCAAAAACCTCACAGGGAATTTAGGGTTACAATGCAATGTTGGAAAAAATAATAATAATTCGAAGGAGATGAAATAACCTACCTGAGAATCCAGCCCTGCTTCCCTCTCTCTCCTCTCTCCTCTCTCCTCTCTCTTAAGGAGCTGTCAGGGAATGATGCGGACTAAATTTCTGTGCGGTGCTTGGATCCGACCACAGAGTCAGTCATTGCGCATGGTGCCTGTCACCAAAAAAAAAAAAAAAAAAAAAAACCCGTGCTTTTATTTATTTAAATAATTATTTATTTATTTTCTCTCGCCTGTAAGGAGTAGTCTGCTGCTGCTGCTGCTGCTGCTGCTAGAGGCACAGTGGACCTCCACAATGCGTGGGAACTCGTCCTGCGTGGAGGATGGAAAGCCCTTGGTACCCTGGGAAGGAAACCCCTGGATCTGAAGTGATAACACTGACGCTTAAGTGGACTGTCATCACCTGATGCGATTGTCTCTACAGACTCTATAATGTCTTAATTTGTCTCATCATCCATGCAGCCCTATCGTTTTTGTTTTTATTTTTTATAAACGATTATGTATTGACTGTGGTGATTGTGCGTCATTTTACGCACACACATCACAAGATGATGCGCTTGTTGAAAGTTTTACTGTCGTTTCAAAGCAAATGCTTTTAATGCAATTGAGTTACCCTTTAATTTAATTTGTGCTTTTTTTGTTGAGTTTTATCCTACATAACTCTTACATAAGATATCCACTGTTTGACAGCAGCCACTTATAATTTTCTGGCACCGTGAGTTGGGTTAATATATTGTTTTTGCAGCAACAATTTAATCCACCCAAAAAAATACAAATAACACACTGAAATCCAAACATTGCAAGAGATTGCCTCCACTTTGATTCCTACTGAAGAGGCATTGCGCCATCTAAAGGATTCAGAGTTCATCGCAGCGGAGGAAAGGAGGAAATACGCCCTTTTTCTTTTGCATTGTGGAAACTGTGTGTGACGTCGTTAAATCGGTGCAAGAAAGTGCACAGACGCATTATCTGTGAGAATAATTAAGATTTGCATGATTGAAGTCGGTGTTTTTAACGTTTGGAGTGTGTTTGCCACACCTACATACAAAGGAAGACGACGCAAGAGAGCAATCCCAGCCTCTTTCCGTGTTCGTGTCTCACGTTAAAACGACCCAAATGAGGAAATTATTCACTGGTGTGCATATAAATGTTTAAAGACGTGTCTAATAGTCTCATAAAAATAAGACTATCCACAATCGGGTGTATATGAGACGCATATTTTCCTCAAAAAAGGTTTTTTGTGTGCGCGGTGAACTATCTTGACGTTTTTTAATCATCTTTGGTCACGTGATTGAGTTCGCCGTGTGTCACCTGACTCGTTGTTGTGTGTGTGTGTGTGTGTGTTACAGGAAAGATGGCTGCTCACCTGTCGTACGGCAGAGTCAACCTGAACATCCTCAGAGAGGCGGCGAGGAAAGAGCTGCGGGAGTTCCTGGACAAATGTGCGGGGAGCAAGGTAACGCGTGAACACGCAGAGACACGCAGCTGGAGAAAAAAAACACGAAATGCGTGCGGGTTCATGGACCTGACAGCTGAGCTAAGCTAAGTCTGCTCAGCCTCAATATAAAGCAGGTTATATCTAAACACTGTATATAGATATATATATATAAATATACTAATAGATATTATATATATAGTTATAATATATATAGAATATCTTTAGATATAACTGTTATGTGCTCTTGCTCTGCAGGCCATAGTTTGGGATGAATACCTGACTGGACCCTTTGGGATGATAGCTCAGTACTCACTACTGAAGGTAAGTTAGTCCAGGTCCACATTATATAGTATAATATATAGTATCTGGTGTTGCTATATACTATATATTGCATTTATGTATGTGTGCACATCTTGCACAGGCTCAATATGACACATTTCTATCTATAGGTATCAGAATTAAAATCAGAAATACTTTAATAATCCCAGGGGTATACAAACAAACAAAAACAACATATGTTAAACAAGTAATCATCTATTAAGAACATATAAAAGATCAAATTTACAGTTAAATAATGTGCAACAACTTTTAGAGTTTATAGGCGTTATAGAGTTTAATGACCGCAGGCAGGAATGATTTCCTGTGTCGCTCTGTGGTGCGTTTAAGAGAGAGGAGTCTGCTGCAGAACGAGCTGCTCTGCAGAGCCAGTGTGTCGTAGAGAGGGTGTGAGACATTGTCCAATATGGACCGAAGGCCTGGACAGCATCCTCCTCTCTGCCATCACCAGCTCTCCTGATGAGTTTATTTAGTCTTTGTTGGTGTCTGCTACCTTCAGCGCACTCGCATGTGACAGCGAAGAAGATCGCACTGGCCACAACAGACTCGTAAAACATCCTCAGCATTGTGTCCGGCAGATGTTAAAGGACCTCAGCCTCCTCAGGAAGAAGAGTCAGCTTTGGCCCTTTTTTGTAGACAGCCTCTGTGTTTCTTGTCCAGTCCATCTTATTATTCAAGTACACCCCCAAGTACTTATACTCCTCTACAATATCCACAGGGACCCCCTGGATGGAAACAGGGGTCACTGGTGTTTTCGCCCTCCTCAGATCCACTATTAGCTCTAGTATTATTGTTGTTGTTGTTATATACTGTTGTTATTATTCCTATATACTGTTATAAATAATAATCTACCTATTTTTCTTGTGTTTTTTAAGTGTCCTTGTCCCATTCTGTGTGTTATTTTTATTTATTTTCTACCTGTCCTTGTCCCATTCTGTGTGTTATTTTTATTTATTTTCTACCTCAGTATTTTATTCTGTTGTATTTTTATTATATTCAAATATACCGGACTGCTATGATGACTTAATTTCCCTTCTGGGATTAATAAAGTCATCTGTCTGTCTGTCTGTCTGTCTGTCTGTCTATCTATCTATCTATCTATCTATCTATCTATCTATCTATCTACATGTTAAACATGTTTTAATGTGTGTTTTAATGTGTTTTAAGGAACATGAAGTGGAAAAGATGTTCACCCTCAAGAGCGGCAGGCTCCCCTCTGCCGACGTCAAGAATATCATCTTCTTTGTTCGACCCAGGCTGGAGCTCATGGACATCATCGCTGAGAACGTATTCAGGTCTGTGTGTGTGTGTGTCTCGGTATAAACTGTGATTTAATTTCTGTCCGCGGTGTTTAACAGTCATGTCCTGGGTTGTGCACGTTTTCCCAGCGAGGACAAGATGCACTCGTCACGAGACTTCCACATTTTGTTTGTGCCTCGGCGGAGCATGCTGTGCGAACAGCGGCTGAAGGAGCAGGGCGTGTTGGGCTCTTTCATCAACATCGACGAGTATATCCTGGACCTGATTCCCTACGATGGTGACCTGCTCTCCATGGAGTATGAAAGTGCTTTCAGGGTGCGTTCAGCTTGTACATCACAGATATACATCAGCCTTTCTGCTGCTCTATGAATGAAATGTGTATTTGGAAGAACCTCTTTAAGAACATTTTTCTGACTGTCATGATTTGTTTTTGTCCTTTTTGTCTCTTACAGGAGTGCTACTTAGAAAATGACCAAACAAGCCTTTACCACACAGCCAAAGGCCTCATGACCTTACAGGCACTGTATGGCACCATCCCACAGATATATGGGAAAGGGGAATGTGCACGGGTGAGTGTAAAGAAAGAAAGCTGATCATCACATCATGTTGAAGCTGAAGCAGCCAGATAAAAGGATTTGTTTTGTACTCAGCATGTCGCTAACATGATGCTGAGGATGAAGAGGGAGTTTGCCGGCAGTCAGAACCAGATCCTGCCCGTGTTCGACACTCTGCTGCTCCTGGACCGTAACGTCGATCTGCTCACCCCTCTGGCCACACAGCTCACCTACGAGGGTCTCATTGATGAGATCTATGGCATCAATAACGGTCAGAGTAAATACTTGTATTCGGTTTATGTTATAATCATAGCTATCTTCTTTCCTAATGGCCATTCTGACTCGCAGGTTATGTCAAGTTGCCTCCTGAGAAGTTTGCACAGAAGAAGCAAGGTGAGGCGAGCAAAGATCTACCCACAGAGCCCAAGAAGCTGCAGCTCAACTCGGCAGAGGAACTGTACGCAGAAATCCGGGACAAAAACTTCAACGCCGTCGGAGCAGCGCTCAGCAAGAAAGCCAAAATCATTTCAGCTGCCTTCGAGGTCGGTCCTGTTTCATCTTTGTCGCTCTAATATGATGAGTGGTGTAATGTTTATGACTTCAGGGAGCGGCATTCGATCACTTCCAGGCATCTCAGCTGCTCTGATTCTAATCTTTGTGGCATTTTACAGAAATCCATGAGGTTAGGGAAGCGACGACAATCGTCTGGAGATAAGATACAGTATTAATTGTTCACGTAGAAAGGTCAAACATATTACCTATCATCAGCCCAGGACTCTACGATACAAACTACATTAGTAGAGATTCTTCATGAGCACCATCAGAGGTGTGTGCAATGAGCAGTGAGGCTGCTCTTCGCTGATGTGATGGAAAGATGCTTTCCATTAGAGAGGATTTCAGGAACAAATTGATTGTGTGCGTTGTCAGTGTTTAGCCTGAATGGATTGATAGACGGACACCAAGCTGAACTAGTTTGGAAGATGGGTTCTAATGTTTTACAATCTCATCATCATCATTCAATCATCATTTAATTTACCAGTGTGCTGTATGATTTTACGCTTTGTACTAAATCATCTGCTGCTTTTCTGAACTTCTTATTATCAGCTCAGCCGGTGAAGTGAGATTTTTTTCTTGTGTGTGTGTTTCAGGAACGCCACAACGCCAAAACGGTGGGAGAAATAAAGCAGTTTGTCTCTCAGCTGCCTCACATGCAGGCAGCACGGAGCTCACTGGCCAATCACACGTCTATAGCAGAGCTCATCAAGGACATCACCAGTGCGTCAATAAACCGCTTTTCATCGTATTCTCTTTGCATATTTATATAATTACAAAGTAAAGCCTTGTGCTCTGTAAAAACCTGTACACAAAAGTAACCAGTAGAGATAAGATAAATATTTAATAGCATTATAAAACCATGTTTTATCTTTTATTTCTTCATGTTTTAACGACTGTAGAATCTAGTCTTTCTCACTTCTTACAGCATTTTGTGTTTAAGTTGTCGTCTACGTTTATTATAATGTTGTAAAATCCCACTATTGTTTCTTGTTTCAGCCTCTGAGGCCTTCTTTGATAATCTAACAGTGGAGCAGGAGTTTATGACCGGAGTCGACACAGACAAGGTATTATAAATATATCTTAAAGAGAAAAACAATCATAACAATGAATGAAAATGAAAAATACTTGCACTTGCGTGCACTTTAGTTCTGATCAACAATATTACCATCCAGGTGAACACGTATATCGAAGACTCCATCGCCCAAAAGGATCCTCTGATCAAGATTCTGCGCCTGGTGTGTATGCAGTCGGTCTGCAACAACGGGCTCAAGCAGAAGGTGTTTGACTACTACAAGAGGGAGATTCTCCAGGTAGAGTCAAAGACATAAAGGCTTATTTTTTGGTGTCTGTACATTCCTGCTGCATCAGCATTTCTGTGCAGTTTGGACTTTGAACTTTAAGAATTACTCGGTTGTTATTAAAAAAGGTCCAATGTGTGTAAGATTTAGGAGCAGCTACTGGCAGAAGTGAAACGTTATGTTAACACTGGCTCTGCAAATTTTGTGCTCACCATAGTTTCTCCTACACACTTTGAATAGGAGGGTGAGGTGAGGGGTATTCATTTAGCTGCAGTCTGAAACCTCACTGTTAGATGCCACTAAATCCTACACACTGAATAATTAAAACTAGTAGGTGACTGATTTCTGTTTTTGATTGCTGTGCAGACTTATGGTTACGAACACATGCTAACGTTGAACAACCTCGAGAAGGCGGGTCTTTTGAAGCCACAGACGAGCTCAAGGAATAACTACCCCACTATTAGAAAAACCCTCAAACTGTGGATGGAGGACGCCAACGAACAGGTACGAGATTTATGAATTTTGATCATGGAAAAAAATGCATGCACTCTTTTATCTTTATCTCATCTTTTTTTGACTCCTGCAGAACCCCAACGACATCTCATACGTGTACAGCGGCTACGCACCGCTGAGCATCCGACTGACCCAGGTTTTGGCCAGGCCCGGGTGGCGTAGCATCGAAGAGGTGCTGAAGATGCTCCCAGGCCCACACTTTGAGGAGAGACAACAGCTGCCTGCCGGGCTCCATAAGAAACGTAAGGGCCAATACAAAATCTAGGTCTGCTGTTTGCCCTGCCGCTCGCTAAACAGAATAAAAGTAAACGACCTGCCTGCCTGCTGCGCGTAGATAAAACACCGGCTTTGTTTCAGTTGAGTCAAATGCCAAAGAGCGGCTGATTGATGGCACAAAGCTGTCGGTGTTTGTGGGTTTTTCTGTGCGTCTGTGTTGAAGAGAAGGCCAGATAACGACATACTGTGACCGCCGGCGCTTTGCCTTCAGTTTTCCTCCATCCAGTAGGAGGTGTTAAACTGATGTGAATAATGAATTTGATTATACACTCAATTTGAAATGTGCTAATTAGAACAGTGAGCTCGGGCATCGGGCTTGTTTCTACATGCCTGCCTAACACTGGATTTTTAAAAGGTGATAATAGAGGAGTCTAATCCAGGGGGAGGGTGATGGCTAAATTAGTGTTTTCACATTTCAACATCAGGTGCTTTAGCAGAAGAGGCAGTTGTGTTTTGTAAAAGAGAGCAACGACAGAATGTCAGAGTGACATAAAGGGAAAAACGACCTCTGTCACATCCACAACTTCACCATTTTTCATCTTCTTTTACTGTCCTGCAGGCCAGCAGGGGGAGAATCGGACGACGCTGGTGTTCTTCCTCGGCGGAGTGTCGTACGCAGAAATAGCCGCTCTCCGTTTCCTCTCTCAAATGGAAGACAGCGGCATGGAGTATATTATAGCCACCACAAAACTCATGAACGGTACAACTTGGATCAAATCCCTCATGGACCGGCCGGAATCCCAGACACCCTGAGTCACCTGCATGCACACCTGGCCACATCAAACACCCCAATCCATTAGAAAGAAAACCTCAGCTGCTGTTGTGTTTTTTTTATGTCCATGTCGCCGTAGTGCAGGTGTTTCATTGATGTCTGTGCAGCTTAGACAGCAACAGGCTGTTTAAAAGGTGCCCGGTGGAGTTTTCCTGTAAGCTGACCACAATATATTTTTTGACATGAATGCATTTTTTTCTGTTATATTCATGTTTTCTTGTTTGCCTTTGGTGTTTTCCTACGTTTCTTTGTACGTTACTCTACTCTACTATGAATCAGTTGAATATTTAGGCCTGTAGCCTCATGCACATTCATGATGCAAACACCCACTTGTCAAAACATTGAATATCTAACTCCGCGGGGTGCCTTTTAATTTTTCCTGTTCTTAATTCGCACCCAGACAGTATAATAAAGCTGGTTTAATGCTACTACTAACTACTGCTGCATCCCTTTGTCCTCTGGCTACATCTCCATCACTGAGGTCATTGCTCTGCCATGGAGCTACTGTGTGTGTATATATATGTATGTATGATTAAAACCTTTGGGATGCTGCCGATGTCATGTGTAAGATGATTAAAGATGCTCTTTTTTGAAGGCTTTTCTCGACTGTTTTCTTTGGCTCTTGCAACTAAAATGACCATCTTGCCTATTGTTTATCGTATTGAAGTGATTTTTTCACAAAGCCAAGCTGATTGTGATCAGGGAGAGCAGATGAAAGGCAGGGATGGGAGTGTATCCGTCAGCAGTGGTCCAGCTCTCTGAAGGAGCAATTAGCGCCATAACAGGCCTCCCGATCATCCGGTAATGGCCCTGTGCTGTCTGGAGAGCTCAGCCCACGGCAGACCATGATTTGACAGCACAGGACACTGATTGAATTAGGAGGCCATTTGCTCCATGTTCCGGAGGATCCATGTTTCCAGAGGATAACTGTGCTGCAGGAGGGTGTTTGATCTCTGCTTCAGTCAATACCTTCTCCGTGCCTTACACTATGAGCACAGGAAGACCTGCTGACAGCACACGGATGTTCTGGTGAACTAACCCGGGTTAATCTATGTTCATTACCTGCATGTTGATTGGCTAGAAGATTTAGGAAGTGCTCTGATTCAGTTCATTAGAAAATACTGTGACTTGTGCTCACTATCCCAGACTACAATCTCTCTGTTTGAGAAGCAGGTGCGCTGAGGATTTAAACTCCTGTTAGATCAATCCCAGGGGGATTCAGATCCTTGTGAGCAGTTATTGTTTTTGGCTCCTCCTCTGCCACAAGGGCTTGAAACGCTCAAGGCAGCGCACAACAACTCGGACTTCAGGGCTGGAAGGACAGGAGTCCACTTGCTGATCTGCTTCTGTCCTGCAACAACACCAAGGTATGATTAGTTTAAGTTTTACTTTGGAAATTAAACCTTCAGCTTAAGTTTGTGATTCATGCATGTTTAGTTTAAGTCTGTTAAACCAGAACAAGATTGCACAGACGTTTCTTTTTCAACTGAGAGACATAGCAAAATTGTATTTAGCAGAATTTGTTCTGATTCTAACATTTTATGAGCCTGGCTCTAACTTCTGCAGCCCGACAAATAACTTAAATACTAAACATTTATGGATGTATTCCATAAAAATATCAACAGTCTGAGACATCATGAAAGGTGAGTGCTGAAGATGTTCAATCTTTATTGTTTGTGAGTCCACAAAACCAAAGCAGATCGATACTGAACCCACTTAGTGCAATTTGCAGATAAATTATTAACAGAGGTCCCGTGATGATGCAGCCTCCTCCTCCAGCCTCTACAAGGCTGCAATCAAATCAGTTTGTTGAAGTTTTGTTCTGACCTATGTGTGTTTGCAGAATGGGTCGAGGTGAGAACATGGGACTCCTGACTCAACCTGGTCGCAGGCTAAAGACACAGCAGGAGCCGCTGGATGTGGATCCCTTGTTCATCCGTTTCCTCCGGACATTCAGGGAAATCCTCAAGTTTGTTCTCTTCAGCTACACGGTGCTGTTCGGCGCTTTGCTGCTTGCCAGATGGACCACTTATTTCATGGTGGGAAAGTGAAAAACAAAACCTGAGCGTTGAGGAATGAGCCTGTTCTCGGACTTAGTGCTCACTGATGAAGCTGATCGGGCAGACCTCTCTGGGATTTGTGGTCTATGCAGTTCTTATAAATCATTGATGTCGTCACACACAGCAATAACAGCTGGAGTGATCATGTTTGCTTCTTTATTTGATTCACACCCTGTAGTAGAGCTCGCAGCTTTTGTGGAATAAATAACAGGGTGTCACATCACATGCATATAGAGCAACTCGACTCAATTTAAGCAAGCCGGCTTGCATCAGATGTGTTTGTTGACAGTGTTAAATGTGCAATCTAGAAACTGTGATATCCTCTGAGTTGGAAAATAACCATGACAAAGCTATAAAACATGCATAAGTTGTGTAGCACACAAAATCAGTACTGTGTATTCTTGAGCTTTGAAGCTGTGTTTTCCTTTAGAAGCACATATAAAGTGTAAATAGGGAATATCAGCAGTGTTTCTCTGTTATAGTGCTAATTTATGAGTTAGTGAAACAAAGCTGTTTGCTCTGATGGGCTCCCAGTGTGCCTGAATACAGGTTTACTGTATGGCAATTAATCTGTGGTAATTTTATAAACTATATTTAACACTTGCATTATTACACGAGCTTGATGCTTTCTCTTATAGTGTTAAAATCTTTATTGTTTCCATTTAAATTATGCATATTCCTAAATAAATTCAGAGTTAGTTAAAGTATCAAAAACTATGGTCGCCCTGCGTCTCAGCGGTTAAGATACCAACCAAGAAAAGCAACATCCTCACTTCAAGTCTGACCTGTGAGCGTTGTTGCATCACTGTTTCTCTCTTGTTTCCTGTTTTCTATCTGTTGACAATATATTATGAAATCCCCAAAACATAATTACATTTACTTTTTTTATCGGAAAACTTAATAATACACAGATAAAGGAGAGAGAGAGAGAGTGGGACTGGGGAGACTATGAGTATGTTAAAAGGATTTTTTCCATGGACACAGAAGAGTTAGTTATGACATGTTACAAAGGGAACACATGTGAATAATAATAGTCATGATGGGTGATTTATATTTAGCTACTTTAGTTTCAGTGTCGTCCTGTTGTGCATGCAGCTTCGTTGTTACACTGGTATGACTCACAGAGACACTTGAACAGAGCCTGGCCTTTTCCTATTATTATCATTATTAGTAGTAGTAGTAGTAGTAGCAGGGGCGCCGCCAGGAATTTTGGGCCCTATGACAAAAAAATCTAATTGGGCCCCCTCCTCTGTGCAGCTGTTGTCCCCACATCTCTAGGACCTAACTATCCCATCAAAAGCTTTACATAACTCTAATTAATTAAAGGCTTGCAACTAATTCAATACTAGTACTAGCACAATATTTACTGCTGGTGATTTGTACATGCATGCAAGTCTGCATACAAGTTCACTATTTGATGATTAAAGATTAAAAGCCACCATAAAAATGTGCTAAAGGCCATTTTTATTTAACTTTTACTGCCCAAAACAAGTAAAAACAAAGAGATAATTAATTTCATTATTATATTTGAAATATATATACTCAATGATGATGGTTTAATCATTTTATATTGGTGTTTACCTATTTTTGGGGCCTCTGTCAGTCATGGGCCCTTGGAATTGTCCTAACTTTTCCCCCCTATACGGCGCTCCTGAGTAGTAGTAGTATTATGACAAGTCAAAATGCCCGTGGGGCCCACTACTAAATTTTGCCCTGGGGCAATATTTGGTTGTCACTTACTTGTTTTTTTTAAACCTATGCTCTGAGGCCGGCCTTAAAACTGATGCCCTGCAGGTGCGAGAAGAAACTGCAGCAAGACTGAGAAACAAGTTGCAGCAGGTGCCACCGGAAGTTAAAACTTTAAAGTTAAATGTATGAAGTCATTTTATTATTATTATTATTTTTAAACCTTTATTTAACCAGGAAAGGTCCCACTGAGATTAAAAATTATTTATTATTAATTATTATTAATATTAGATTATACATATTATGAATTAGATTTTTAATTATCTTTAGTTGCCACATGAATCAAATCTAAAAAAAAGTAAAAGTATTTTCCTAAATTAAAATTTTAATATAAAAAAAAAGGAAAAAAAACACCCTGTGTGCGTTAGTTCGATTTTATCACCAACACGACCCACACGGGCGGGGTTTAAAGCCATTACTTGTGTTTTCTGAAAAGAATAAAACAAAATAAAAAAGTGAAAAGTGGGATTTGAACGCCCTGTAACTAAGTCAGTCCTCTGGACGCGGATGGAGGACCGGAGCGGGAGTCGGGGCGGATTAAAACCCGCCTAACTCCGCCTCACCGGCCGCTCTCTGTCTGCGCTCGATGCCTGAACCTGAAACGCCGCCCGCCGCTGCGCCATTTTGAACGCTGGGGAGAGGCAGAGGGAAATCTCAAAGTAAGAGTGCAAAGTCTACAGAAATAAATAAATATATATTAATATAAAGCAGCACCGCCGAGGACTGAAGCTTTACTTTCTTTCTGTCTTTCTTGGAAGCAGTTTGCGGTTGTTTCACGCCAGCTGGAGCCGAGGACTTGTGCGGGTCTTCGGAGTTTATTCATCCGCTCCTCCTGCGCTGCTGCTCGGTCACAACCAGCCAGCCGACCCGGGTCAGCTCTGCTCCAGCTCCAGCCCAGGGCCCGAGCCCCGCTACAGGGATACACTGTCTGTCTGTCTGTCACCATGGCAGGTACAAAACTGTCTCCGTGTCTTTTTATATTTAAATAAGTCCCCGCGGTTCATCAGAAGATGTTCGTCTCTCTCTGTTGTGGTTAACTAGCGCAGGCTAGCTCAGCCAGGCTAGGTTCAAAGCTGCTAAAGTGACATTTTCCTGCACGACAAACAGATTTAAACTGATTTACATGCGTGCACATGTGGCACAGCGGTCTGAATATTTGAATAACATCGAGTCATGCGCGGTGTTTCTCTCGTATAAGTGTCTTTTAGCACGAGTTAGCACCCAGGCTAACGCGTGCAAAGTTGTCTGATGGTGGTTTTTGTTACAAACTTGAGTGTGTGTGTGTGTGTGTGTGTGTGTGTGTGTGTGTGTGTGTGTTTCCTCATGCAGGGGCCGGTGGTGGTGGGAACAGTGATGTGCAGTGGTGCTTCTCCCAAGTCAAAGGAGCGATAGATGATGATGTAGCTGAAGGTGAGTCCATGTGCTGCTGCTGCTGCTAACATGTGATTGTCGTGCCAGAATCGGAGTTCTGTCATATTTAATATAATATACCTCTTTGGGCAGGAGAAAAGACCCATTTTGTGTTTTTTAAAAGAATTTCAAGCTGTCCTGTGAGCTCAGATCTTTATATTTCAGAAGCTCATGAATGAGATCAAGTCACATTCAGGCATCTCCGTAACTAAACTATGCCTTCAACCAGTTTTTGACAAGGTGAAAACTGCAAAACGCATCCAAACATGGGAAGCAAATGCTATGCAGAGCCCAGATCAAATAAAAAAACATTGCAAAAGTTATTTATGCAGAGCCCAGATCAAATAAAAAAACATTGCAAAAGTTATTTATCATTATTGAAAACCCACCAATAAATCAACATTTTCAAAGACAGGGCTAAACAATGTCATCAGACATACCAGGCACACAGAGACATGTCTATCACGTCTGATTTCGCTACAAAATACACTTCTTTTGGCCACAGTTGTAATAATTACATAACAACAAATGTTAAACTTTCGAGGACACATGCCCTTGCTATAATTACATTATAATACAGTTGTGTGTATCTGCGTATTATGACCGTTTAATCCAGAGAAAAGCAAACGTTTTTGCGCTACTGCTCAAGGCCAGAAATCAGATTCTGGCACAACACCCCCCATGCCCTAAAGCAGGGGTCTCCAAACTGTTCCACAAAGGGCCGGTGTGGCTGCAGGTTTTCTTTCCAACCAAACAGCAGCACACCAGACTTGACTCATTTAATCAACTGATCTCAGTCTTCAGAGAGTTGATTGGTCAAACTGTGTGCTCTTGGTTGGTTGGAACAAAAACCTGCAGCCACACTGGCCCTTTGTGGGACAGTTTGGAGACCCGTGCCCTAAAGTCTTGGCATCCTGTGCGTGCAGATCATGTAAAGATCTACGGGTGGTTGCTATCTAAGAGCAATGCAACTGAAGTCAAAGGGTCGGTGGTGTGTCACAGTGGTGCTCGTTGACCTGTTACAAACTGTTAAAATTGGTGTAATTGCTGCAAAATGTCAGCGCTTGATACAATTTTTCAATTTAGTCTTGTGTCAGAGTTACGGAAGCCCTAAAGGGTCATACATACATGCATTTTATTCCACCCATTTTTCCCGTGATAACGAGATAATTAATTCAAGATCTCGAGAAAACAAAACAATAGTCTACTGTATTAAATCATTGCAGGAAACATTATTTAGCGTAGCAATGTCAGAGGAGCAGGAGACACCTTTAGTGTATTTTGTATTTGTCTCAAAACTCAAAACATTTCAGACAATTACTGAGTTTGAAATACAGATAGTTCAGATTTTCAGGGTGTTTATGACGACATCAGGCTCAGTTAGATTGCGCCTCCGATAAAGCTGAAGCCTTGACGCACACTAATGTGTACATTGTCTATAGCAAGGCATGAAGCTGTTTCAGCCTGTGTCAGGCCTCGATTGAAGAGAGATGTGATTTCCTGCAATGATTTAATACACTAGACTATCGTTTTGTTTTCTCAAGATCTCGAGTTAATTATCTCGTTATCACGGGAAAACGGGTGGAATAAAATGTATGTATGTATGTATGACCCTTTAGGCCTTCCGTACAAAGTTAATTATTAGTCACTTTTAGTCTTTCACAAATCATTTTTGTTAGTCATATTTTAGTCGACTAAGAGTCTCAAAATTTTAGTCCAGTTTTAAGTCAAAACATTTGAGTCTTTTTCTATTTATTTCAGGAATATTTTTTTGGTTTATTAATTCCAGTTCACTTGGGTGGCTGAGTTTAACGGCCTTTTCAGTTTGGTGGTGTTTTTTACCAGCAATTTTTCTTCCGCACATCTTCCCAACCGTCAAAACGAGGCATTTTTCTCTGCTTCTAAATACTGGAAATGGGACCACACGTCCAGTCTCTTTTTTTTTTTTCTCCTTCCGAGCATGATTGCGCGGTCCGTACGCCGTGTTTCTCCTGCATGCTTTTCTTTTCAAGCCACAGGTGCGAGAGCAGCAAGAGGATATCGAACGCGTGGCCGTGACATGACAGCAGGACTGGATGTTGCTTTATTTTCTTACATAGTAGACGAAAACAAGGAGGACGTTTTTTTTTTATTTTTTATTTTCTCTGACATTTCGTCTGTTTTTATTCGTCAACAATTTTTTCATTGGCACATTGTCTCGTCTCAGTCGAGGGAAAAAGGCTCGTTGACTACATATTTCGTCTCGTCTGATGAAATTAACACTGCTCACACTACAAATCCTCAGCGAATTAGTAATGTTTGCTTTGGAGTGAAATGCACAGCAGTGTTGCATAATAATAATACATTTTATTCCATAGGCGCCTTTCTGTCACCCAAGGACACCGTACAATAATGAGTAGACAGCAAATATAGAAACAAACAAAAAGAACCATAAAAGTATCAAATTACAAATACAACATTAAAAACAGGTTAAAATAGGACAATGCAGTTAAATCAGATGGAAAAGGTGATTTTTAAACAGTGGGTTTGCAGTTATTATATTTTTTTTTTACCTCTGCAGGTCAACAAGAAGGAAGTTAATGAAGCAGTGCTTTTGTTTGGTTGGGTAATCAGTTGTGCTCGGTGTGCATTAACGTCCCACTTTTTTAAAGAGGTCTGATGGGCCCGAGTGAAAAGGAAAAAACTTTAACCGCTTCAGGATAAGGAGTGATCGCCAGTTTTTCTCATGCTTACTGTATCTGTATCTAACCGCAAAGTGCAGGTGCTCGTGTGTGTTGAAACTTTGACTGCAAACTCGAGGAGGTGAGGTGAATTTGTAGGAGCTCAAAGCTTTCGCAGAATGTCTTGGTTATGTAGGATAATCCACACTCAAGACAACTATTTTTGACCAAGTAGTATTATGACAATGACGTCTTTAGTTAGCCTGACTGATCGGTACTTTTATTTCTGGAAGATTTGAAGCTTTGTTGTTGCGGTTTTCGACTGCGTCCAAGGTTAGATAAGTGAGAAAATGTTATATGATCTGGGTGAACAGTGTCATTGATAATCGTGCAATAAAGTGGAAAAAAATCGAGCCTGTGTCCCTTAAGACAGAAAAGACAGATGATGGATCGTAACCTTTCCTCCTGTTGCCAGTGAGTAAATTTCCCGAAACACTTGTATGTTTACAGTACATGCTGAACTTATTTGTGGTGGATATGGACTACACGGTTGTTTACAGTAAGCTTTGCCTGAGAACAAATATAAACGTGAGCCTCTCCTTGTGTCAATACATAGCAAACATCAGCTTAACACTACAATGAAGTAGTGAGGGGATTTTTGACTGCTGCAGAAACACTTTGGTTTGAATGAGATCAGGTGTGTCAGGCGCTTTTGTGTGCTGTGTTGAGAGGGAAACACACCATAGTCTATATTAAGGATCGCGCTGGCTCAGAATAGTGCAGCCTGCAAACAGGGATTGATTGTTGTGTTGTCGGGTTTGATGAGATGCTTGTCTTTGAAAAGTGCTGAATAGCTGCACATGCCTTTTCTGTCTTTCACACTTCCTCAGGGAGACTTCTGATTCAAAGCATGTGTAGTGTGTACATATATATATACATGCACGTCATCGCTCTGTTGTGTTTTTATGGTTGACGTGGTGTTCGCCCCTCGTGGTGTAGGTGGACAAAACGGGAACAAAAGTATTTTTAACGCTGCGGGAAGAAGTTTGTGCCATTGTGGAAGAAATGAACCAGAAAATATGTCCAGTGCAAAATGTTTTCACGTTGAATGTGCACAACAGGCTCTTTGCTACAGTAGCAATTGATGATGATTCTCATTACACCACTTTTTATTGACAGCTGACATCATATCTACTGTTGAGTTCATCTCTCTCAAAAAAAAAACAAAACAAAACCCCATCAAAAACACCCAAAAACACAACAAAACCACCCCCAACCAACAAAACAACAACACAAACACAAACACAACCACCAAACACCACCACACCCAACAAACACACAACACCAACAACCAACAAACCAACACACACAAAAAACAACACACAAACAAAAAACAAACCAAAAACACAACCAAAAACCACAACCAAACCCAACCCCCAACAAACAACAAAAACAAAAACACAAAAAACCACACCAAAACAACAACAAACACACACACAAAAACAAACAAAACACAAACCCCAAACAAACCCCAAAACCACCAAACACAAAACACCCCCAAAAACCAAACAACAACACAAACAAAAACAACCAAAAACAAAACAAACCAAAACCCCACAACACAACCACCCAAACCACAAAAAACACACAACCACCAAAAAAACCACAAAACCAACAAAACACCAACAAACACAACCCACACCAAAAAAAACAACAACCAAACACACAAAAAACCCAACACAAACACACCAAAACAAACCAAACAACCAACACACCCCCCAAAACCAACACAACCAAAGAACAACAAAAAAACCACCCCACAACAAAACAAACACAAAAACAAACAACCCAACCCAAGCCCCCACAAAACCACCCACACACAAACAACCAACACACAACAACAAACAACAAAACACCACAACAAAACAACAACAAAAAACCAAAAAAAACAACCAACCAAAACAAACAACCAGCCCAAACCACACAACCCCACCCCAACAAAAAAAACCAAAAACACACCACAAAACACACACCAACAAACAAAAACCAAAAAACGAAACAAAAAACAACACAACAACCCAAACCCCACACAAACCCGAACCCAACCCAACAAAACCACAAACACCAACAAGAAAAAAAAAAAACCAAAAAACACCCCACAACCAAAAAAACACAACCAAAAAAAAAAACAACAACCCAAAAACAACAAAAAAACACAAAACCCACACCAAACCAACCCCCAAAACAAAACCCACCAACCACAACAACACAACCAACCCCAAACCCACCGACCACCCAACAACAAAAAAACCGAAAAACACCAAAAACCACAAAGTGCGCACACAAAACAATCAAACCCACCACAACACCCAAAAACCCCAAACAAAAACAAACCACAAAA